>NC_142037.1:44885216-45201644 GCF_982192425.1 Myodes glareolus
AATGAATGTGTTACATTGCTCACATCAGCGATTTTACACTCAGGGTTTTTTGTTTGTTTGTTTGCTTGTTTGTTCCAGGTACAGATGCAAACTTTGCCATCTGGATTAAAAGGTGCCAGGAGACTCAGAATGGTAAGTATGGGTAGGTTTTTGTTTTAAAATAAACATTTCAAGTTTTTTTTTTTTTGGTTTAAATATTTTATTTTTAATCTTCCTTTCTTGGTTCTGGGGATCAAACCCATGGCCGTGTACATGCTGGTCAGGTGGTTGTTCTACCGCTAAGTTACCCCCCAGCCCAATAATAGACTGTTTCTGGTTGACGCTCTTTTTCTTCTTAAGTCAGAAGGAAAATTTGATGGTTTTACTTGGCCAAAGTATTATGTTACTACCAGTAATAGATAATGAAGGAATCTAAAGTAATTTCTGGATGCAAAATGGAAACAATTTGATTCAAAGGTAGCAATTTGCTACATTTGAAATATATAAAGAGAAATAAGTTTCTTGATTGATGTGTTTGCTGTAAAAATAATGTCTATGTCTTTGCCTACAAACTTACTGTTACCTAAAAATGCTTCCTTTTTTATGTTTTTTAGGATCAGAATCTGAAGTGGTAAGTCCACTCATCTTTCATGTTTTACTTATTCTTTAAACTTAATCAAATATTTTTAAGCCAGGGTTTGGGGTGAGCTCTTATTAAACAATTCAATTTAAATTTTAGTTATCTGAAATAATTCATTTTGTTGAAGTAAAAACTGTAAATTTATAATCACGTAAAATACTGTGTTGTCTTAATGAAGTTAGGGTATAATATAAGCTAATTGGTTTTTTGTGTGATCAGGATGCTTGTTTCCTATCGTTTCCTTACCAGTATCAACAACTTACTAGGTTAAGTAGTTGTCATCATCATTAAGGAGCTCACAGACACTTGTAGCTCTAGTTTCAGAGTATTTGATGCCCTCTGGCTTCCTAGTACACTTGTTCACATGCGATGAACAGACACTTATGCAGGCATGCATACACAGAAGCAAAAATGAATAATAAATCTTTTTTAAAAATTACAGTGTCATTGTAATTAAAAAGTAACAAATATTTGAATTTAATTTTTAGAAATTTCTCTTATGTGTATTAGTGTTTTGCCCGTGTGTATGTCTGTGCACCACGTATATGTGTGTTATGTGTGTAAGTCAGAATATTCCTGGAACTGAAGTTGGCAGATTGTGTCGAGCTGCCATTGGGTGCTGGAAATTGACTCTGAGTCCCCTGGAAGAGCAGTCAGTGCTTTTGACTGCTGAGCCATCTCTCTAAGCCCCATGGTCCACTTCGTTTCTCATCAATTTAGACTTTCATATAGTGCAGTTAGATTATGGCATCCTGTTTCCGTAGTCGGCACATACATAATCAAGAAGGAAAATCGCAAGAGTTGGGCAATGTGTGTATAACTCATTTTATGGATAATTACTTTTTTGAGATGCTCATCCGTCTTTTAAGAAAGATTTCCATCTCAAGTTTCCAAAATTGCATTGAGATTGAGAAAACCACTTATTCTGAGAGATTTATATATAAACTGTGTCTAATAGAGCTAATCTTCTTCCAGCAGGTTTCCTGGGAGCATTAGGCAATGCATGTGTACCAGTAAAGTTTAGAACAGTTTCCAAAACTGAAGCCCTGTTCAAACATCTCTCTATACCCATCTTTGCCCCTTAATCCTAGGTGCCTGGGTGGTGATTAAGGAACTGATTGGAGCGGTCTTGACAGGCTGGCTTCCTAATTCACCTGCCAGTAGTGTTCAGGCCTTAGTTTAGGTTTGTGTGTAGGCCAGGCTCCTGCAATGGCTGAACTGAGAAAAGCGACTTGAGGGGGAAAAGGTTTATTTTGGCACAGTGTTAACATCTGGTTAGGGGGATAGTCATAGCTGCTTACAGCAGGGTGATCAGGAAGCAGAGAAAAAGGGAGCAGAGGGTACCCAATACAACCTTCAAAAAATTCATCTCTAGTGACTTTCCTCCAGCCAGGCCCTGCTCCCCCAGTGGTACCATCCAATACATGTAACTTTTGGGATCTGAAGATACGTTGTGTCTAAACTGTTCAGCCTGTGAATAACAGAATGATACTCACATAACAAATTCTCATTGGTCCAATAATAAAGGGTTCATAGCTTTAGTGTGTTCTGCCATGATGTGGTTTGGGGTGTGTATGTGTCTGTAGTTTATTAAATGTATGTGTATATGCACCGCATGTGTACCTAATACCCTTGGATGCCAGAAGTGGGCATTGGCTCTCTTGATACTGGAGTTGCAGGTGGTTGTGGGCTGTCAGTTGGGGCTACAAACTGGGTCTTCTGGAGAGCAGCCGGTACTCTTTTAACTGCTGAGCCATCTCTTCTGCCCCGATTTAGTCTGCGTTTGTCCTGGTTCCAGGCTAAATAGTAATTGTTCTAGTTAGTGTTTGCACCTGTTTTCTGTGCGCTGCCTGGAATGCCGAGTTGGCGTCATACCTCTTGAATTGCTTGACTTACTTCTTTGGTTGCTTCTCTTCTCATTTCGGGACAATTCAGAGGTCTCCCATGACCCCAGGCATCATCTTTACTTTACATAGCCTTAACTATTGAGCATATAGTTTATTAGTGGTATGGATTGGATAATTCTCATTTCGATGGCTGGGAGTGGAGGCAGGAGGATCAGGAAAGAGATCAGCCAGCCTAGTCTATGAATGAGACTTGCCTGAAGTGAGAGGAATTATTTCTAATGGTCTGGGTATTGCAGAGATATCCTAAATAGAGTAAAATATTCTTCTGAAGCTAACCATTGAGATGGTCCTTTACTGTTTCTAGAGCGTCATTTGATTTTGTAATTAAGGCTGAAGTTATATGGTCTCTTAAAAATGATTTATCTTTCTTGAGATGAAGTCTTCATTAGCCTGTGCTGGTTTTGAACTTGTTTTGTCACTGGGGATGACCTTGATCTCCTGCTTCTCCCGTCCCTTTCTCCCAGGTGCTGGGATTACAGGTGTGTGCTGCTACCACATCAGGCTAAAAATGGTCTTCAAAATGCTAGCCTGCTCAGTTTTGAGTTCTGTATCTTATGACTGGAAATACTACACAAATGCAGTTTTCCCAGTCATTCTTGTAGAAAGTTTTTACTGTTTGTTGTGGCAGGATCTCACTGCATGAGGCAGGCCATCCAAGCACCCTGCCAAGATCACACACTGTACTTTTTCCATATTAAAGAGCCACTGGGCTATGTGAATTAATAATGTATGAATTTTTAGTATAATTGCTAAACTAATGTGTAAAATCTTTCTCTTTCACCTTGTCAAAATCAGTCTGCATCTCAGAGAACTCAGTCAAAAATCAAGTAAGTATTTTTTTTTTTAAATAAAACAGTACCTGGTAATGTGCTTAAAGAGAAAAAAACTCAGTCTCCACAGAAGGCAGAGTCACACTGTGTCATTTTAAATGTTTTTTAATTGTTAATGTCTGTATGAAGAATTGTATTTTAAGGTTGTCTACTAATTAGTATTAACATTTAAATAAATTCAAATAACTCTCATCTCTAAACTTGCTTGCATATTATGTTGCCTTTCTCTGTATTAGGAGAGCTATTTCCAGTTAAGTTGATACTGTTAAATATGTAAAGAAGTGGTAGGCTACCCAGAATTGTAATTTGCTATCAAATGCCTGTGTGTGTGTGTGTGTGTGTGTGTGTGTGTGTGTGTGCGCGCGCGCGCGCTTATGTGAGAGAGGTGCTGGAGATTGAACTAATAAAGGCTTCATGCATTCTAGGCAAGCACCATGTAGGTGAGTTGTTGTTTACACTATAAGAGGCAGGACAAATATAAGGCTCTTGTCCTCTTACTTGGGTAAGTTTTTCATAGGAATGTTCTACCTGAGTTCAAAGTTAGTTCTGCAGTCACAATGGTGAGTAGCAAGACTTTGACTTTGGCTTAGTAAAGAGCTTGCCCTGCAAGCTTGAGCACTTGCATTTGGATCCCCGTCACCTACATAGAAACACAACAACAAACAAACAAAAAGACTGGTCATGGCAGCATACGTCTGTAGTCCTAGTGCTGGGTAGATGGAGACAGGATGATCCCTGGAGCTCACTGGCCAGCCAGCTTGCCTAGCTATTTAGTGAGCTCCAGGTTCAGTGAGAAACCCGTTTCATAAAATAAGGTAGGAAATAATTGAGGAAGTCACCCAACCACTGGCAACACACACGTACACTTGTACACTCAGCCACATGCATACATGCATTCAACATAATAAATTATTCGCTAGTCACATAACAACTTGTACTTAATTTTTTGTTGGGAAAGTATTTTTATTAATTAATTATTTTTTACATACTGACTGCAGTTTCACCTCCCTCCTCTTCCCTCAGCCCTCCCATCCCACACCCCCCACCACCTTCCCTCTGCTTCTTCATGCCCACCCACCCACTCCTCCCATGGATATCAACCACATGTGACATATTTAGCTGCAATATGACTAGGTGCCTCCACTTAGTCATATTAAGGCTGAGGAGGCAACCCAACATGAGGAAAGGGGTCCTAAAAGCTGGCAAAAGAGTCAGACAGCCCTGCTCCCGTGTTAGGAGTCCCACAAGAAGACCAAGTTCCCCAACTGTCACATATATGCAGAGGGCCTTTGTCAGCCTCATGCAGGTTCAGTCTCTGTGAGCCAGCCCTGGTTAAATAACTTGTATTCCTTTTCCCCCCACTTATTTTTTTTTTATTTTTTTATTTATTTTTTTTTTTAGATTTATTTATTTATTATGTATACAACATTCTGCGTTCGTGTATGCCCACACGCCAGAGGAGGGCGCCAGATCTCACTACAGATGGTTGAGAGCCACCATGTGGTTGCTGGGAATTGAACTCATGACCTCTGGAAGAGCTGCCAGTGCTCTTAACCTCTGAGCCATCTCTCCAGCCCTTATTTTTTTTTTTTAAAAGACAACAAACCCTCTTTTTACTTTGCATACCAATCCCACTTCCTGCTCTTGTATTCTTAAGACGCTAACAGGAACACGTGATGGTTTGCTGTAGAGCTTTGCACCATCACTGAGTTGTGAGGTGTCTGTGTGCTGGGACCCTTGAAGTTCATTTCTTGAATCAAGATGCTTTATTTTAATCTGAGTAGCTGATGTGGCAGTTCCAAACCAGTTATAAGTCTACTGTGAGGCAGGCCCTTTCCCCTGTTCTTAGAAATATGAGAGTGCAGGATAAACAGTTTTGCCCTCTGGGAGATGAAAGTCTAGTCTGGTTCAAAAGTGTGAACATCCACATTTCCAGAGCTTTTGCTATGGGAGGACACACTGGTCTTCCCTCAAACCTTGAGTTAAAGAAAAAGGTGTATAATTTGATGGCACTATGGGGGAATCTGTGTATTTTGTACTCATTTCTTTCTCCTCCTTGTATTTGCTCCCATCTTCAGTGAACAGATCTTAGAGTATTGACCCAGGTTGACCTGTGACCGCTGTATCAATGCTGCTGATTGCTTCATTTTCATGAGCTAGCATTCTTAATCTGTTTTTTTAAGTTAGTTAGCATTAGCTGGAAATGACAGTACAGGCAGCTGTTAGAATTTCAGTATTAGGAAATGAGAGGTTTGTGCCAGCCTGTCTTCCGCCTCCCTCTCTTCCTGAAGTTGTTTACAGCTGCTTTGCTATTGTCTTCCTCAAGGTGGAGCTCTTGTTACTTATTAGTCTATTAATTTGACAAACAGCTTTAAGAAAACCAGAAATTATATGAATATGTTCCTTTAAATAGGTATGACTGGTATCAAACGGAATCTCAAGTAATCATTACACTTATGATCAAGAATATTCAGAAGAATGATGTAAATGTGGAATTTTCAGAAAAAGAGGTAATTAGTCTTTGAACTATATAGAGGGTAAATACTATATATAAGTTTAGTGTTTTACAGAACAGTTTTACCAGTTTATTAGATATATTCCATTTCTTCTTGAGATAATATGAGAAATGTTAAATAAAGTTGGAAGCTGCTTCTCTGTGTAACAGCTCTAGCTAACTGGGAACTCATTTGTAGACCAGACTGGCCTGGAACTCACGGAGATCCACCTGCCTCTGCCTACCAAGTGCTGGGATTAAAAGTGTGGGTTACCACTGCCCAGCTCATTTGAAATTTTTTAAAATTTTAACTATGTAGACATAGCTTGTCTGGAATCTGTTGTAATCCTCCTGCCTCTGACACTAAAGTTTATGTTATTGTGCACTTAGTACATGGTGAATTTATACCACTATCGCTGGCTTCTGTGTGCATTCTCTGCTAGATTTGCAGGGTAAAGCAGAATTGGGTCGACATAATTAAGATCCATACTTTGGTTAAATTTACTGGTATATGTTACTTTAAAAAGGTTTAATTTATCACCAGCACCCACCCACCCATCCATCACCATCACACAAAAAAGTTTAGTTGTATGGGGTTTGTACATGTCTTAAAATTATTAGCTATATTAAATGAATATGATTTAATAACTTTCCTTTCTCGTGATAGATATTTAAGAGCAGTAGTGTGGTAGAAGTAACAGTTTGCACAGGCATGCAAAATTTTAAATACTGTATGTTATATTACTTTGTTATGTAGTATGTTTTCGTGATTTAAATGTTGGGTAATTAGATCTGTAATTAATACTATGTAATCTTTTCTGCCATTTGGTTCTGTATATGAGAATACAAATGAAAGATGCCATGTGGACAAAAAAACAACACTTTGAAGTACCTAAATCTGACATTCCAGACACCTTAGTGGGCAAAGGCTGCTCTTAGCAAGTCTGACAATCTGAGTTTGATCCTGGTGATCCACATGGTGGAAGGCGAAGGTAGACTCCTGAAACTTGTCACCTGACCTCTGCAGTCATGATTTGGCACGTATAGAAGGGTACACACAAAAAAACAAGCTCATGCACACTAAAGAAAAAAATCTTTCTGTGTGAAACACTTAATCTGTAACATTGCTGAAATTTATATTTATATTAAATACATAACCTTTTGTGTACATTTACAAAGTGTGATGCCAACTTTGTTTTCATTAGTTATCTGCGTTGGTGAAACTCCCCTCTGGAGAAGACTACAATTTGAAGCTGAGGTTGCTTCACCCTATAGTACCGGAGCAGAGCACATTTAAAGTGCTTTCAACAAAGGTAAGCAAGTTGGAAACTGTAACCTAAAATAGTAGTGTCTGCAGTAGGCTTGTAGTCCCGACTCCCAGTGTGTTAGAGGTCAAACCCAGGGCTTTGTGTGTGCTCGGCAAGTACTCTCCCACAAGTCTACATCGTGAACCTTGTAGCTCCTTTTAAGACACACATTAAGTTAAAAGGGATAAGTAAATAAGAACAAAGATTTTTTTAATTACATTTTTCTATTGCTCTTCACCTTATTTTTTATAATAGGGTCTATGACTATACTGCAGCTCCCTTGGTTTTATTTAGCTTGGCAGACCAGTGAGCCTCCAGAATCTGCCTGTTTCTGCCCTAAGACTAAGGGCAAACGACACAGTAGCATTGTCTGTGTCTGATGGGAATCTAAGCTTGTGCCCTCATGCATGCAGAACAAACACCTTAAAATTTTATTTAAAAAATCGTGTAAGTGTGTGTATTTGTGTTGGGGTGCATGCATTTGAGTGTATTTGTGTTGGGGTGCATACACATGAGTGCAGGTGCCTAAAGAGACCAGAGGCATTGGATCCCCTTGGAACTGGAGTTATTGTGAGCCGCCTAGTGTGGGCGCTGGGACGTTCTGCAAGAACAATTTATACTTATTGCCACTGAACCATCTCTCCACTCTAACCAGCCTCTTAAGATTTGCTACTTATATGTTTGTCAGTGTGCTCTGTTTTGATGTAAACACATTCAGTCTCATACAGTTTATAACAGTGCTGTAAGGATGAATCTGCAGTTTTTAAATTTTTTTGTTTTTTAAAAAATTTATTTATTTATTATTTATAAAGTGTTCTGTCTGCATACAGAACCAGGTTGGATTACAGATGGTTGTGAGCCACCATATGGTTGCTGGGAACTGAACTCAGGACCTCTGGAAGAGCAGCCAGTGCTCTTAACCTCCGAGCCGTCTTTCCAGCCCCTTAAATTTTATTAAGCTGAATTTAGGTTATCTTATTAAGTGAAAATGATGAATATATTTGAATTATAATTTGATTATATAGTTTAAATTCCTGGTCATTTTAAAAAGTAAGATTACACAATGAAATTAGTTTTTAGACTATTATATATTTCAAAGAGGAGTGTAGTAGTGTAACTTAGTAGAGAATGTAAAATTGAAAATAAAAATTGCAGGGTATGGTAGTACATACCTGTAATCCCAACATCCAGGAGGCTAGGGTGAGAGGATTGATGTGAGTTTAAGGCAAGCCTGGGCTACAGAGTGATTTTCAGATCTGCATGGGTTAGGTAGAGTGAGACCCTCACTTAAAAAACAGAAAAGAAAAAGAAGAAAAATACAATAAAATGTGTGACTTGTGTGATCCAAAAGGAAGGGAAATATTTGTCCTTCAAGAAACATTTGGTGCTGGATGGTGGTGACGCACGCATTTAATCCCAGCATTCGGAGGTAGAAGCAGGTGAGTCTCTGTGAGTTCAAGGTCAGTCTCCTCTACAAGAGCTAGTTCCAGGACAGGCTCCAAAGCTACAGAGAAATCCTATCTCAAAAAACCAAAAGAAAAAAGAAAAAAAAAGAAGAAAGAAACATCTTGCTTATCAGAAACAAAGTTGATGAATCGCGAGGCTGCTACATGACAGAGTGCGCTGTGGGACAACACCAAGAGGAGGGTTGGCCAGTATTTCTACTGCTGCCACCCACATAGAGTTAAATTTGTTCAATAATAGAACTTTGAGTTGTCAGTCACAAAACTGGGGAGATTATGAGAGGCAGGTGAGGAGATGATGAGTTTGCATTGTGTATTTATTAATCATATTTTAGTTGTTTTGGTTTTTAAGTCCAAGACTGAATTCAAAGTGTCGTTCTCCTGCCGTGGCCTGAAATTCAAGTATTGTTCTTTGTTGTTGTGCCCCCCGCTTTTCTAGGCATTGAATATAGCGCCTTGTTTAAACTCACAAACACTATACTTAGGTCTATTCCCAGCCCGTGAGATTCTTACTGCATGTCTATTTGACGTAATTTGAGTAAGAATGAAGAGACGAATGACTTAAGAACTTGTATTTCACATATTTGACTTATAAATGCAGCTTGTGTTTCAGGTAAACTATTTTTTTAGTATGAGTATGCTCCCTCTATTTGCTGAATTTGGTAGTTCCCTTATTACATAGTGATCAGTGACACTTGTGTGATGGAAGAATCTGCATTGGAGTCAGATGTAAACCTTGTGGAGTTGATTCAGTAAATGTTTCAGTCTTAGTTTTACAGAGAAAGAAAACGAGCTCGTGGACTTCAGACACTTTCCCCAAATCTACACTAAATGGTTGTTTGCTGTCACGGTGGTGTATGTATCTTTACATGCCTGTATCTTTACAGAAATAAACTGAAATTTTTGATCATTTCCCTTTTCGAACAGCAGAGGGAGGCAGTGCGCTAGGAACATGGTTCAGTGAGTAAAGAGCTTGCCACACAAATGTGAGGCCCAGATTTCTAGAACCTACATAAAATCAGGTGGGTGTGGTGGCTGCCTGTGATTCTCAGCATCCAGGAGATGGAGGTAGGGAATCCCCAGAGCAAAATGTCATAGTAGCTAAAATGCTGTGCTTTGAGTTCAGTGGGAGACCCCACCTCCAAATAAAAGGTGGAAAGTGATAGAAAAGACACTTGATGTTATCTTTGCGCATGCGTGCGTGCACACTCATACACGCACACACACACGGCATGCAAATATAAAATGTGGATAATAATCTTAGGTGGTTCTGTTAAGTAAGTTGGTGTATGTAAAGCACTAAACACGTAGTGAGTACTAAATAAATGGTATTTACTCTCAACAGTGCCCTGTTGAGGTTAGTAGATGCCTGTTTATGTCTCCTCAGGAAGAGTCTAGTCTGTCAGGAGATGAGGATGTAAGGAGTAAGGCCAACCTTGATTAGAGAAGAGGGCAACCAGTACTCTTAGCCTCTGTGCCTGTGTGCGGTACCCAGCACCCCTACCAGGCTGCTCAGAACTTGTTGTAACCTTAGCTCTGGAGAACCAGGCTCTCTTTTTCTGTCCTGCAGGCACTGCACACACACATGGTTGTGCATGCACACACAAAGCTAAGAAATAAAAGTAATTTTTTTTAAATGTATGCACCCTAAAGGTATTTTATATTATATAGAATGATCCTCAAGCTGTGTGTCTGAAATTATTATCTGAACATAAATGAATCTGTTTTAGCTTTTGCCCTAACCCCAGACATTATTTAAAAGCAAAAACTATTTTTTTAAAAAAGTCTAAAATCTGAACCTTTTCTTGTCCCAACCATAGGAGATTATACAATTGCTATACAATTGTATAATTGTTGTATAATAATACAATTGGTTTTATTAATTTATACAATGGCATAAGTTCCTCTGAAGCAAATGAACCAGATGTGTGTGTTAATGTAGAGTTGAGAGCTGGGTGATCTCAGAGGTCATTGCTGACATTTGCTCTGTGAGAATCTATTGCAAGGGGTTGTTAGAATTCCTGAGTTTATTCTCATTAGGTGTCTGTGTCTTTTCCATTTACCAACCTTAGAGCAAAGATCAGTGTCTCTTGCTATCGTCAAATGTGCCTTGAATGGCAGAATCATTCCTCTTTACTTCTTTTGTAGAAGAATAATAAAGCATTTAGACTTCAAGACCCTTCCAAAAAATCTATTTAGAGAGAGCAAGCACATTGTATACACATGCATATGGAGGTCAGAGGACAACCTTGGAAATCATTCTCTCCTCATGTATGTGGATTCCATGGACTATCAGGCTTAGCAGCAAACACCTTTACCCACTGGGTCCTCTCATTGACATGAATTTCAAGACTTAATTGTAGCTTATATGATATGTGTGCTGTGTTTTGAAGGGTAAAATGTTAAGAGTAGAAACAAAATAAATGTTTCATAATTCTTCTGATTTAACTTTGTATAATTTAGGTAAACTGTCAAAGACACTATTAATTCTTATGAAAGTTTGATGACTTAAGAAAATTGCATTTTTACTCTTTTATGTATGTTACATTGAGTAATGGGTTTTATTTGTGTTTCCTTCAGATTGAAATTAAAATGAAAAAGCCAGAGGCTGTGAGATGGGAAAAGCTGGAGGGGCACGGGGATGAGCCTACAACAAAGCAGTTCACAGCAGGTTTGTGTTTTCCTGTTGCTGAGGCTTAAGTGCATTGTGTAGTTGAAATTAAATAATAATGAACATTCTCCCTACTTGTTTATTTATGAAAAAAGTTATTCTAATTTCTGAAGCTTGAACACAAACAAGTGGTGTCAAAGCCCCAGAAGACTTGGTGTTGTTCACTGTTAGTCTGTGACTCTGTGGGCAGCCTACCACACGGGGAGGTAGTCTGCTACAGAGTATCTCTTCCTTCCCTATTCCGCCTTTATTCCTTTCTGTTTTCTCCAACTGATTTCTCACCTTTGATTTCGTAGATTTTCAGAACTTCACAGAGCAGGACATTTGGACCATTTCTGTTGCAAATACAGAGATGGACACAAACCAGTCAAGGAATGCCTAGAGAAGACAACTCGGGTTGATTTTGAATTGCCCTTATGTGTAGAAGTCTGTTCTAAGCATATATAACCAGCAGATAAGCATCTTTAACTAGGAGAATAATTAATCTGGGGAACCCTCTTAGAACTTCAGCCTAAGATTGTATCTTAGTCTAATTGCCTCATTACTGAATAGGGAGATATTTCTTTTTGTTTAATTTTGTTTCTTTTTAATACTCTGATCTGATGGCCGAAATAAGCCAACAATGCGTCTCAGCTATTTTCATATTTTTACCCCTTTTATAGTAGAAAACACATTAGCTTGTAACAGCTTTTAGGAGATCAGTTATTAACAGATCCCATGTACATGAATGTGTGTCTCTGTGTGTGTGTGTGTGTGTGTGTGTGTGTGTGGGTGAATTAATTACATGTGTGTATAGAAGTTGCAAGAATAAAAGTGTTTCTTCCCCCTCAGTGATAGACTTTTAACTAATCAGTAGCAAAGATAGTAAAACCAGGAGAGACAGTGGCAGATGATTTCTTGTTGCTACTTCAAAGGCCGTCTGGTCTCTTGGGATTGACTTCCAGATGTCTGGGACCAAGGTTTATATAGTGAACAACTGTGTAATAAACACAGCACTCACATAATAGGCACCCAGTGTTATTTCTTTCATTTTATAGGCTTGGATCATCTAGGATTTGTGGAGCACTAAGATGCAGGGCTTCAGAGTATGGGTGTGGTAACTGTTGCTACTTCCCATGGGACACGTTCACCAACAGTGGAGATGATCTCTGCTGTCACAGTTGTCTAATAAAGTAGTGAACAAGGAACTTCGATTACGCACAGTTCACACACCATCTCTAATTATTCAAGTTGTTCTGAGATTAAATATCATGTATGAGTGTGTGTGTAAGATTTTTCTAAATGTAATCCCTTAGAAATTCACGATGCTTTCCCTTCTGTCCTGTGTGTTTTGTGAGAAATTAATATGCTTGTCAGATCCCGTGTACTGCAAGCTGGAAACTGTAGATAAGGGCAAGTCACTTAACCTAACTGGGCCAGCGTTCTTATCTGTAGAGTAGAGATTAAAACTTCATTCCTATTCTTCCTGGGAGTCAGCATTAGAATTAATTAAATCCATGTTCCCGGCTCCTTAACTGTGTTATATGGTTCTTTGTTTTCTTTGGCTACCAGTGAAATGTGCAGAAACAGCATTTCCAGTAGAGGGAAGCAACATTTAGAATGTTTAAATATATGTTTTAAACATATATGATGTTTAAAGCAATACAGTCACACACACACCCTGAGTGAAACTATACCATGTCTCCCTAGGATTTGTTTTGGTGAAGGATGGGTAAATAAGCTGTGCTTATTTATTATTTACTGGTGAGATGAAGGCACAGGAAACAGAATGAATGTTTGTTTAGTAGTTTCTCAATTGTTTTTTTAGGAAAGGGCTGTAGAAAGACATCGCTGGAGAAGAAACATTTAGATTAGTGTCACTGCAGTGTGACATGGAAACTTGGAATAAGCCTCTTTTTTTTTTTTACTTTAAATTTTACTCATTTTATATACCAGTTCCTGCTGCCCCCCACTTCCCCCTCCGTTCCTTTATCCCGCTTCTTCCCTCCTCCCCCTCTGTCCCCTCCTTGTTGCACCCCTCCTTTCCATACCATCCAGTCCTCAGAGTGAGTAAGGCCTCCCATGGGGAGTCAACAAAGCCTGACACACCAAGTTGAGGCAGGACCAAGCCCTCTTCCCCCCATCAAGGCTGAGCAAGGCATCCCACCATAGGGAATGGGCTCCAAAAAGTCAGTTCATGCACCAGGGATAAATCCTGGTCCCTCAAACAGACCAGGCTACAACACTGTTGCTCACATTTGTCATTCAGAGGGCCTAACTCGGTCCCATGCAGGTTTCCCGGCTGTCCAGAGTCCTTTAACTCTCTTTAGCTGTCTCTGAGGGTTTCCCCATCATGATCTTGGCACCCCCCCCCCCATCCCCGCCTTACTCTTCAACTGGACTCCAGGAGTTTGGCCCAGTGCTTGACTGTGGATGGATGAAGGTTCTATGGTGACGATTAGGGTGTCACCAGTCTGATGACAGGGAGGCCGGTTCAGCCCCCTCTCCACGTTGCTAGGAGTCTCAGCTGGGGTCATCCTTGTAAATTTCTGGGAGTTTCCATGGTACCAGTTTTGTCCCTGATCCCACAATGGCCTCTCTCAAGGTATCTCTTTCATTGCTTTCCCTGTCTGTCCTTCCCCCAGCTCAGCCATCCCGATCCCTCATGTTCCCTCATCCCCTCCTCTCAGCGCCCACCTCCTCGCCCCGTGCTCCCAAGTTTACCCAGGAGATCTCATCTATTTTCCCTTCCCAGGGTGATCTTTGTGTCCCTCTTAGGGTCTTCCTTGTTACTTAGCTTCTCTGGACCTGTGGATTGCTTTTGGTAAGATTGCTTATTTTCTATGTTAATTCTACCTACCCAAGGGCATGGTAGATCTTTCCATTTTCTGTTATCTACTTCAGTTTCTTTCTTCAAAGACTTAAAGTTCTTGTCATCCAGGCCTTTCACTTGTTTGTTTAGAGTTAGCCCAAGATATTTTATACTATTTCTGGTTATTGTAAAGGGTGATGTTTCTTATGAACACTGATGCAAATACTCAATAAAATACTGACAAACTGAATCCAAGAACACATCATAAAATCATCCACCATGATCAAGTAGGCTTCATCAAAGAAATGCAGGGCTGGTTCAACATAGGAAAATTTGTCAGTGTAAACCACTATATAAACATACTGGAAGAAAAAAACCATGATCATCTCATTAAATGCTGAAAAGCTTCATGAGAGATCAGGGGTACAAGGAACATTATATAAACATAATAAAGGCAATATAAAACAAGCCTACAGCTAACAGCAGAATAAATGAAGAGAAACTCAAAGCAGTTCTATTAAAATTAGGAGCAAGACAAGGCTGTTCACTCTCCATATTTATTCAGTATTGCACTTAAAGTTCTAGCTAGAGCAATAAGATAACTAAAGGAGATCAAGGGGATACAAATTGAAAAGGAAGAAGTTGCTATTTGTAGATGATACGATAATATACATAAGTGAGCCCAGAAATTCTTCCAGGAAACTCTTGCACATGAAAAACCTTTAACAGTGTGACAGGATATAAGATTAACTCAAATATCAGTAGCTTTCCTATATACAAATGATAAATGGGCTGGGAAAGAAATCAGAAACATCATCTTCCTCTCTTGTTTTTAAGAACTGTAAGCTGTATTAGCCCCTATAGTTGCTGTTTATTGACTACTTGAAGTAGGATTAGTCTGCATTGAGGTGTAAAATCCTTACCCAGATTTTACGATTTTTATATAAAAGGATCATAATGTATTTTCCAGTTGACTTCATGTTGAGATACTATTCTTTCTTGCTATGTTAAGTTAATATATATATTTAAGCTATATATATACATACATATAAATGTGTATTTGTATGTATGTATATGTATGTGTATACACACACACACACACACACACACACACATATATATGTTCTTGTCACTTATTTTTCATTGTCCTTCAGAAAACTAAGCAATTTATTTCTGATAATACAAATTCTACCCCTTGCCACTTTCTTCCTTTTTACATCCATTATTAAGATAAAAAATCTTCAGTGTGTGAATGGGAAAGAGTTCTTTGTAAATTCTGTGTCGATTTAATAAATGTGTTTTACATCCTGACTGCAGTCCCCCTCCGTCCTCTGCTCACAGTTCCCCCCTCCCACCTCTCTCTGTTCCCACCCCCAATCCACTTCCCCTCCATTTTTGCTTAGGCAAGGACAGGTCTCCCATGAGTATCAGCAAAGCATGGACATCAAGTTGCAATATGACTAAGCACTTCCTCATGTATTGAGACTGGGAAAGGTGATCCAATATGAGGAGTAAAGTTCTGAAAGCCAGTGAAAGAGTCAGAGTGAGCACCTTCCCACTGCTAGGGGTCCCACAAGAGGACCAAGTTACACAACTGTTACATACATGCAGAGTGTGCCTAGGTCAGTCCTATGCAGGCTCCTTGGTTGTCAGTTCAGTCTCTATGTGCTCAGGGGCTAGTGAGATGGGTCAGCAGGAGAAGGTGCTTGTTGCCAAGCCTAATGACACAAGTTTAATTTTAAGGACCACCATATCCATTTAAATAAGTAAATCTAATTTTTAAAAAGATTTTTTTTGTTTTATGAGGTTTTGTTGCAAGTATTTATATGTACCATGTGTGTCTCTGGTACATGTGGAAGTCAGAAGAGAGTACTGTTATCTCCTGGAACTGGAGTTAGGACAGTTGTAAGCTGCCACGTGTGTGCTGGAAACTAAACCCAGGTCTTTTGCAATAGCAATAAGTGCCGTTAACTGCTGAGCCATCTCTCCAGTCCCCAATAAATATAATTTTTCAAATAAAATTATCTCAGTTCCTTTTAATAACCTAGTGCTAAAGCTGTTGATTCATGTATGTGGATTACATTTCTAGCCGTTACTAAAGTTTACTTAGATGGTAAACATAGCTGTTCTTAGACCTGCTGGGTAATTCTGTTTGTCTGTTTTCCATTTATTTCTGTGCCAAGATCTTTATTTCCTTGGTCTTACAGCATCCCTTGAGTTGCTGTGCCAGTAGTTTTTGTATGCAAAACTACTGTATCCACAGAGATACACAGGTTCTGTTGCTTTCTATATTATATAGAAAAGTTTATGTGTTGTTATTTTCAGATTGTGTATTAAGATATGGGTAAGTGGACTATTTTCAACATTCAGGAGCTACTTAATATTTTCTTCTTAATTTCTTCTCATTTTATGTGCTTTGATGTTTGCCTGAATTATGTCTGTGTGAGCGTGTAAGATCCCCCAGAACTGGAGTTAGACTGTTGTGAACTGCCCAGTGGGTACTGGGAATTGAACCTGGGTCCTCTGGAAGAGCAGCCATCTCTCCAGTGCTGATGAGCCATCTCTCCAGCCCCATGGAGTTACTTAATATTTTCTACTGAAGTAATCCAACGTGTGTGTGTGTGTGTGTGCGTGTGTGTGTGTGTGTGTGTGTGTAGGGGTAGGAGATGGAGCATTAACTCACTATTTGACAGTTGGTTTTATTTTCATAGCATTGAAAGATAGCTAAGTATCTCATAGAGAAGCTCTACTTCCAATATTAATATTTGAGGGATGGCCTGGAAAGATGGTTCAGTGGTTTAGCACACTGTCTGTTCTCATAGAAGACTTGGGTTTGGTGCCCAGCACTCACATAGGCAGCTCACAACTACCTGTAACTCCAGTTCTAGAGGACGTGACACCTTCTTGCTATAAAGCATTTGAATACATAGAGTGCATATATATAACCCTTAGGTACACACATAAAATAAAAACATTTTAAAAGCTTTAGACATTTAAAAGTGAGGTATGCTTTTTGGTAGTATTTGGAACTGATTTAAAAGCCTTGAACATGGGAGGCAAGCATTCTGCCATTGACTCTAATGAAGCATCCTAAAAAGTGTGTGCATGTGAGTACACACTTGTGTTTTATAAATATTTGTACTGCCTTTTTAAAAAGATGTGCTTATTTTATTGGATGTATATGAGTGTTTTGCTCACAGGTGTACCCATTGTGATATCTGTGTGATGCCACAGGTCAGAAGTGAGCTTTGAAACTAGAGTTCATGAATGGTTTTGAGCTGCCCTGGATGTGCTGGATGTAGAGTGCTGATCCCGTTCAGGAACCTGAGCCATGTCTTCGGGCCCCATACTTCTGTCAAACTTTTGCTTATTTTCTAAAAATTAGTAATAATATAACTTTGGGGGAGGGCTGTGCATGCCAGGGCCTGGGGCAGCAGTGTGGGTTCATTCTTTCAACTTCTCTGAGGTTCTGGTGATTTGAACTTGAGTTATTAGGCTCCCAACCATCCTTTAACTTTAATTTTCCTTTTCTATTATTTTCTTTTTTCTTGAGGCAGTTCTCATAGTCTGACTTTAACCATAACAATATGTAGTCCAGTCTGGTGTCTAAATTGTGATCTTCTAACTTCAGCTTCTTGAGTAACTTTACTTTCCATGTAAGAAATTCCGTATACTTAACCCAGTTCCCCTTTGATTAACTTACAGAATGTTTTCATCTAATTTTGTATATTATATCAAAAGCATATGCTTCAATGAATTACTTTGCTCAGAGGAAGCCTGAAATTTTGCAGTATGCTAACTGATTCAGTTTTTGAAATGTAGATCTAATTATTGATGTACATAACAAAGAGACTCTGCTGCAAACTTGAAATTCAGTGACCCAGACTACTCGCTAAGATGTTCTGTACGCTCACTGTGGTCACAGTATTTGCATGCTTCTTGACATAATCAAACGTGCAGATGAATCACTTCTGTCCTTTTCACTTTGTAGACGTGAGGAACCTGTACCCGTCGTCATCTCATTACAGCAGGAACTGGGATAAACTGGTGGGTGAGATCAAAGAGGAAGAGAAGAACGAGAAGCTGGAGGGCGATGCGGCTTTAAACAAGTTGTTCCAGCAGATCTACTCAGATGGCTCTGATGAAGTGAAACGCGCCATGAACAAATCATTTGTAAGAAGATGAAGTTTTTTAATATTTCAGATATTTTTTTTAATTATGACAGTAAATTTTGTACACTTAAAGTAAGACTGAATAGTGAATTTGAGCCCACACTGCATGACCTGGATAGCTAGGAGAGTTTTTGGGTAGACTTTTCCTGAAGATTATTTCTTCAGACTTAGAGTAGTGGTTGGAGAAGTCCAAAACTTACAGAAGAGACAAACATTTGTGAGTTTAGGAGTTAGAAGGCTAAGAAATTCTAAGATTGCCACCATTAATAGGAACTTAGTTTTTAGTTGAATTTGTCACAACTACTCAATGAACTCCTACTTTTTGTCTTGTAGAATCATACATACATTTTTTTCTTCTTTAAAATGAACATAGAAGGGAAAGTCCCAGAACAATATTGAGCTGGTAGAAAGTTTCTATTTATTGTTCAATGACTTAATTTCTCAATTGATTAAGAAAATCAGGCTTTTGCTAGAGTAGATTAAATATTACCTGAGTCTGAGGTTCTATTGACAATTCACTGCTGCAAAACTGTATAAATTGTTTATTTATGTAGACTTAAAGTACGTGTGCTTGTTATGTATGTATGTATGTATGTGCTCCTCATGCCTGTGGAGGTTTATTAGTCTGTGTATTGTCACGTGTACTTGGCATTACCTCGTTTTCTACATGTCTTGTTGCCTTGGCGGCTGGCTTCCATCAGCAGCTACATGGCGTCTGCCTGACTCCTTTCTCCCTGCATTCAGTTGAATTTTCCCACCTACCTATATTCTGCCCTACCATAGGCTAAAGCAGCTTCTTTATTAACCATTGGTAACAAGACATGCACAGCATACAGAGGGGAATCCCACATCAGAGGTCAGAAGAGGATGTTGGAGCCGCTGGAACTAGAATTACAGGCACTTGCCAGCTGTCTTGTGTGTGCTGACAACTGAACTCTTCTGTAGTCCAGGCTGGTCTTAGATTTGCTGCATGGCTATGAACTCCTCAGTCTCCTTTCTCTAGCTCCCAAGTACCTCTGTGCCACCCTACCCAGCCATTATTTTTATTAAAGATACAATCATAAGTTTTACAAGGAAAAATAGTGTCTACACAAATCTTTCCAGGCAAGAAGCTCACTCTTGCTATTGAAATCCAAACGTGTGCTAGAGAGAACAGATGTCAGGTCAAAGATACATTACAGATCTGTATCCATTTTCATACAGAAAATTGACAGTTAAAATGAGTGATATATAGATATTCATAAAGTAAGCCATCTGTGTGGCAACATTGACCTTAAATGTGGAGCTTGCTTCTGTCTCTGGAGGAAGACAGAACATAGTGTCCTTTATGGTTGTTCAGTATAATTATATAAGACCAACATAGGAAATAATGAGGAGATATAAATAATAGCACAGTATTTTACCTTCTTTACAGAGAGAAGGGAAATTGTGGTCAGTGAATATGACCAGATTAAAAACTAGTCACTTATGTGAGTTTTATAACTGAGAGTCCTCTTAGGAGTAGCTGGTTTTACAGGCTTGTCACATTTAATTTACTCATTTTATTTGAAGCCTGCCATGTGCCAAGCCACCATGATTAGGACTACAACATAAGCACTGCCTTTACCCGGGTCCCACATCTGTGGTTCAGCTAACTTGTGATTAGCAGGAAGAGTTGTTTGTTTTGAGTACCTATTATATGGGCTTTTTCCTTGTTATTCCACAAGCAGTACTATATGATAGCTGCCTGATATTACACAGTATTGGATATTGCAGGCACTCTAGAGATAATTGGTAGTGTATTGGAAAAGTGTGCCTAGGTTATATAAAATTTCTGTGCCATTTTATATTAGAGATTCGTAGCATCTGCAGAGACTTGTGTGTGGAGGAATGCTGTGCCAGAGCCCTCTGTGGTTACCAAGGGTCTTTGTTGGTAAAATATAATCCATGTCTTTGAAGGACTCTCTTCTTTAGTTCTAGTCAATAAGAAGAAGGAGACTTGAGGTGAATTCTTAAGTGGATATGATGGTAATACTAGCACTTGGATGCTGAGACAGTTGGGTTGTGAGTTCAAGGTTAGTCTGAGCTACAGAGCAAGACTGTCTCAAAAACAAAAGAAAAAAGGAAGCAGTTCTTAAACTGCAAAAGTGCATTGTGTATTAATAGTAGTTATATAGAAGATTGATTATGGGAGTACAACTTGGTAATTATGAGTCTTAAGAAAGTTGGCTGATTGAGCTGGTGGTGCACACCTTCAATCCCAGCACTCGGGAGGCAGAGGCTGGTGGATCTCTGAGCTTGAGGCCAGCCTGGTCTACAGAGAGAGTTCCAGGACAGGTAAGGCTGTTACAGAGAAACCCTGTCTAGAAAATTCAAAAACAAAAAAACAAGTTAGTTGGCTGGCAAGTTAGCTGACCAGGCTGGCTGCTTGCTGCCAGACATGATCATCTGAGCTCAGTTCCTGGGTCGCCAGCAGTGGAGGAAGAGATCTGACTTCCACGAATTGTCGTCTGGCCTCCACATGTGTACCATGGCATGCCCGTGCCTATAAACATATGTACATGCACATACACTAACTAAATGTAATTTAAAAATAAGAGGCCAAGACCACCAAGAGGTGCTGACATTCACGTTAGGAAGGTAAGTAACGATGTAGACTGGGGAATATCATAGCAGTCCATGCAACGGAACTCAAAGGAATTTGCAGAAGGCATTAGTTATCTTGGGGCTCCAGTTCCAAAGGGCACACAACTTCCTGTGTGTGTGAGTAACACAGGCGATTAAAAGATTGCAGGTTTCAGGAATTCACACCACACTCTGCTGGAATCCATGTTAGTGAGTCACAACAAATGCGTGAAAGTTCTATTTCTTTAGAAGTGTGACCCTTAGCCTTTAACAGATGAGCGAGCTACCTCTCCAGTCCAAGTTTTTAATAATGTTCTGTATTGCATAACGCTTGGCTACGAAAAATCTGTTGGGTGATTTTCGTTATTAGGTAACACCTTTGCATGTGTTTATACCAATCAGGCATGTACTGTCCTTTTGACCTTTACCAGTAGCGTGACAGGACTTCTCGATATCAACAAGAGATAGATGTTTGACGCTGCTGCCAAGTGTAGCATAAAATATTCCTTTGCAGTAAAATATGCACATATATTAATTTGTATATTCTGAAATATACTAGATTTTTATTGTAATTTTAGAATATACATATATGTATTTATATGTATATTATCTTGAGGTTGCAGTTCCAAAGGGTATACAACTTCCTGTGCTTGTTAGTAATATAGCCAATTAAAAGATTGCATGTTTTAGGAATTCACATCATACTCTGCTGTGATCCATCAGTGGGTCTTTTATTACAACAAATATATGGAAATTCTATTTTGTGTGTGTGTGTGTGTGTGTGTGTATGTATGTATGTATGTATGTACTTATATGTATATTCTAAAATTACAATAAAAATATAGTTTAGTAAACTAGTCAAACTAATAATTGTTGTCAAGTATTATATAATTGTAAGAATTGTCCTTTTATATGACTTGCAGCTCAGTAAGTGTGAACTAGAGTTGTATGTTGTATTGTGTATATTATTAATGGTTACAATACCACTAGGCAGTCAAAATTCTTTGGCTGTGTCATAATCTTATGACCACCACTATTGTATGAGCAATTCATTGCAGACCAAAACATTTTTGTGAAGTGTATGATTCTTCATATGCTAGAATTGTTGGTGGGTTGTGTATTTATTACCTTATAGTAGACACCCAGTTCACAGGATATTGACTTGTGTACCTCTGTTGTGTGTTCCTTACTTAAAAAAGGAAAAATCCAGAGTACAATAGGATGTGTTTGACTAAGAGAGAGCATTAAATAGGGATCCTTAAAATTCTGTTTAACTGGTGTAGAAAGTATATTTTGCCTGGCTTTTACTGTCTTCACCAAAAAAAAAAAAAAAAAAAAAAAAAAAAAAAGATTATGTCATTTTGAGGGGAAGGAATTTTATTTTCGTTTGAAGGTGAGTTTTTCCATGCCATGCCTCTACTAATTAGCAGAATACATGACCCTTAGTATGGCAGTGTATGCACAGGATCTCCCAATTACTCTAGATTTGTCTTTTGTCAGGTGTTTGGTCCATTCAGGAAACTATTGAATTTTGATACATAATGCAGGAGTGAACCTTTTCTTTTTTTTTTTTTAATTGCAGATGGAGTCTGGTGGTACAGTCTTGAGCACCAACTGGTCTGATGTAGGTAAAAGAAAAGTTGAAATCAACCCCCCTGATGATATGGAATGGAAACAGTACTAAATAAATCAGTTTGCTATTACAGCATTGTGTTGTTCACGAGTGCCCATTGAGTGCTTTAGCACACTCTTGAATTTTGAACAATATCTTTTTGAAAGATTAAACCTCTTTGTCTCTTTGTGGTTTAGAAATGATTTTCCTGCAAGTATTCTAAAGAGTGATGATCACATCTTATCACTTCTGTCCATAAGGATTTCACCCATCCTAAAACTGAATGAAATGTCATTTGTTCCTAGATAGATGCTCTGTCTACTTATGGGGAGCGGAGAAATCTTTAATAACATCTTGGGTAATTGCCTTATTTTTGATGCAGTGTTCTGTTAATAATTTATTAGACCTGGCGACTTTTTGTGGGCATACATTTTTCAACTTCAGTGTTGTATTTACTTTTAAGAGCTGCTTTTGAATGAGTTATAAATATAATCTTTCTATGAAGGTTGGTTTATTTACCTTTCTCTTAAGTTTTTACTGAGAACATAGAAAAATTACTGCAGAGAATTTCCTCATACGGTTTTTATGAGAATTATTTGTAATTGCACCCAGATTTTGGTTCTCCCTTCCAAATTCCAAAATAAAGTGTATATTCTGGAGTTTACTACCACGGAGATTTAACCGTCCCGAAGGTGATCTGGAGCGGAGGCCGAGAGTGGCCCCGACCACAGCTGCACTGCTTCTGCTCTGCCGCCATGGCTTCTGCTTTAGTACTTTGGTGTTTTGCTACTTTGAGTATAAATTAATATGCATGTGGTTAGTATTTGTGCCTGAAATCTATAGATTCTTTGAGGATAATAAAAATTAAAAGACATCATCAATTTCAGAGTTTATAATATAACTGAGAGAAGGCTAACATCCAGGAAAAGGTTACAAAATGGTTGAATTTTGGACATAAAAGTTTTGAAATCAAAAAATGTATTCATTCACCATAGGTGACCTGCAGATTGGGCATCATTTTGTCAACCTTTACAGTGTAGTGGTAGGTGTATGTTCTAGGTGTGGCAGGCATTTTTGTGGCCAGGCATTCTCTTGTCTCCTCAGAGCTGATGAGGAAGTGAATGACAGACATGTTGGTAAGCATTTTATTTATCTGTAGGAGGCATAGGAATTGGGCTTCTTCCTTTCAGCCCTCAATAGTATGTGTTAGATTTCAGACAGTTGCAGTGAGCAGGTTCCAGACCCTTTGATAATGGCTGTGGAAGCACACAGGAACAGGAACATAGGCGAGGCTGCCTGTGCGCTAAATGCTGGCTACTGGCATCAAGGTTCACACCGTCGTATCTGGCTTATTGCGCAGGTGTGTCCTTTGCCCACATAAAGCTGCAGGCTACCGCCTCGTTCTTGAGGGCAAAGGACAAGGTGAAAGTGACTTTGCTAGAGTGAAGTTCCATGGTCTCTCCTTTGGGTTGTGCTCTGGACGTTAAATTTTTCTCAGTATTGATCCCGAGTGCCAGGGGGATCTGCTACAGAAGCAATTTAATAAGCCAGGACACTGTTCAAGAATCCAAAGTCCAAATCTCTGTCTTTCTAATTTCCAGGAGTTTAGCCTTTTTTGTCCCCCAAATTCTGTTTTTATTTTATGTGTATGTATGTTTTCATGAAGGTGTGTGTAGTGTGTGTGTGTATGAGTGTGCACACCCAGTGACACAGAGGCCAGAAGAAGGGTGTAAGAGTTTCTGGAAATAGACTTACAGACACTTGTGCTAGAGCCTCCATGTGGCTGCTGGTCAAACCTGGACTCTGCGAAAGCAGCAAGTGCTCTTAACGCCAGAGCCACCCTCTTTTAACCCTTTATGTCTTAATTTTCTTATTAAATAATATCTAGGGTCTTAGAAATTATAACTAATATTTTGTAAATATAAATCAGTTTTACCATTCAACTTTAAGAGTTTTTATAGTTGGTATTTTTGCATTATTTCTAAAGCTATATTATATAGAGATGCTTATCCATTAACTACATTTGCTTCACATTGTTCAGGATTTTGCTGAAGTAAATTGACTTCCTAATGTATGACTAAAAGCATTATAAAATATATCTAAATACATAGATTTATCTGTCAAAGGAGTTTTGAGAAATGGGTCAGGTTTGCCCAAAAGTGCCCATTCCAGAGTACTGCGTGTTTCCCTTTTCAGATCATGGAAGCCTGTAAATTTCCACAGTTCTGAATGATTTGTTGTCTACTCTCTCAGTGTACCTATTAATTGCTTTGTCTTTTTAGACTTTCCTGTTTATTTCTCAAGTTTTGCTTCTTTTAGTGTCTTAAATTGGCCTCATACATTGTCACCTTGGACTCTAGTCCTCCTCCTCTACCTTCCAAGAGTTGCTATTGCCACATCTGAAGCATGCTGTCCCTTCCCCCTTTTCTCTCTCAGAGCTTAGGGAATTAAAGTACAATGGTGTTCTGAATTTTCTGATAAGCCTTGGGTTATTTAGACACTATCTTTTGCTCTAAATCCTTCTAAAATACATTTGTCTAAAATGATAAACTAGAAAATATATTTGTGTGAAGCAGTGTTAAACTGAGTGGGGGGCAGCACACAAAGGATTTGGAATGTGAAAATATGTTCAAATTCACACATAATTAAAGACAGAAAAGAAATCGGCTGAAGGCATAATTTATACACCCAAAATGGTGGCAAAGATGAACAGGTTGGATGCTGGAGGTGGAGCTTTGTGGTAGAGTGTGTGCTGCTAGTGTAGATGTGGTCTCTCCCCTTCCTCTTCCATTCAGGGTCTTGTGTGTAGAGCAGGCTATCCTGGTGTTGACATAGTTGGTCCAAAACTATCCTACAACTTGAGGCAACTCTCCTGCCTGGCTTCTGAGTTCAGGGATTGCAGAGGATCTAGGATTTCAAAGCTGGCCTGGGTTACATGATGTCTGGCATTGCAGCACAGGTCCTAGAGCCTGATGCTTTTGCCACATGCTGAGGCAACTATGCAATGGGACAGTGGGCAGATCCAGAGAATGAGGCCCCTAGATTCCATGTTACACATGCACATGCGCATGCGCTTACACACACACACACACACACACACACGTCCGTGTTTTTTTCCAAAAATTGGTTGAAATGACAGTAAATGTTAGCATACAACAGATGGAACAGAAATTAGAATTTGTACATGTATCAGGAATCATAGCATACTTTTTACTGTGGATACCCTGATGGTATAGATGTGAATTAATTTACATTGTTGTGTATTTTCAGAAAATTCTCAATTTAGTACTCATTATTTCTGCCTTTTCTTCCTTACATTCCAAATTGCAAGTAATATCACATTATTGTAATCTTTGCTTACCAAAGCAGTTGTTTTAGAATAAAGTACATTTACAGCAGAATAAATATGGAGATGAGATTGGATTACACAGAATGACTGGTTGTGAACAGGAACTTAAGGATAAATGTGGTGTAGGGTTTTATATTTAATGGTTTTCTTAAAACCAGATGTGCAGAACAGATTTTTATGGGCCATCTGCTAAGACTAAAGGTAGTTTGAAATCTCTCATTCCCTCAACCATATATTTGCATTCCTGCCTGTCAAGATGGGGAGACAAAAGGAAAACGGATGGGAAGTCTAGAGCTAGAATGGGTCTTAAATACTGTCTGGTCCAAAGCTTTGGCAGGGGCGGGGGCAATCTATAAGCAAGTGTTCTCATTGCCTTTTTTTTTTTTTAATAGTGGTTTCTGAATCTTAACTAATCTAGTGACATCACAGTTTCTTGAAATATCAGGCAGCCGGAATTATGGCATTGGGAAGGTGCTTTGTATAATATTTAGGATAAACTTTACCTGGAAAGCTCATGGGGGAGCAGTTGTTTCAGTTTTGAATGTAGACTTTGTTTTATCTTGAAGGCTTGAGTTACTAGGTCGGGTGTAGTGAGTGCTGGTTTTGAAGCAGTCGGCCTTGGGAGGGTGATTCAGAGCACTTAGTGAAGGGGAAAGTAAACACCCTCCGGGCCTCTTAGGCATCTCAGTTCCTATCCACCAATAGAAATTAAATGGCAGGGCTGGGGGCTAAAAAGATGCTCATGGAGTTTAGAGCACTCTTGAAGAGGACCTGGGTTCAATTCCCAGCATCTACACAGTGACTAACAACTACCTCTTCTGGCCTCCCAGGTTACCAGGCATGCACACAGTATACATACATACATACATGCAAGGAAACACTCATTTACCTTAAAAAATAAGACAGCCGAGCATATAGACTATTGGTAGAGCACTTTCCTAGTGTGTTTGAGGGCTTGGGTTCAATTCCCAATGATACTGAAGATTTTGTTTTTGTAAGGTAAAGGAGAGTTGCTCAATGGTTATTTTGAACCTTGGGGATCTTCAAATGAAGTTATTGAGTCAGAGTCTGGCAGTGCACATGAAAGGAAACCTGCCATTGCAGTCATGGTGAAGCATTGAAGACAGGGATTTGGGCAAGACACAGGTCTGTCACTACCTTGTGTTTAAATGGAGCGGAGAACAACAGAGGACCATGCTCGAGTCATAATGAGGCACTGTCTTTTATTGCCTGTGTGCTGTGCATAGGCACAGAATGACTAAGGTGTGAATGCTGTTTGAATAGGCCGAGAGAAGTGTAGTAGCGTATACTTACGGAGATCCTTTTTTTTAAAAAAAATTGGTTGTTTTTTATTACTTTTATACTTAGTAATAGGTATATGTTGGTTTGTTTATTTTGAGATAGGGTCTTTAGGACAGGCTGGACTCAAACTTTTAGCAATCTTTCTGCCTTGGCTTCTCAGTGCTGTGTTTACAGACATTGCACCATGCCTGGTTTCTGGAATCTGCTAAGAGAAATTTCATGCTTGACTAGTTGTTCCAGGTTTTTGGACTCGTGTCAGTATAAGTCAAACTCATTATAAAAAGATAGGCAATAGTGTAGGCTAATTAAAGGTAGGCCTTTGAAAAGAAAATTCTTTGCTAGGAAATGATCCACTCCTTGGAATGCCAAAGGATAGGAAGCCAAAGTAGTCACATCTCAAAAAAGTAAAATAATTGCAAATACATCTGCACACATGAAGTCATTTTTAAAGGTACATACAGGCATTTCTTCCAGAGTGTTTTGTTGCTTTTATAAGTTCTGCTGCTATCTACAGTAGAGGATTAAAAAGGTGTGTGTGTGTGTGTGTGTGTGTGTGTGTGTGTGTGTGTGTGTGTGGCAGTTTTCTGGTGTTCCAAACGAGTTGTTAGGAATCAGAAGAGAAGGTTAAGAAAGGAGCACTTTAGCATAGTGTAGGTTTATTATTTCCAGTCCTAATACTAATCATTGTCTTTTTGGTGGTAACATACCGCACCATACTAGGGACTGACTCCTGTATTTTTATATATAAACAACTAAGATGTGAAAAGAGTTTGGTGACATAAATGTCTTAGAAAATAGTGTTAACTATTTGCTAAGCTTAGATTATCATGGACATATCTATATTTAATATATACATATGTATATATTTTCACACATTAAATATCTAAAAACTGAATTAAATACATTTGAATATAAACAGTTTAAATAATCTATGGTGATTCCTCCAGTTAGTTAAAACTAACTTGTTTTATAAATTTAATTCTGGATCTTTTTTCAAAATGAAATACATATTCATGTAGAATATGAGCAGGAGTATATATGTATATATATTTATACACACACATACACAGACGCACTGTTTAAAAGGAGTTCAGCTTTCTTTCGTAACAGAAACACTATGTATTATAAAGTGTTTGTGATTTTCTTTCTTTTTTTTTCTTTTTGCTAAAGCTGGTGTCATTGCTCATATTTGCACTTTCATGTTTGTGATATACCATTGAACTAGCAATGCATGTAGGCTTTGTCAGTTCCTCCCTACCCCATAATGAATCAGTTAGCTTTAAAAGTATGGTCATTTCTATAAAGTACACACTGTTGAGCTAATCGATACAGCCAGCTCATCCAGAAACAAGCCCCTCAAAGCATTTGTGTTTGTAAGATGGAGATCGTATTTCACTGTAATAAAATCTGATGTAAAATAAATGGTTGAGTGGATTGAATAATTTTAGTGTATCTTTTCAATGTTGGAATTATTTGAGGTGGTAGTAGAGATGTAGGGATCAGATCTAGACTGGCCGCAATGCAATCTGGTCTGCTTCAGTGATGTAAGTTAATATGACCACACTGATGCAGAAGTGAGACCTTTTCTCTATTTCCTTTGTGCCTGTTGACACCTAGCACATCTAAGACTGAATTAAGCCACCGTTTGGTTCTGGGTCACCTTAGGACCTTGGGAACCAGCCTACAATGTTCTAGAAGTAATGGTTTACACCACTTCTGAGAAATAAGTGTCTAAAATATTAAGGCATCCATCACCAACACAAGTATGCACATACTGATGAGTGTCCATCAAAATTGAACATAACAAAAGTCAGCTGTATGTGTAGTTTGGGATTGGCCTGTTTGAAGGCCATGGAGGATTAGTACAAAGTCATGTTTTTTTAAGTGTTGATGTCCTTTGTATGCGGTGACATTTTATAACAATGGTCCCTCTTCTGTAAAAACTAAGCCACCCACCTCTCTTTTCGTCTAAAGGTTGTACTTCAATCTGGTTGAAATTTTTCTGTTTTCATCTACTTCCATCTGGTAGAACTTTAAAAAGGAAGCAAGTGTCTTGTAGGGGACAGCTTTATTATGGCCTGTGCTCCTTGCTAAGCTGCCCTTTGGCCTCTGGAATGCCTTAGGTTCTCAGGAAAGCTTCACCTGACATGAAAACCTAACCAGCCATCTCCTTACCTAGAATCGGATTGGTTCCCACTTGGTATCGAGTGTAAGGAGCTTCTGACTGGTTTTCCACCTTCACATTCCCTACCGAAGTGTTCCGTTTCCAGTTTGTCCCATGTGGCATCAGTGTGTCTGCCCTTTCCTGACATACTCCTTCTGGAACGGCCATTCTCTCACTTCATGGTTTAACCCTTGCTTATATGAAGCCCTCAAAGTAGGTGTTCTCCAAGGAGCCCTTTGCTTCATCCTTCCTAGGATAGAATCCTGATGACTAATCTCTTTGATCTTGTTTCTAGAACCCAGTACAAATTATTGGTCTCTGTGGGTGTGTGAGCATGGGTAGAACTATACGGCTCACCTTTTGCTTGGAAACCACCTTAAAGATAAAGGAAAGCAACTACCTTAAAGATTAAGCTTGAAAAATTGAATATCTTCTGCCTGAGGGCAGCGTGACCAGGATTTCATGTTCTTCATTTCTTCTTCTTCAGGTGCCAGTGCTGCTTAGTCCCCTTAGTGGAAGCATTTGATAGCCAGGCTTCACAAATTCTGTGTCTTACCGGTTTTAATTGACAAACACCGGACACAGAGCAATAAGGTTTGCTCAGAAAGGGAGTGTGTTATCATTAAGACCCTTCCTTTTACTTGCTCTCTCCTCCTTCTCCTCCCCCCTCCCTTTTACTTGCTACCTCCTCTTTCTCCTCCTCTTCCTCTTCTTCCTCCTCTTTCTCCTTCTCTCTCTGTCTCTGTCTGTCTGTCTGTCTCTCTCTCCCTCTCCCTCACACACACACACACACACACACACACACACACACACACACTCACTCACTCACTGTGGAATTCAAAACTAAAATGTCACAATTACTAAACACTCCATATCCTGATCCAACGCAGTTTCTGGAGACAGTGCTTGCTTCCTTTATGTCAGTAGTAAGCAAGCCGTTCCTCCTCGGCTGCACTGGGCAGCTCTATCCGTCCTGTTCTACTAGAGTCACCACTGGTAATTGGACCCTGTTGGCCGCCTGATGTTTACTGCACAGGTAAGACGACGGTGCGACGGTGCTTCTCACCCTGTGCCTCCCAAACGGGAGTGAAGACAAATGTCGCGGTTCTTCCCTGTGTGTCTGATTGACCTTGTGCCTAGTTCTCTATCCTAGTGCTTTCTTCCTGGAAGGGACTTAACATGGTTGTCCCTTGTTAATCACCTGTCATGGGGATTATAGCTAATATAGTACACATTGAAGGTTGTAATGTTTGCTTTTAGGTGAATTCTGTGTTTTCCCCAGTTTTTTTGGAGTGGGAACTCTGGGCACATTTGCAAGACTGGGAATAACAGTGAAGGTTAAGAACATTCCCTGTAAACAATAGAACCATTGGGATGATTTCAATCATGATTTGATTAAAAGAAATTCAAGTATATGACAGATCTGGGACAAACCGTGAATAACTTTCCATGTTTATTTTAAAAGTAGTTTTTAAAGACTTGCAACAGGCTTTATTGGCAAAGCAAATAGTGAAGGGAGAATATTAGACTTAGTGTACCCCTTCAGCACGTTTGCACACACAGTGGAGAGCTTCTGGTGTCTTGTTTAGGGTAACATCACTTAGCTTGAATATAAAATCCTTTGTGGTCCCTTGGCCAGAGCATGCTTTATGCTCCTTTGGCTGTCATCTCTCAGGTTAATTTTGCTTGACAGTACCTGATAGATGCAGTGGTTTCACACCATGCCCAAGATGCGGGCCACCCACCAGCTACACGGCATGACTACTCTGCAGGCTGAACGACATCCTTGATAATTATAAGGCCAAGGATAGTAGCCTCCCAGAGGCTCGCAGATCTTCTGGCAGTGTGTGTAGCTCCGCCTGCATTCTATGCAGCAGATTCCTTCATGATCCAGTCTCGGGTCAAATGTCATGCTTTCTCCTTCCTGCTGCTGTGAATTGAAAGACAATGATTTTATTCCCTCTAATGAGAAGATTACAGCGTGCATAGCATTTTAAAATAAGGTCCTGAGTTCACTGCTTCAGGAGATCAGAACAGTCAGTTGTAGGATTTCAAACTAGTGCCACCACTCAGGATTCCTTCTGACATCAAGGCGCCTTTGCCTACTTAGCCTGTCACCAGCAGAAAGTTGTGTGGTATTTAATGAAGTTCCTTCATGCCATAAGGAGCTATGGTTTCTATTCAGAAGTGACTTGCTTTGTTCTAAATAAGCATAAAGGAAGCATTCTGATCAGAAGGAGCATCCTAACTGCTAATTTTAAGTCAGTGGACATTTGTTTCTTCCTGTAGTGATGAATCCCAGAGCTCTTGGGTGCGTGTTTTAAACCCATGATCTGGGGCCAGGCTTGACTTCAACTCTTGTGCTCTGAGAGCCTTGCTGAGTCGTTCAGTTTCTCCTGCCTGTGCATCAGCAACAGCAGATGCTGCCTTCATGGAGGAGGAGACCTTTGGTGTTCCCAAACACAGGCATGAAGTCAAACTTCATTTCACTGCAGGATAGATTGAGATACTGGAAAGGTTTATCTTTCCGAGGACCTACAGGGCAGGTTTCTGTATGTTTTTAAATACACATTGAACATACTAGCAAGATGCCCTTGTTTTTATTTACTTGGGGCATTGGTGGGGTTATACAGAATCTCACACTAGCCCAGGTTGGCCATGATCTTGGAGCAGTCCTTGCTAAACCTCCTGAAATATCTGGATTGTAGTTAACGGGCACAACATTTATCCACATCCTCAGTTGTAAGTTCTGTGTCTCCACATCCATCCTGGAGGCAACTGGCTTTGCCCTGTGAGTTTAAGTCTAGTCAGTGTGAGGAAAGTTAAATTTTTCTTGGCAGTGGGAGAACCTTTATGGAGCGTTAGTGCGCTTGCTTGTTCTGACAGCTGCTAACCTGTCACGTTTATTTGGTTTTCTCCTGTAGTACTGGAATGAGGATTCTGATAACGAATTCAAAGAAGTCTGAACAGGACATTTCAACCATAAATAGAAAGTAGTTGTAAAAGGAATGAGTGATTTTTACACAGCTTCACTGCCATTGTCACACCTAGCAGGACGAGCAGTCCCTAAACACTGTCCAAGACATCTGTTCAGATCCTGTCTTCAGAATGCATCCCTCACCCCTCAGACGTCCTTCCAGTCTGCAGGCTGCTTTCCCCCTTATCTCTTGGAACAGCCCCCTGAATAATTGCCGTGTGACTTCTCTGGGGCGAAAGTGTTAATGGAGGTGTTTCCTCATGGGGAGGTTCAACAGGGACTTACTAGGATTAACAAAATTGGGAGGAATCTCAGGCTGTTGCTTGCTCCTTAGAGAAGCTTGTGAAGGACAGACCTTGAGGGAAAGGTTTGAAGTTTTTTTTGCCTAAAGCTCAGCATATGATAAAGGAAAAAGTTGACATAATTGGAGTTTTTCAAGGGCTGTGGATTACTGGAATCTGTAGCCAGGGCAGACACGTCACATCCCTTCTGTGAGGTGCCTGATAGCTTCAGACCTTGAACAGATTCATCTAGCCCAGCTACCTGGGGAATAAGCGATATTAAATTTTGTTTGCCTATTCAGATTATATTTCTTGTTATTCTTTGAACCTAGGGAATAAAGTACTATGGTGTTCTGAATTTTCTGATAAGCCTTGGGTTATTTAGAGAATACCTTCTGCTCTAAATCCTTCTAAAATATATTAGTCTAAAATGATAAGCTAGGAAATATGTTTGCAATATGTGGAGCAGTGTCGGACTGAGTAAGCCGCGGGGAGGGGCAGATACACAAATGGTTTCGTGCAGTGGCTCTCGGCCTTCCTAATGCTGTGACCCTTTCACACGGTTTCCTCACGTTGTGGCCCCCAACCACAAAATTACTTTTGTTGCTACTTTATAACTAATTTGGTACTGTTAGGAACTTTATATAAATATCTGAGTTTTCCAGTGGTCTTAGGGTACCCCCAAAGAGCTGTGACCTGCCTTTGAGAACTGCTGATTGAGTGTGAGAAGATGTTCAACCTTACACATAATTAAAGATGGGCAAAGTAAATAAGCAGATGACATAATTTATGTACCCAAGAGAGTAACAAAGGCCGAAAGGTTTGATGGGGCTGGAAGGTAGAATCAGTGGTAGGGTTTATACTTAGCAAGCATGGGACTTGGATTCAGTAGCCCCTGTCGTTGGGCCATCCCATGTGTCCAGAAAAGTATGGTAGAAAAGGGGCCTTGCATTACCTTTCACAGACATGAAGATGGTGTGTTGACCTCCAGTAAAATGTGTAACTCCTACCTACTTAGATGTATCAGAACTATGTTTTGGTATTTATGCTAAAGACATACTTCTGTCATAGAGTCCATGCGCTAATATCTGCCTCACCTAAGTCACCTCATCTGGTGCTGGTACTACCACAGCAGTAGCAAATGATAGGGAGATGCTTTATGCCCGCTAAAGCCAAATTAGTTAAGTTTCATGCCCATCTCTTTGTTAGAATGCTGCTGATTGGGCAGAAGCCAGTAACAGAACACTTCCCAAAATACTGTGTTCTAATTGGAAAGCAGAATGGAATTTTTGTTCTGAAAAGGTGTGTGTGTTTCTCTGTGTGTTCTGCAAATGAACTGGACACATAGTTACTAATAAGCTGTTTGGGGGAAGATGGCTGGGCTGGAATGTTTTGGAAACTCAATTTCACTGTATATCTTTCTTAAATGTATGCTTCTACTTTTTTTTTTTTTTTTAAAGAAACAGCTACAAATATTCTATTTTGTTCTCGACAAGGTATAGTGATGGTAAATGATAAATATTTCTTAAAAGGTTTGGGCTTTAATACATTAATACCATTCTCACAAAGTCAGTTTTTGGCCCCTCAGCTCAGAGTTTTGTCTCCTGTGTGGGAGTCCATCGTGTGTCTGGAATGAGAGCCCCAAGGGCAGAAGTAGCAGTCGATGGTCTGGGAAAAGGGCCTGAGAAAGGTCAGGAGACCCATGCATGCGTGTGAATGGACAAAGAGAGTGGATATAAGCAGGGGAAGAGAACACTTTGATTCCGTGTGTTGCCCCGAAGACGCACTCTTAGGAACATTTTAAACAGTCAGAGTCTGGTAGGATCTATTTTCATAGATTTTTCCCTTTGACCCAAAAAAAGGGGGCGGGGGAGACAACTTTGAATTTACACCACATAGCTGGAGATACATGAAATCTCACTTGGAAATAAACTTTCAGCATCACATTCAGTGCATTTGTCTGGGCATGTCATGAAAACACTGGTACGCACGTGGTAAGGATTGTCGGGATTGAATGGTTCTGCGTCGTCCTGGACACTGGGCCTGGTTTCATTATTCAGTCTTCTAGGGCCCGGGTTGCCTCGCGCTTCACTGTGTGGTCTTGTGGTAGAGGGAGCAATGTTTCTTACTACTTCTCTTCTCTCTCTCTGGATTTCTGCAAAATTTTCTGTAAGTTAATTCCTTAACATGAGGAAGGCAATTAGATCTGCATCCTACAGTGACAACCACAGGTATGAGCCATGTTCTAGCTTCCCATTTGGTTTTATAATACGGACTGGAGGAGACACTGGAAGTTGGTTGACAAACCTCTGTTCTCAGGCCCTTTTGTCTTTTCCCCACTTCAGTATAGGAACTGAGCAAATAAAACATTCCCGATTTTCTCTGCCTTCTTTGTAGTGAGGACTGGCCAGGCAGGCTATCTCTAACTCTAGACACAGGAGTGACCAGGCAGGCTATTTCGAACTCTAGACGCAAAGTGGAATAGGTTAGCACCATGTGTGCTTTTACTTTCTTTTTCTTTTTTCTTTTCTGTTGTTTTTTTCTAGACAGGGTTTCTCTGTAGCTTTGGAGCCTGTCTTCTGTAGACTAGTATAGCCTAAAACTCACAGAGATCCGCCTGCCTCTGCCTCCCAAGTGCTGGGATTAAAGGCGTGTGCCACCACTACCCGGCCCCAACTCCTACTTTCTTGATAAAAGAGGACAGAAAGTTGTTTCTATGTCTTACCTAGATGTAGACGTGCTATCTGGAATTAGGAATTGATAAATAAGCATAATGAATAAAGTAACATGCTACAAAGAGCAAATTGATAAGCTGAAAGGAGACTTGATGGTGTCACGGAGTGGGCACTAATGCCAACATCCTTATAGTTTATGGTTTGGGTTGTAAATAAACAAAACTGCTTGAAACCACTGCTGATCAAGTATGCTATAACCGGCAGCCCTTTGTACTCCTAATCGATTGATTGTATAGACATAAACCTTTACATCTTGATATGAGGCATTGTCTTGGTTAATTCTGTGAAGAAAATTCACATGGGATAGAAAAATCAGATGTTTTTATGTATGAGGGCATTAAGGTGCAAACCAAGTAGCTGGCCAAGATCACAGAGTGAGTGACAGCAAGGACAGGATAGGAACGCTGGCTTCCAACCCAGCACTGCGGTTAGCCATCTCATGTATCTGGCAGTGCCGACGACAGGGGAGTAACAGAGATGGAGAGTACCACATAGCGTTGCGGTAGCGTCTCCCTGAGCTTTCTTTGTCTAAGATGGAGCTGGTAGTATCTCATTCACAGGATAATGGTGGGGCTAAGGAAAACCATATCTAAGGTCTTAGCATAGTAGGTAGCATTCTTATAGTTTGTTATTTATGAGCACTTAGATATGCTCTGAAGCCATAGGTAGATTCCATGAATAGTGTATGGTTGGAAAAGCACAAGGAGACCTGAATCAGCTCACACTGCTCAGCTAGTTGAAGGACCTCAGGCAAATTATTCTCTCTCCATCTAGTGTCTTTCCCTGGATCTTGGGAACATGTGTAAATTGTGTCAACAGTTGGTAAGGATGAAATGAGGACACAGTAGATTGCTCTAGGGCGTGGCTGTCCATTTCTGGCCTGTGCTCACCTACCCTCCCCCTTTGGTTATCCACCTGTGTGATACTGATGACCTGTTTTCCTCAACAGCCAACGTTCAGTCTGCAAGACTTTTACTAGAACCAGACAGGGAGCTGGGCATTGTAGGAAAGATTTAATTTCTTTATAATAAAATATAAGTGTACTCGCCACAGATTAGTGGGCAATTCATTTTAATGCCTGTGATAATCCTATGCTCATGCCAACATTTATTTAGTCCTTTGCTAATCTGAGGCATTTATATAGTCTTGATTCGTGATGTCCATTTTTTATGGTGCTGGGTGTCAAACCAGGCAAGCACTCGTCACTGAGCTATATACTTCCAGCCCACACCTCCAGTAACTCTTGTGTAGATATTGTGTTGACTGAGTGTGTAAGATCTTACCATGTGTATATGTTAAAAGGGTGGACATTGGGGATAAGCTTGATTCCAAGGGTGACATCACTCATCTTGGCCCTGCCGTTTGTCTGGTATGCTCCCCCACTTGCTGTACCCTGTGCTGTGTTTTACACAGTCTCTCCTTATGCAGTTTACCTGTTTCCATGTGTGTGCAGGTCAGAGGTTAACCTTGGGTGGTATTCCTCAGGAGTCATTTTCCCTGTTTTTTGTTTTTGTGGGATTTTTTAAATATTGGTTTCTTACTGGGACCCGGGGCTCACCAATTAGATTACCCACTGACCACTGATCTTTGTGCACTGAGCCCTCAGCATACAGCTCTGAGAGTACAGATGGTTTTCTGCTGTGCTCGCTCATACCTCTCACACCCAGGACGGGATAGGCCTTCAGGGATGTAAATTGCACTTGGTAAATATGAACAGGTGACCTCAGGGTAGCTCTGTGGTTGTCCTGAGAGAAGAGCATGGGTGTAGTGAGGGAGACTCCAGTGGAAAAGACAGTGTTTCCGGGTGAGAAGGCACAAAGGCCCACCTAGGTAACAGGAGTGGGGACTGAGAAGTGGCGTGTGGCCGTGGGATTGGGACACAGAGACAGATGGTGCCAGGCGGTGGTGGCGCATACCTGTAACCCCAGCACTCAGGAGGCAGAGGCAGGAGGATCTCTGAGTTTGAGGCCAGCCTGGTCTACCAGAGCTAGTTCCAGGACAGGCTTCAAAGCTACAGAGAAAGAAAGCCTGTCTCGAAAAACAACAACAACAAAAGAAACAAACAAACACAAAAAAACAAAGACAGTGGCAGGAATGCAGTGTGTGCTCTTTGTGGCCTTGCTTTAGCTCTGCAGTCTGGGGACGTGGTTTCTTACTAATCCTGCCTATGGCCTCAGGGTCCTTCTTTTTTGTTTGTTTTAACTCCCATCTATTTATGGTCCACTCTTTTTTTTTTTTAAATCTTTCTTTTAAGATTATTTTTTATTTTTTTTTTTCTGTCTGCATGTATGCTTGCAGAGGGCACCAGAAGAGGGCACCAGATCTCATTATAGATGGCTGTGAGCCATGAGGTGGCTCTGCGCCACCTCTCCAGAGTCCTCAGGGTTCTTCCTAACCCTCTGCCAGGTATGACATGACGTTACTTGGTGTGGGTTGAGAGTAACCATCTCCTCCAGACTCTGGAGCAAGATGAGACTTGTGAACAATAATAATCAGTTATTCATGGTAGAATCAGAAAGCTGTCCCCTCTAGGCCTGGTAGAGTATTGTTTTGGTTGTGGCAGAGCAAGCATAGCAGTGGACAGGGTATATCATATAGCACGGGCTGGTCTGCTCACTGTGTAGCTAAGGATAGCCTTCACTGATGAGCCTTCCTAGTGCCAGGACTGACAGAGCCACCAGGCCCAGCTCACTTTGATGAGTTCCAGTCATTAGTTCAGGGCATTAAGCGCAATCACCAGTGTTGCTACACCGCCATCCAGCCATAGAACTGCCTGGCCTAGTGGGTTTAGTGCCTGCATTTTCTCCATTTCCTCACTGCTGTCTTCTGATATTCAATAAAACCCTTCTGAAAACAGCCTATCTCATGTGTGTAAGGAGAAAGTCCTCCCTCTCCACCTGACCCACAGCTAGAAAGTAGTCCTTGGGGAGACTAGTGTGTTGACCCCCGTAGAAATGAAGTGTGAGGCCCTTGGGGACAGAAGAGTGAGGGTTGTTCGAATTACCTGCCCTTTGCCACCCAGAAATGACTCACACCAAGGGGACCCTGCACTTATTTCTCTGGTTTTGGAAGCTGAACTTGAGGAATCTCAGCCTGTACCCACTGCAGCTTATGGCTGTCCCATAATTCTAGGTTTGAATACAATAAAGCATCGGTAGCACGACAGCTTCTTAGTCTCCTGATGCTATGCTTTAAGAATAAAGAAATATAAAATGGGAAGGTGCAGACAACAGAGATTAAAGAAGCAGGGGTCATAAATTAAAAACTGCAGGTATGCAGAGGTGCTCTCTCTTCTGCCTGCCTCCCTTTAACCTGCTGTGCCTTCCCTTTCATAGGGCAGGCTCTCCGCCACCCCACCCTACCATTTCCTTCTCTGTTATCTCTCATGCTAACTGCCAAGACTCAGCCAACAACTGTCCCAAGTTACCTTTGTTTGTTCCAAGCTTAGGTCAGTGGAGGGGGCTTCCAAGAACCACAGAGACAGGGAGAATTCCAAGCCCAATTACAAAAACTTAAAACTTTACCTTTTGGATACATAGGCTTAAGCCAGAAAATAGGGAGGTTGCCACAGAGTTCAAGGACTTTAGAACTCAAGAAGCTGTTGTCCTTGACAGGCTGGTCCACGGCCACCCAGATAAGAGAGTTTTCTTCATACTTAACGGGCATGATCTTGCCTTCCTGTAAGAATGAAAGGCCCGTGAGCAGAGGATGGTGGCCTATGGTGCTTACTGAGTCGGGCTGTTGCGGGATTATTTGGCTTTGTGCGAACTCGGGGACAGTTCTCTGTGTGCACATACCACATACCACGCGTGCACACTCCAAGACTCCAGCCTCTGGTTCACACACCTGGCACCCCCCCCCCCCCCAAACACCCTGCTTTTAGACAGCCCTCATGTGTGCATAGAAGTGTTTTGAGTCGAAGTGAAAATTACTTGATACCAACTTTGAGAGTTAGGTTAATCTGATGTTTTCGATCAAAGACGTTTTTGAGGAAAAGCAATTGAACAGACCCTGAAATCCTATAAAGGATAGAGGAACCCTTCATTTGAAGTGAAAATCTTCTGGGGTTTTGTTCTGCAGCTTCCAAACAACAATGGAAAAGGCAAGTGATTGGTTCTTTAATGTCTCCAGTTCAAAGTATTATTTAACATAAGCCAGCCCTCCATTTCCCAGCTATAAGAAAACATATTTCAGATGTTCCTCGCATCTAGCACACCACCGAGATTTCAAAGCTAAGCCTGGATTGCCTTCTACGGCGAGATGCGGAGGGTGGTTTGATAACCCAGGAGACAAATTTATTTTTGCCAGGTTGTTCCTTTCATGTATTTATTACTTGCAGTAGGCTGGAGAAATTAAAATGTTTCTTCCCCACTTTAGGTAAAAGCAGCACTTCATTTGTGTGTTCCCCCTCGGGCCTATGGTTGCATTAAGCAACTTAAAGTTATTGGAGGAAGGTAACACTCAGGTAATCCAGTTATTTACCTTAAATTAAATGGCTCCAGCCAGGAAATGAATGCTCTCTGAGCACAGTCGTTTTTTAAAGTTACACAAAAACTGTTGAAGAACTTACGAGAGCAGAGGCACATAAATCTGCTCCATCATTGTCTGACAGGGCGGAGAGAAGGGCCCGACTGGGGTGCGCCCTGTGAGCCAGGATGCTGTCAGGCTTGGAGCACGTGGGCCACCCAACATCCACCCCCCCCCCTTCCTTTGCAATACAAGCTGCTTTTTGCTGGAGGCAGCAGTATGCCCATTGTAATGAACACTTGCTGCTTCATGCTTCCCTGTGGCCAAAGCCAGGCAGTGAGGTCCAGACTGAAATACAGTGCATGTGAATAAGGGGCCTGTTTCTCCCTATTAAAGGTAAATCAGGATTGGCTGGCAGTGATCAGCTTTTAAATTCTATTTATTTATTTAGAGAGGGGAAAAGAGACAGAGAGAAGCGGGGGGCAGAGCATTTTTTCTGAGACAGGCCCTTTGACTCTGTGGGGGTCTTCCTCTCTCTGACCCCCAGTTCTGGGACTGCGTGCATGTACTACACACTGTGAGTTCTGGGGATTGAACACAGGTCCTGTTTGTCCTTAGGCACTGTAGTTCTGAGCAGGCTCCCCGGTTCCTGTGTAAGTGCTGGGGAAGAGGGCGTGCAGCATCACCCCATTCAGGGGTGGAAGGAGAGAAATGGGAATGATGGCAGTCACCGTGGTGTGCGGTGCTGCAGCTGCCGGCCTCCAGTCCCTGCCTGCTGAAGGTACTCTAAATGGAGTCACCTGCTACTGACAGCTATGAACATGGCTGATTTACCCAGCTGGGCTCTCTGAATTGGTTTTCATCCATCAGAGGATCCACCGTGCATCCGTAAACAACAAAAACACAAGACGGTCTACTCTGATCTAACAAGTGCAAAGATTAAAATACAACACTACTTGCTGTGGTTAAATAATTATTTGCAAATACTAAATGAAATTGAAGGTTCCTGAAATGTTTGACTAAAAAGACTTTCAAAAATATAGTTGTAACTGGGCATGGTGGTGGTGGCTTACACCTTTAATCCCAGCTCTAGGGAGGCAGAGGCAGTCAGATCTCTGAGTTCAAGGCCAACCTGAGTTCCAAAACAGAACAGGCAGGGCTATGTAATGAGACCCTGTCTAAAAATAAAGGAAAAAAGTATAATCATATTCTGGTCTCTTGCTCATTTATTGTAACCTACACTAAGGTGAAAACAATAATCTTGTAGTAGTTAATTGCATTTCTGAAAAGATTATTACACACAGGATACAAACTCACCAAGCTATCAATTTTGGTTGCTTTTAGATTGCGCAGTTGTGATATTCATCTTTATACTTTTATGCATTTATCATGGGAGAAAATTCATTAAAGCCAATGAGGTGAGTCACTTGCCACCAAGCCTGATGACCTGAGTTCAATCTCCAGGATCCACAGGTTGTCCTGTGACCTCTTCCACGCAAGCCTGCATACGTACACACACACTCACAGACAAAAGTGTCAAGTTACATGCTATGAAGTTATGATGAGAGCTGGGTGATAGAGCTGGGGTCATTGGTTCTCGTGGCAGGCGAGAGACGGAGTTCACACCCGCGTATGGGGACAGTGATGGAGCGGCAGAGCTCCACAGCAATGCAATGCAGAGAATTGCAAGGACCACAGCAGAGGATGCCCCATCCCTGTTTTAGGTGGTCCTTTGTGAGTCATAGCCTTTGGCTCTGAGCAGCACAGCTCACAGGGAGCATGAATGGAGCAAGGGGGTCTGGTCTCCATCTTACAGCAAGAACACTGGGGTTGCTGAAGTAGGTGAAGGAAGAGGACCTCCGGCTTGCCTTCAGAGCCCACAGGTTGGTTTGTAGCTTGTGTTTTGTTCTGTTTTGAGACATCACCTGCTGCGGCTCTCATGGGAACAAACAATTAGGTGGTTTCCAGGCACCTTTGCTGTTATCCATAGTTTCCCTCCATGGCCCCGAGGGATCTGACGCTCAGTTCACTTCCCTCTCTGGGATACTAAAGGCTCAGAGAAGATTGTAATAAAATTAGCACTTATGTGCGGCAGTCTTCCCATTCATCTAGTAGATTCTAAGGCCATGGGCACAGTGTGTAAGCAATGGTTTGAAGGTGACAGAGCTGGGGTTTGGATCCACATTTTTAGGGTTCCCAAGCCGTCATCCTTCCAGAACCTCTGCCACGGCTCAGATGGAAGACAGTTGTGGGTGTGACCACTTTGTCACTTTGTAAGCCCTGAAAGTGTTAGATGGAAAATATTAAATGGGTTTCTAGGACTCTATGCAACTCCAAAAGGAAATTTAAAAAAGAAATCAGATTTAGGGCTAGAGTATAGCTTGTGCGTGACTCCCTAGCATGTGTAAGGCCTCAGGTTCAATTGCCAGTAATACGAAACCAACAAAATACCGACTTAAAGGCAAGCTACTAGGAACAAATGGAAGAATTATGTTTTTAAAATGTGTAGAGGGTGAGTGAGGTCAGCCTGGGCTATGTAGTGAGTTCCACTCTAGCCTGAGCTTTCAAGACCAACCTGACAAACTTAGTGAGACCCTGTGTTTGAAAAAAAAAATGGGGCTATAGCTTAGTGCTTGCCCTGCTAGCCAGGCCTTCGGTTCTGTCCCTTGCTTTCAAAACAAAACAACCCACGTGGTTTGTGTTGCTTCAGTAAGCTGACTTGAACCAAGGGATGAACTAGAGGACATCTCAGCCCAGCGTCCCAGGAAATCCTCAGAAAGAGAGCTCTGCCCCATCTGCCCCAGCTTCCTGCAACAGGCTGGGGGACCAGCTCCCTGGAACATTCAGGGAAGAATTCCCACATTTTACTGCACTGAGACTAGAGAGGGCTTCTTGAAGTCCCTTTAGTGAAGGTCTAACTGTGAGCTTTTTTCTAATCTTTATTGTGATTTTGGGGGGGGGCACTTTTCGAGACAGGGTTTCTCTGTGTAGCCCTGGCTGTCCTGGAACTTACTGTGTAAACCAGGCTGGACCTGAACTCATAGAGACCCGCCTGCCTCTGCCTCTTGGGTGCTGGGATTAAAGGCGTGCACCACCACCACCCAGCTATTTTGAATTTCTAATCCCTGGTCTGATAGCCCTGTAACACTGGATGTAGAAGGCCATCTGAGTACCAAGCCTCCGATGCACTGAAACATTTTCCATGCTTCTTACTTATGTGTGTGAGAGTATGTGTATGTGTACCCACAGCACATGGGTGGGCGCTGGCAAACAACTTGAAGGAGCCCGTTTGTTCTTCCTACCATGTGGGTTCCAGGACCCCGGCTCAGGCCGGCAGGCTTGGCAGCAAATGCCTTTTCTCTCTGTCCACCTAACACCCTTTAAAGCAGGCCTCCCCACAGCTTTAATATGCTGCGCCATGTCAGAAAGATCCCTTGGATATAGCAGGACAGATACATTCTTCTGGTAGAGCAAAACCAAAACCAAAACCAAAACCAGCTCAGGTTCTGGTCATGAACCTGCCCAGGAGAGAGAGTGTCTTTGGTGTCGCCCGTCATGTATGATGGTACCCACCAGTTCGGAAGAGATGCTTTGCTTGGTCACAGTGCCCACCTCGGGGACCCGAGCCTTCACCTGTGCTTTGATGTAACACTTCTCTCCTCCAGCGAACCGGATCCCGGTGATACCCTACGAGATAAGAGCTCATTGGTCCATCTACTTATTTACTCCATCCGCTGCATGTCTTGCCTGTCGGGCATTCCAGGTGTCGGCTATAAGGATAAACACAATGAAGTCCTGGCTCTCATGGAATTTACCAACATTGTTTTCCAATAAGAAGCAAATATAAATTCGGGCAGAAATTAAAGTTGTAGAGAAAAACAAGGCGAGTACAGAGGCTAGGAAAGGCAGGGGAGGATGCTTTAGCGAGCACACTCAGGAGGGGAGGGGGGGACAACGAGGGGTGATACCTGAGCCCAGTGGCTCATGTTAGGAACCCTGTCTGTGCAGCGGGAAGCTCAGATGAGCTACCGCTCTAGCCGTGTAACCTTTTCTTAGCTCACGGCCTAGGTGAGTTCTCCATCTCTGACTTTTTCTAAGCCTCCTCTTTCATTGGTCCACAGTTCACAGTTATAAACTTCTTGAGATCAGTATGTGCGTGCGTGCATATGTCTGTCTGTCTGTGATCCTACAAAGCCTCTCATAAGATGTTGGTCAAATTAATGAATTCCCTTATTTCTGAGCTTCCCCAGTTACAGAGTCTGAAGTAAACAGAAAAGCCATACATGGCTCCAGGAGCTAAATCTTACCGGAGCATTTAGGTGTTTTGTTTTGTCCCCTCTGAGATATAAACAATGTCTCCTCCTGGCTGGGGACCAGCCTTAAGGGACAAGTTGGCACAAAGCTCTCTCTGAGTTGACAGCTGGGCGCGGCTCTCATCTGAAGAGGACGCGAGAAGGAACTGCACATTCTGTCCCAGGAGCGTTTAACTTTGATTCTGCTGATGTCACTCGTGAGGAATAAATGATCTAAATCTTCTTAAAGGTCATAAATGTTATGCTTAATAATGTCGATGCCACCACATGCCTGAACCTTGATGACCTCCTGGGGTGTGGAGATCAGTGTAGGACAAGGCCAGACTGAGTTAGTGTTAAAGCATGGGGAAATAATAGCACAAATCCAGAACTGTGGGCTCAGGGGTCTTCAACAGAGACCAAGCTAACCCTAAGTCAAGCCGGAGTAGTCTCACGGGAATCTACCTTCCTGAACCTGAAACCCACAGAGGCTGGCAGGTAGCAGAGTAGAGGAGCCAAGATGGCTCTTCCTACATGGCCCTTTCTTTGCCTTGAGGCCTTCTTGTTCACACAACGTAACTCCTGCCCCCTTGTCCCTCCTGACCCAGCTCCTCGACATGGCAGAGACATGGTCTGACCACAGCTCTCTGCTTTGGCCACCAACTTCTTGTGGAGAGATTTTAAGAACATAGTTGGTAATAGATCCCTGGGGAGGTGGAGGCAGGAGGACCTAATGTTCAAGGTCATCCTTGGTTATCTAGTGAGTCTATGGGCCAGATTGAGGTATGCAGGATCTTGTTAAAATAAACAAGCAAAACCAACCTAAAAACAGAACCCAGCTGCCGGGCCCTCCCAAAATATTCTTCTTGCAGTGATAGTGTGGTGCTCAGTCTCTTGAGTATTCTTAAACTACCCAGATGTCGATGATGGACAGACAGCTAGAATTGAGGCCCAGCAGTTGAGGGCAAAGGGAACTTGTTCAGAGTAAAATTTTTAAAAGACTTGTATCAGTCTTTCAGGTCAAGTTTCTCCTGTACCTGCAATTCATAAATGTTTGTTTGTATTGGAGCCACTGAGATGGAACCCAGGGGGCTGGGTCCCAAGTCCAGGGTGAGAATTTCCAGCGCAATGTCTTAAGTTTGTATTTTCAGCAAGCCCTTGGAGGCTGCCCTGCTGGTCCCACAAGGAATACAGCTTGAGAACCGCTGATATCTGGGTGCTGTTTCCCAAATCTCTACCGCTCTTGCTCTGCATGTAAATTTAGGACTTGTAGCTGAAAAAACAAGGAAGGGAGAGAGACCACTGCTTTCCTATGTGGTAGGCTTTCTGGTTCCAGACACATGCTCTCTGAACGTGAGGTGTGTTGGAGGACATCATACATCATTCCAGTACTCCTGGAGAGATCAGTATCAACTGTAGGTCAGCTCCTCGGAAAGTGGACCTAGAACCGAGTCCATTCTGCCAGCACACGCCCTGCAGAGGTTGCTGACAGCCCATGGGGTGGGACTGGTGGCGACGAATTCACACTTGGCCGTCATGGCTAGCTGCAAATCTGCCTCAAGTGGCCAGATATATTAAGCGATTTAAACAGATGGAGAAGTACAAGGAAGTCAGGCAAACCTCCTGTGTTAGCAAACAAACAGGGCCTCAGAAGTCAGTGATAATGAGGAAATTTGCTAACAAAGGCAACTAGTGAAGATTGAAAAAAAAAAAAAACCAACACTCATCAAAGGAGCCATATGATAGCGTCCTGGCTGCTGCTCTATCTGTGACCCCTAGAGGGCCTCAAGTGGGGAAGGGAGTCCTGCCCCCAACAGGCATTTTAGAAATCCTTGGAAGAATCTGATACAAATATTGGGCTAGTTTGGCCTTTTTCTGCCCCCCCAGAACCCTGGAATCTTGAAGAACTAACTGTCCTGAGTCCTGGGAAACCACACTGTTTGTAGGTATCTGCCTGGTACAAAACACTGTTTATTTTTTATAAAAACGTACAGTGACTGAGCATAGCTCCCAGCACAGTGGATTTCCTACACACAGTTACTTAGAAATGGAAGTAAATTAGTTTTTGCTGTATTTCTGAGTCAGAATCTCAGACTTGTCTCAGACTCACGATCCTATTTCAGCTTCCCAAGTGCCGGGGTGGCAGGCATGCACAGCCATGCCCATCAAGAGATTGGTCCCGACGCCGACTGTCAGAGAATTTCATAACACTTAATTGCCAAAGCTCACTTGTGACCATCTGCATTGCAGGTGTGGTGCTGGCAGTCTGGGACGGCCAGTGTATGCGTTTGACTTTATTAATACCAGTTAATGCATCAGGCTGAGCATGCACATATGAAATCCATATTTCACTATAAATTACCTTCATTTCACCGTTCCTTTACATTACGGTGGAGGGTTGTATTGACTTTTGGAATCAATAACCTACCTACCTTCCAGGTTATGCTGGCGTTTTTCTCCCCCTCTAGCTTTTTAAATCACAAAGTTCAAATATCCACACATTAAAAGAATTGCTTGCTGGAAACCCAGAATACCCATATGTGCTCACCACTATTGACTATTTTTGGCTTTTACTCGTGGCTTTCATTACTGGCTTCAGATCTAAGGAGCTTGGTTTTAGCCAACAGCGTGGATGCTTGTCAGGTTGTAGTCTTACAGAATATAAATCACGACCTGTGAATCAACTCAGTCTTGTCCCCCCCCCCCCCCCCTCAGGGAACAAAGTTTGGAGCACTTGTTTTTTTTTTTGTTGTTGTTGTTGTTTGTTTGTTTTCAGTGTTTCTCTCTCTCAAGGTGTCTGTTCTATGTTGGACTCTGTTAAAATACTGGGGTCCTGGGTGTCAGTTTATAGTTCAGAACCTTTGATGATCTAACCCCACCTTTATCTCCATCCATCTCTATTCCCATCCTTGAGCTGACAGCCCTGGCACGGGGACTGTGAGTTCTTTTGTAGTATCCTTTCCAGCGGTCCCTATTAAAGTTCAAGACACTTCAAAAGGGTTGGAGCTATAGCTCAGTGGTAGGGTGCTAGTCTAGCCCAAGAAAGACCCTTGGTCCAGTTCCCAGCCCCACAAATCATCCCTCAGGATGCTATTCAATTATGTCATCCCCTCGCTAAACCTGCGCAAAGCCACTAACTGGCAGTGCCGCCTTTGTGTGTGGAGCACACTCTGCCCATAGTTCATTGCGGCACATTTCTGGGCATGTATCTTTCTCTTAGACTGGACCAGAAGGTCCTTGAAGGATAAATGCCAGTCATCTTTCACCCCGTGTACCTAGCAGCATCCCCACATACGGTGAGCCTCAATCAACACTTCCCACATTTGACCGATGGTTTAAAATAGAGGCAAAAGTAATAGCAGATGACCACAGAGGCTGATTCATGTCTTTTCAAAAGTCCAGGCTGGTTGAAACCCATAACAGGTACTATCCATCAAAGAAATGTTCCTCTCACCAGGTCTGACTTAGAGAAATGTAGGAGCTATCAAAGAGAATTGATCAGTTTATAAAATATTTGTGGCCCGTTGGTCTATGAGAACAAAACACAATCAATACCTTTATTAGAAAGAACCAAAGGATTATAAAACAGATATATAGGTTTGGGATTAAAATATTTTCAGAGGATATTCTTGCTACTTGGATCTCTCGAGAGTGAGGGGCCTTTTGTAATCCATCCTCAACCTTGTTTGCATATTTTGACATTGTAGCACTTCATAGGTATTCAGTTTTGTTCTGGATTGAATGATGCGTGCGGAGGAGCCACATTTTATTAGTTTATATCGAGTAGTAGAGAGAAAAAAAAATGCTTTGCCCTGTCCTGGGTTTTGCAGTTAAAGCATTTAATAGGGCCAGAGAAATTATACTTGTGCACAGGCCAGAACCATTTGCAAAGTGCAGCTGGGCACACTCAGAGCTGCAGAGCCTGTCCCCAGGGCAGGCCCTCCATCAACACAGCCAGTCCTCACGCGCATCAGTGTTCAGCATCTCTGAGCACTAATGCTAGCATCTGCTGGGAATTCAAAAGGACTCACGAAGCATGTTTTGGCTCCCACAAGAGGAGTGCTTTCGTGTAAATGAAAAGCTTCTTTTCGTTTTTTTCTCATCAATCAGGGGAAGATGGTTTGATGAGATGTTTGTAGACCCATAAACTATCAGAAGAGACATTTTCAAGAGCCCTCCTTCATTACGAAGTTTCACCTACTTTGTCTGCAGATTTAGCAGAAGAACCCAAATACGGATGCTTCTTCCTCGTCACAAAACATAAGAGAATAAGATTGTGTCAGCAGTCAACTGGAAATTTAGCCTGAGTGACACTCCTGTTAGCAGATGCACGCTGGAGCATCAACGAATAATCTAATGGCGTAGGTTGCCTGTAAATTAAATTTTGGTCAAAACACAAAGCGGGCTGAAATGTGTCTGTTGTAATAGCCATGCCAGAAAACCTGCGCTGTGACAGGGGATCCTCCCACGCTTCTTTTCCGGTTTAAGTGGGAATTTAGAAAAACATGGAAGTAGAACCCACTGTTGTTGGGGAACTACCCAGTCATTAAAATGTCTTTATTCTCTAGACGTCCAAGGCTTTGTCCTTGCTGCCCTTGGATGTTATTTGAGCATTTTATATGCCAGGTTATAGGAAACCACCTGGAATGACGTAGCTCTCAGGAGTCTTTCTTGAAGACTCTGTGCAGTCCCAAGAAGAGCATGTTCTTGTCAATGATATACTTTTCCATTAGAAAAATAAAGCTTCATTTTGATTTCTAGGTCCATATATCTTTTATTTTCTAGAAGTAAATTAATTTTTCAAATGGTTATTTAAGGACATGAACTGAATTAGGGTGTTTTGTCTTGTTTGCTTGTTTCCTTTTTAAAAATCTTTTTTCCTTGCCTGGAGATAGGAATCTCATGTTGTCAGGCAGCTTCGAACTCCTAGACTCAAGGGGTCCTCCTATGTCACCCTCCCTAACTGCTGGGGCTACTGCACCCGAAGAGGTTTTGTTGTTTTGTATATTCTCCCACGTTTTTTCCTTTGGAAGACATGGAAGACAAAGCAAGGCCCTTTCTCATGGAGCACAGGCTCCACAGTGCAGGTGGGTCGGGGGCATCGAAGTTGCAGTAAAGAACACGAGAGATACTGCTTCTCCTCAGACCAAGAAAGCCAGGGCTTGCCTGTTAAACTCTCTAGACACGTGAAATGTACTTACGTTTTGGAAGTCATTAACTTCAATCGCTTCTTCAGCTCCGCTTCCCATTTTAAAGGTCTCCAAGTTGTTCCCAGCATCTATTTCCATTGACCCATCTTGTAGCTTCCCGTTGATACTCATGGTGTAATGAACATTGTAAATCTAGAAGTGAACGCAAGAGTCGGTGATGCTTTCTTTCTTCCAGCATTTTGGTGCTTGCAATATATGAGGTGGCTTTCATCTTTCTTACAGATGCATGGAAATACCATTACGAATGGTATTTCAAATTACAAATACAAATACATTTGTGTTTGAGGACTTCATCCATACACCAGTCACTTAATACAGCGATTTCTTGTGTGTGTGTGTGTGTGTACACGTCTTTGTAAGTATACACATATTTGTGCACATGGGTGAGTGCATGAATAGCCCACCCCCCCCCAGGGTGTGTGTATAGAGGTTAAATTAATTCCTTAATCACTAACCACCTGACGTTTTTAAGACAAGGTGTCTCACGGAACCTGGAACTGACCAATTCAACTAAATCAGCTGGCCAACAAACCTGCCTTGGCCTCCTCAGTGATAGGATTGCTATGTGGATCCTGGGAGATCAAATTCAGTTTTTCAAGTGTCCGTGGCGAGCACTTTACCAAATAAGCCATCTCTTCAGCCTGATTTATTTTAAAATTCTTTCTAAGTAAAATCTTTGGTAGGGTTTGATAGCTCTTTAAACAGCTCCAAGACTTGAATCTTGGCTATACACCAGAAGCAACTGAATAGATTCTCCAGGGACTGTATCCAGGGACTGTATCTGGACCAAGTAAATCAAAGCCTGTGCAAGTTGGGGGTGGAGCAGCAATATTTGGTTTTCTAAAGTCTAATTTTCTGTGTGTCTGGACTGAGAACCACCCATGGAGAGATGGAGAAGTTTTCAGCCGAGAAAGTGGCAACTTCGTTTGAAAATTAATTTTTTTTAAAGTTTTTTGGTCACTATTAGATGTGTGAAATAGCATATGGTAAGGTTTTTGGACAGGACTGGGATATGTCTTACGCGCACCAGCTCTCGAGAGGCTGAAGCAGGCAGATCTCCGTGAGTTCAAAGCCAGCCTGGTCTCCAGGAAAGGCAGGGTTACACAGACTATCTCTCACAAAAAAAAAAAGAAAAAGATATTTTTAATCACTAAATTAGATGACCCAAAGTGGGTTTTTTGTTTGTTTGTTTGTTTCTTTGGGTCTAGACAGCTTATCACTGCAATGGTTTAAAAATAACTCACATACACTCCTGCCCGGCATGCTGCTCCCCTGCTAGGCCTTTCTCTAGGTGGTGGGCTGGAGGCTGAGTTTCCTTCTTTCTTTCCTCTTCGGACTTTAGTGATCTTTCTGTCTTCATTAACCGGCCATTATCTAGGTACCGTCTGCCTGGCATACAGAGTGTACGGGTGCCCATGCAGAAATGCATATGTGCAAGTCTTCAAAGGGGGAGGCTGAGAACTGAGGAGAGACGGTTCCTACCTGACGCCAGGCCAGCCAGTCAGAACTGTAAATAGCTGTGATTCTAATCAAGCATGATTTCTCTCCTGCATTAGGAGGAGTGGCTAGGCTACTACGTGGATAAACACTAGAAAACAGAGTTGTTGTTATTGGATCCTCACTTGGAGAAAACTCATTATTGCTACACCCACAGAGCACTATTTTATCACCAGAGCTGCGGAGATGGACTGGCCACTCCTGGGCAGCCATCTTTGTTTGGTAAGAGAAAAAAAAAAATACTGGCACCACCTTGGAGTGACCATCTTGCATCCCTGGCTCCCTTGCCTCCTTTTAGGAACTTGGGTGCCTGAAGTTCCTTATGCTACCCTGACCACGGGGCTGGGTCCGACTCTGAATTAGCAGAGAAGGACCGGAGCCCAGCAGCCTGCTTTGCCTTCTCCCCCAGAGGCAGCCCAGTTAGGGAAGCCTGGTTTTTGTTTTTGTTTTTGGCTGAACCAAGCTTTTTTGCAGGCCAGCTGAGAAACAGGCTCTGCTCTGACCTGGGGTCTCAGAGCAGCCATTGTACACAGAGTTAGCCGTGGCCGTCTTAGGAACCTGGCACAAGTGTCCTCCACCCAGGTGGCAACAAACTAAAACAGTTCAACATCTAGGAGTTTAACCATTTAGAGATCTCTGTTAGTTGGTTCCTCGTCGCTCCTTCTCTCCCCCCACCCCCAGTCTCAATATGTAGCCCAAGTTAGCCTTGAGTGTATCATGTTACATAGCCAGGTTGGCTTTGATCCTTCCAGTCCTAATTTCACCTTCCACCCCTTCCACTTCCTCAGCAGTGGCTCCCTAGCCTCAGATGGCATCCTTAGGAAATAGACCTAGCTTGCATGCTCATCTTGGTGGCTGCAGGAAAAGCCTGTACCCTCTTGAAGTGATGGGGGGGGGGCAGATGTAGGGAAGGGTGGAAGGCAATCTGCAGTTTGCAAAGTCCTGGGCCCCGAGCTGGGCAGGAAGCTGAGTTGCTGGAGTGGCAATTACATTGTCTGCTCTAAGCCCAGGGAGCTGTTGGCACCTAAGGCTATTTCTCGCCAAGTACAATGAAGTTTCTTATTTGCCAAAATTCTGCTCAATGTGGTGCCTTTTACAGCCAAGGATGTTTGCTAATGAGTTTTTAATAAGGCCTCGGCTCTATAAGATTAATTACATAATGTTTGGGAAAATGTCTAGAAAAATTAATCTGAGAAAAAAGGCCCCAAGCAACGGTCTCCTCCCCTCACGGAATGGGTCGAGTTGTCAGTTATCTGGCACTGATGGGAATTTCCTGTATTTCAATGCCTGGTTCCATTTGTAACAACGTGGATGAAAAATGGCCTCAATATTTGAGCTCAGCCAGTGATCCCCTCATTATTAGTGCCCTGTGCTTGGTAACCCTCCAGCTAAATTTGAGCGGACCAACCTTTGAGGATTGAGTCATGGGAAATGGGGAGGAGCAGACGTCACAGCTGGTTCCCTTTTGTAAACTGAGAGCAGAGGCGCAGAGACTCTCGGGAGAAGGGGGAGTCCACGAGCTTGATGACCCTGTCAGATAGAGACTTACCTTTTCCACTCTGCTGTGTTTGGGGGACTTAGAATTATACTCGGAGAAGTTAGGCCCATGCCTGCGCATAGCATAGACACCGCCAAATGCGCCCTACTTCAAATTTTGTGATTTGTTTTTGAGACTTAAATAATACGGAACAGCATTAGACATTTTTTTTTCCAGGAAAAAAAGAAAAAAGAAAAAGAACTGTCATGATTTTCTTCATTTTCCTGTCTGTGTAGGAAGTAGCAATAACTTTGATTGTTGGCAATAAAATGTGATTCACTATTCCTCTGTCTTCTTAGAATTTAATACTAATCTCTCGAACCAGACAACCAAACATCTCACAATAAAATGAAGGTATGGGGAACGGGAACCCGCTCCTTCAGTATGAAGGGTCATTCTCGCAAAGAAGCTTGTCAATTAGCCGTGTTTGTCTAGAACACTTAATTGCCAAACGCTAATGCTTTCATGAGCTTCATGGCCAAAATATTTACCAAAAGCATAAAAAAAAACCTATTTTTGTTTCCGAATGACTCTCATCTTGGAGATTTTGTTATCTAAAAGATAGTATTTATGTCTTAACGCCATCAAATTTCCTGAAGGGTGACAATCTCAATGCTGCTGCCAGTGGGGATATACATGTTAAAATCATTTTCATGTTCAGATTCTCTGCTTTCATATGTGAGCATCTGGCCCAGTGTCTATATTTAACATACAAATACATTAAGGCACTTTTCAAATCCACACAGAAAACAGTCCTGATCTTACAAATTGGTGCCTGTAAATTTGATATAGTCTCTCCAACAGACTCAGTGCTAAATGGCATGCTTATCTACATTAGGCATTTGAGTTAAAAATACAAATTACGCAGCGACTGCCAAAGATGTGATGTGTAAAATGGTTGAATTGCTTTCAGCACCATTTTCTCTAAGTACTGGGATTCGTTCATGCCTTGAATTTCATGGTGGGAGAGGAGAAAAAGCAGCAGCCACCGATCCTGGGAGGACAGTGATTAAGAAAGAGCCCTTTGTGTGCACCCTGGAGATAGAATTCTTTTCCATTAGCCGAAATGAGCTTCCACCCTGGCGTGGCAATGGTCACCAAGATAAAATGCCCCCTTTACATAGGTGGACACAGTGAGGTATTTAGAGAACGCGCCGGAGCTCAACCCAGTCCAGACAGACGCAGTTTTTATACTCCGTGAGAGTCCATCCCGCTTTAAAATAAACAGCAGATAAAGGCAGGGTAGTAGTTAGTGAGACATTTGCTATTAAATCACAGGTGGCCATACTGACTCTTTAAACAGATTTGTCACTGCTAAGGAAGTCAGATTTTCTGTTTTAATAAAGAGAAGCGAGTATGAATAAATAGGTCACAAACCCAGAAACCTTAAGGATAAAGATTTACCCCCAGCTGTGGCTCGGAATAGTCTCCCTTCCCCTTTGTCCTTTTAAAATCTACAGCTTTTCTCAGGTGGGGACGGACCTTAAAGATCATCTACTTTTATTCTTTCTTTCTGGAAGAGAAGTTCAGAGAGGCCACGTGCCCTACCCACTGTCTAACTGCCTGGTGGCTGTGTTCGGCCGAGGTGGCAGAGAATGGCTTTCCAGTGTCCAGGGCATTCTCGAACATTCTCCATTCCCGTTTACATCCTAGAAGCCCAGTACCCACATCGGTTGGATCCGCGCAGGGGGATGTCCCTAGAGGACCAAGGGGGAGGAGCCAGCTGTGCTCACTGAACTCTGTCTCCACCTAGGGGGACCGGCCACCCCACGCACCTGGCGGCCCTTGCACCCCAACGTGGGCGGATAACCCTTCAAGCCTCTCTTTGGACTTACGTGATTGTCATTCCCCTTCCAGAAATAGAAGGCCCCGATGGCCCCGAAGAGCATCAGCAACGCACCAGAAATGAGGATCACAGCTCCGACCTTGAGCAGACGCGTAGGGCTGGAGGGTTTCATGGTCACGGTGGCGTATGCCTGCAGAGCAGGAGAGGGACGGGTCGCCGCCGCGCCACAGACACTCCAGTCTCTGTGCTGTGTCCCCGGGGAACTTTGAGGACTGGAGTGGGAAGCTTTGGCCCCAGCACACTCAGAGGCCACCTCCCAAGGGTCCCCCGGCCTTAGGTGTGGAAATAACAGCAGACTCTTCCCTGGGCAAGGCGCTTAGTCCCATAGACCTTCACTCTTTTGTCACAAGAGGTTCCCTCCGAACCTGTGCTGGGTCCTGTGCACCCTGCCACTCCACCCAGACACTGGGCACCCTCGTTTGATTCCGTCACCACCACACCTTCAATGGCACAAACCTCTCAGCCCAGAAGTGGACCTGGCACCCACATGCAGCCTCGGTCCCTGAGTGTGCCCTCACTCAATGCCAGGACTAGGGACCCAGGGGCTACTCACCGGAGGACTGCAAAACTCAATGTCATCAGGTCCTACCAAGGTGATAGGAACTTTGTCCGAGTTCTCTGCCATGTCTGAAGATGGTGAAGAAGGACACTCAGAGGCTCTATCCCTCTGTCCCAACGACGAATGCCCCCTGCACACGAAGCAGCAGCAGCAGCGTCCTGCTCTGGCCAGCCCTTCTGTTCCCACCCCTTCCAGCACCCCACCTCTCCCCTCCCTTCTCCCTCCACCCCGGAGCAGTCAGTTCAGCCCGTCTGGAGTTCTCAGAAGAACCCTCTCCTCCCTCTCTCCAGTCCAAAGCCCCCAAGTAATGCCCAGATAGGTCTGAGTGTGGAAGTGTGGGTGCCTTTCTTGAAAGCAGGGATGTGTAGTCTCAGAAACGCCCCCTCCTCCAAATACTAGTTTGTCGGGGACAATTAGCTATTCACCCAAGGATTCCTTAGGCCATCAGAGCTTTGCCGTGACACTGGCTGGAGGTTATTTCTTGAGGGTGCTGCTGACGGAGGAGGATTGAGAGAGCGGGGTGGTACCAGAAGAAAGGGGTCTCCCCACTGGGTGGGGGCCGGGCCGTCGCTGGTCTCCCCTGAAAGAGCTTGGAGGAGTCTTGGAGAAGGCCTTTACCACTGGGTTCTCTAGGAGAGGAGCTTAAGTTATAGCAACAGTGAAACTCAAGCCGAAGGGGCCTGCAGCAGAGGAAATGGGGAGCCTGGAATAAAAATGCCTACAGTTAAGTCAACAACAATTAAATAGAAACAGCGGCAAGCTTCTCCCAAACAGTAATGGGGTGCGTTGGAAGCAATGACTGTGATGTGTGCAGGGATCACACACATATGCATAGCATCGCTAAGTGAACAGAGAAGACACTGCACTGTTTTATTTTTGCTGCTGTTGACAGTCACACGTAGCTCGGGATGACACAGAACTCCATATGAAGCTGAAGATGACCTTCAACTTTGAATTCTCCTGCCACCATCCCTGGAGCGGTGGAATCGCAGGGACTGGTCCACGCGCCTTGTTTGGGGCTGGGCATGCTTTCCACAGGGGTACAGCTCCAGCCCCATTTTTCTCCTCTACTTTGAAGAATGTGTTTTCTGTACCTCATTTGCAGCCACGGTTCCTCAGTTCCCGCTGGGGATTGAAGCTGTCTCAGAGCTCTCTGCTGAGGAGTGAGCGAGGGCTGGCGCTGCGAGGAAATGAAGTTTCCTGAGCAGGGGGACTGAGAATGTACAAGACTGCAGCAGGACAGTGTTTAGGAATCAAGAAAGGGATGCTTGTGTGGAGATGCTGATATGATATGGGACTGCAGGGGAAGAGCAGAGCGAAGACACTGCCATAGTAGAGCTGGCGGCAGATGCTGGGGCTGGGGCTGGGGAGACAGTTGTAGACCTTACAGGACTGTGAGGGTAGCAGAAGCCCAGTCAGGGAGAGGAGAGGAGAGCGGCAGTTTTTAGATTGTTAAGTTTGATGAGAGGCAAAAAGAGTCTAAGAATCAACTAAACCACTTGGTCTGCACAGCCCCCAGATGTGTGTAACACCTTTGTCTGCACCCCGTAGATGGTAACACCCTTTTCTGCACACCCCCTAGATGTGTGTAACACCCTTGTCTGCACACCCCCTAGATGTGTGTAACTCCCTTGTCTGCACACCCCCTAGGTGTGTGTAACACCCTTGTCTGCACACCCCCTAGAAGTGTGTAACACCCTTTCTGCACATCCCACTCATGGTGCCAGGAAAGTGCCCAGTGTGATCCACCTGCGCTCCTCCTGGTCCCTGCTGAGCAAGGGTGAGCAGTTGGCTTTTCCCAAGGACGCTGTCCCAGGAGTTTCAGAGAATCAGAAGAGGTGCGGTAGAGAAGCAGGGGGTGAGTCTTGATACAGAAGTTCATAGTTGAAAGAGGTTATTCAGAAGCTGGATTGGCAGAGTCAAATGCTGGAAAGCTTGAGGGCCGAGAAAGGTTTTGGATTTTTGCCATCAGGAGGCAGGGAATGCCATAGCACAGCAGTTACATTTGTTTTATTGGGCATGTAACAGGTATCACAAAAGGTTACGCAGTGGCTAAAAATATGCGCAACTAATATAGACAAGGAACGAATTTTTCTAACATAGGGTAGTCCTAGGATCATTAAAAGACCATCTCCAACCAGGCAGAAGATAGGAACAGATGAGAAAAAAACACAAAAGGCTGAGAAATAAGAAAGTGCTTGAGCACATCCATAAAATCAAATACAGGTTGACAGTGTGCCTTCAGTGGTACCCATGTGGATTTGAGTGCAGGGCTGATCATCAGGGTGTGGGCAACCAACCTATAGGGAGATTGTCCACAAAAACAAAAAACAAACAAACAAAGAAGCGAATCTCTCTTCCTCAGCAGACACCAACTGCCTGTAGCTTTTAAACTAGAGGTAGGGCCTTGTGAGCCCTTCCCCATCCACAGTGGGAAGCTATTGGTGTAGTCTTGGGTAGGCAACCTTGTTGAGGATTCAGGGGAAGCATCCCTGTTACGTTCACAAGATGCCATTTCCCAGCAGGCCTCCCTAGCCTTGGCTCTTACAATCTTTCCGCCTCTTCTTCCACTATGTTCTCTCAGTGATGGACACAGCACGTACTATAGCTGTCCTCTGGGGGAGGGGAGAATGTGCTCCCCACAGTCTCTGTACTGTGGCTCACAGGCTCTAGGATACTACACACAGGCATCTGTACAGATATTATAGAGGAAGAGGGCACGAGTTTGAGAGAGGGGTGTGGGGGCACAGGAGGAGTTTTTAGGGGAACAAGGGAGTGAAGACAATAAAACTATGTATGAAATTAAAAGAATTTAAAATTATACTTATCATCTAATAACAAACAGTTGTTAAGAAAAATCTCTTGCACAGTACAAGGGGAAGCAGGGCTCTCCTATGTCTTGCTGTGGGTAGATGAGATGGCACAACTTCTGTGGAGAGCAATTTAATTTCAAAATGTGGATCTTATTCTGTGAAAGCAGATCCCGTGGATCTTATTCTGTGAAAGCACTCACAAGGGTAGGAAAGCATACACGTGTAAGGATGCTCACGGCAGCATGTTTGTTAGGACAAAGGACAGAAAGACCCTTAATGTCCAGAGGAGAAGCTGGGTGATGGTGGCGCATGCCTTTAATCCCAGAACTCGGGAGGCAGAGGCAGGCAGATCTCTGTGAGTTCAGTGGCAGCCTGGTCTACAGAGCTAGTTCTAGGATAGGCTCCAAAGCTACAGAGAAACAAAACCCTGTCTCGAAAAGCAAGGCAAAACAAAACAAAACAAAAAAATCCAGAGAGGAGACCTGATGATACATCTTCAAAGTGGGATCTTGGCAACTATTTAGAAGAACGAGACAGCTTTGGATATACTGACACAGGACAACCTCTAAAGTAATTTAGGTGAAACAAAAAGTCCAAGAATAGACAATGTGTATAGATGCCTCCGTTTGTATAAAAATTCCAATAAGTATACAGGTGTATAATCTCTGGAGATTAAGGAAGGAGCTGGATATGGGGGCTGTGATCGGAATGGGGTCATGCTACTAGCGATGACATGTGGTTCCTGATTACATACAACAACAACAACAACAACAATAACCAACTTATCAAATATCGGTAAAGACACTCGCTGAGAAGTTAGTCCCAAAAGAAAGAGGCCATCACATGTGTGTTCAAGCCCATGTCACAATATACTACTGGCTCCAAGATCGTGTACTATCTCATTGGCTCTGGATGAGGAAGACGAGTAGCAACTAAGGAAGAACAACAGATGCTGAGAGCTGGTGTGGATGGGACATGGAGAGACTGCACGGTCTACGACTATGAGGTTACTGAAGAGTTTGACTCTGAAAGAAAAGCTGGTTTGCAGAGAACAGAAGAAAGGACCACCAGAGACAAGGTTGACGAGAGAGGACAGGGTCTTCCAAATCATGCCAAGGCTTTAGCTAGTGCGATGGCTGAGGGGTTAAACATACTTGCTGTCCAAGCATTGAGGACTGGAGTTTGGATCCCAGAACCCACATAAAAGTCAGGTATGGCCACACACATGCCCATCATCCCAGCACTGAGCGAGGCAGAGACGTGAGTGGGACTTGCTGGCCGATGGCCTAGCAGTAGAACGTAGCTGCAGGTTCAGGGAGAGGGCCTTCCTCAAAGGAACAAGATGGAGTGTGATAGAGGAGGAGGCTCTTTCTCTGGCTTGCATACACACATGTGTACCCATTCACATACATGTACATATACCACCCAGAGACTCGCCTCACACATATGCATACACAGAAATATAATAAATATGTAAATAAGATTTTTTAAAAGTCATTTTCTCCTTGGATCCCATCTTATTTGTGGTAGATTTCCCCCACCTCACTATTCCTTAACAAATCTACAAGACAGTGAGATGCTCAGCTGTAAAAACCCTTGCAGTGCAAACCCAGAGACCTGAATTCAACCTCCAGAGCCCATGTGGAAGTGGAAGGAGAGAACTGGCTCCCAAAAGTAGTCCTCTAACCTCCACACGCATGTCATGACACGTGTGTGCCACTACTCACAAATACATTATTCACCACCCACAGATTATACTAAAAAAAATATTAGAAAAATTCCTCTCTGCATTGAGAAGCCATTTAGGGGTTCAAGACAGTGAGCTAGCACACTCATGATTGTATCAAACAGAAAATATCATTTTGACCACTGTGGGAGTAGAGTCACCAAACTGGAGGGGAACAAGGAAGAAAGGGGGACATTTTTCTAAAGATGTGATTATGTGTATATGTGTATGTCTGTGTATAGGTGTGTGCACATGCATGAAAGTGCCCGAAGAGAACAGATGCTTTTAACCCCCTGGAACTGAAGAGACAGTCAGTTATGAGCCACTTGATGTGGGTGCTAGAAACAAACTCAGGTCCTGCAGGAGAGCGGCAAATGTTCTTAACCACTGAACCATCACTCCAGTCTCAAAGGGTTTTTAGGAGGTTGGGGCGAGTGGTCCACCTGCAAGATGATGGTGGTTAAACCCAGCTGTGAATGATGAAGGGGTGGAATGAATAGATCTGAGAACAGCACTGGAGGTCTGAACAAGCAGCTTCTTCTTCTTCTTCTTGTTCTTCTTCTTCTTGTTCTTCTTCTTCTTGTTCTTCTTCTTGTTCTTCTTCTTCTTCTTCCTCTTCCTCTTCCTCCTCTTCCTCTTCCTCTTCCTCTTCTTCTTCCTCTTCTTCCTCCTCCTCCTCCTTTTCCTCCTCTTCCTCTTCTTCCTCTTTATCTTTCTCCTCCTCCTTTTCTCCTTCTTCTTAAGACAGGGTTCTCTATGTAGTTCTGGCTGTCCTGGAACTCAGTTGTAGACCAGGCTGGCCTCAAGCTCAGAGATCCTCCTTTCTCTGCCTCTCATGTGTTGGCATTAAAGGCATGTGCTACCACCACCCAGCTTAGCAATTTCTTTTTGCAGGGGCAACAGCCAGGGCAGGCTCATAACTAATCTCAGAGACTCATAAGGATGCTGAGAATAAGTGGCTGCAGAGTGAATGACTGAAGGGGACATTTCTATTAACCTTCTAAGACACAGGGAACATCACATACGCACGGTAGAAGAATGTTAGAGCCAGGGCTTGGGGAAAGGCTCTGTGCAATGCTGCTCTCTGGACAGGGCGTGGCAGTTGCACGCATAAACAAACAGCAGCTGCACAAGATTGTCCAGTTAGCATTCCAGCCAGATGGGAGAGGGTCTTTTGAGGTCCCACTCCAGGTGAGGAGCTCCTGCAGTTTATGGCTGCTGTAGCGGAGAGGGTAAAGCCGATGGTGGGTTGCCCATGCGCTGGTGGATGATCCCACACTCAGTGTAGCACCCAGGCACTGGCGGATGATCCCACACTCAGTGTAGCACCCAGGCACTGGCGGATGATCCCACACTCAGTGTAGCACCAGTTGGACTCAGAGGGTCAAACAAAACAAAACGAAAGAAAAAGAGGCCATGATGGTAGGAGAGGGATGTGTTGGGGATATTTGAGAGTGGGTAGGGAATTTGTTGGAGGGCGTTGGATATGATCAAGATAGGCATATATGAAATTGAATATCTTGGAGGAATTTGAGGGTTTTATTTTGCAGGGTTTCACTTCGTAAAGTAGGCTGGTCAAAAATTCACTATGTGTTCCTGGTAGACCTTTGAATCACAGCAAAGCTCCTGCTTCAGCCTCCCGAAGATTACAGCTGTAAATCACCAAACCCAGCAGAATTTGACATCTTGAAAGTCAATCGACGTCACAGAATTAGCATCTGTGTGGGGGCTCCACAATGGAGAGTTCTAGAGACAGCACTGATCCCGGGAGCTGGGGTTATGGGTCGGGGGTCAGAACAGCATGGATTTTACAGTTGCTGACTTAGTTGACTTCGCTGCTGTACAAAACACCTTAAGCCAGTTAACTCAGAGACAAGGGAGTTTTAAATAAAATCTATTACATGTGCTCTGTGTGAGTCAATGTCACATGTTTGGGTGCTCTCAGAGGCCAGAGGGGCAGCGTTTGAGAACCCCCAGGGCAGCATGGACAATTTCTCTTCTCAAGGAGCTGAAACACCCCAAAATATTCCAATATTCCTTTTCTCTTCTCTCTCTCTCCCTCTCCCGCTCCACCCTTTTTTGAGACAGAGTCTTACAAGTTCCAGACTGGCCTTGATCTTGCTCTCTCTCTCTCTCTCTCTCTCTCTCTCTCTCTCTCTCTCTTTCTCTGTGTGTGTGTGTGTGTGTGTGTAGCTGAAGATGACCTTGAGATTCTGATCCTGCGCCCTCCCACCAACCGTGGAGATTATACCAAGCCCAGTCTAAGTGATGCTGGGGAGTGAGCAAACCAGGGCTTGTGCCTGCTAGGCAAGCGCTGTATTGACTGAGCTGCATCCCCATTCCACTTAGAGAATTTTCTGTTGGTGACATCAGCATCTACAACCGGTGGGACTTGGAGGACACTGATGGGAGGCTGTCGCAGGAAATTTTTTTCAGAGTGCCCAGTTTTTTTTTTTTTTTCAGAGTGCCCCTCCTTATTCTGGTGAGCAGCCTCCTGGGTTCTGTTTGCTTTTTCTTTCCCACTTCCTGCTGCCTAGGCTGTTGGGAGTTAATACAGAGAGATCATTTTCACACTGGCAACATAAAAATGCCCTGTCTTGTTGGTGCATATACCCCCAGAAAACAAAATGCCATGCTCCAAAGAGAAATACCAGGGGCTTGTTTATTATCTTTCTTTTGGGATCAGCAAAGCAGGGTTTCTTCCCTTTATCTCAGCCAACTCAATTTTTGAATTTACATGGGACCACTTGAGAGGTTAATTTTCATGTTAACTTTAGCCTCCATCCCTCCAAATTGGCTCCTTTTCTTCATCTAAATTTCACAGTGTACTGAGGTGAACAGGCGGCAGTGATGCGGAGACTGGGGACACAGCTTGGACAAATCTCTCCTGCGTACCTCGAGGTGACTTTCGGCTTGTGTACTTCACATCACACATCTTCTTGCAAGACACAGCTGGGACTAGTAGCGCAAACCTGCAACCTCAGCTACTGAGAAGGATGAGGCAAGGGCACTGGCTGCAAGTTCAAGGCTACCCTGGGCAACTAACCAAGACCCCATCTCAAGATAAAGTAAGAAAGGGCTGGGGAGGAGATAGCTTTGTAGTAAAGTGTTTTCCTAGCAGAGCCCTGGGATAAATCCCAGCACAGCTGACATACAAAACAAAAGCCCCTTCAAACTCCTGTCCTTGGGCTTTATGTGACAGTGGCCTCTGAGGCAATGCAGGCTGCTTTGGCTGCCTGTCTCCATGTTGTGGTGACATCAGCATTTCTAAAGAGCAACTCACAGACCCTCCCATTTCTGCCTAAGTTTCTGTCATGATTCCCATTGTTGCTAGGGTAGAGGTTAAATCTTGACTGTGCCCAAGGCTGGGGCTGTCTCCCTGGTTGTCTCTTCACCAGTTCCTATGTCTGTCTCCCTGCAGAAACTGTCAAGGAAGCTTCTGGAAACTCAGTATTGTGCCTCATTCACTGATGTTCACTGGGCACGAGCTTAGTAAATTAACCAGTACAGACAGGAGTAGAGCCCAGGATGTTCAAAACATGTACCAAGCCACAGGATGGCAAACCTCAATGAAAGATCTCATGTTTCCTGTTGCCACCACTGTAGAGTTTTGGGTGGCCTGTCACCTCACCACATGTAGTGCTCAAGGGGCCAGTGGCTATTGTTCTTAGTATAAAAATTAGCACTTAGCGGGGCTGGAGAGATGGCTCAGTGGTTAAGAGCATTGTCTGCTCTTCCAAAGGTCCTGAGTTCAATTCCTGGCAACCACATGGTGGCTCACAACCATCTGTAATGAGGTCTGGTGCCCTCTTCTGGCCTGCAGACACACACACAGACAGAATATTGTATACATAATAAATAAATAAATAAATCTTAAAAAAATTAGAACTTAGCGTTTGACAGAAGATTTTGTCTCACTTCCAGACAGAAGAGGAACATTTGGGGGGATCTCAGTGATTTATGGGGACAATGACAGAAAATAAAGCGTTGAAACAAACCCAGGAAATTCAGAACCTGGACCAAGAGCTCTCACGACTGCCCACTGATGGCCTTGTGTTCTCTTGTGGATTCCTAATCCTTCTTAAGAAACCGGGGTCCCGGCTTGCTAGGGCTGCCCTCAGGCCTCTTTGCACCCTTGCCTTGTTTAATACGGGCTGAACGCTCTAGGCCATTGGCAAATGTTTATTGAGTGGCTGAGTGGGGACTAAGCCAGTTACCTCCTCTGTGTCTCCCATGATTGCCCAGGGGAGCCGAGACTGAATATTCAGGAGCTGCTGGAGTTGCCCGGCTTCACCACAGAACAGTCAGCACCTGCGCCTGGGCTCTGGGATTTGCCCTGGGTTTCCCCAGAGAACAGCACATCCAATTAATAGTTTACTCAGAAACTCTTCTAACTTGCCTGCTTCTTGCCTTGGAATCACCGAGAACGGTGATCCACGCCGACAATTTGCAAATCCCATCTGCCTGGACCTTAGGGTTTTCTCCAATCATGTTCACCTGGCTATCTTTCCCTGTCAGTTGTGGAAAACGCCTGCGAGGAACAGGAACAGTACCACTAGATCAGGGAAGCCAACTGAATTCTCCTTGCTCTAAGGAATATAAATGGAAATGGTGAGGAAGGAATACAGGGAGCACTCTGAAGGGTCGCTAGGTCGGCCTCCTCTTTATCATTGCTGAATAGCTATCGAGTGTCAACCCGCAGCGGGCGCCGTAAGTGGGTAGGATCCCTGTGCAGTGAGTTAATCCATATGCAAACACAATGACCCCAATTGCTTTGCAATAGAGAGCCACATGGCCTGCGCCCTTAAAATATATCATTTGGGCAGCTGCCAGGGGGCTGATTTATCCCAGCTGGCCAGAAGCAGCCCTGAGATCATCAGCGCTTTTGTTAATTGGAAGAGAGGGGCAGAGGAATCAAGATATTCCTGGGCACTAAGCATTCATTAGCCACCTGGCATCCCTAAATTACGATCCTGCCACGATTTTCCCAGCGCTTCGGCTGAAATTTTAATATTTGGAATGGATTAATAACTCGGAACATGTCATTTGCTAAATAAGCAATGCCCCCCTGGACTCATTGGAGAAGGGAGCCCGGAGAACAGTTAAACGGCATGCACAGATATCGGCTACTCAGGGAGAGGAGCCGTGTGGGGGTGACCCTGGAAGTTCTCTCCGCAGAGTAAATACAAACAGGTGGGATGTGTGCATAGACCTCTGGGTTAATGCCTCTGATCTCTATTCATTTGGTCTCTTCATCTAGCGTCTTAACAAGCCCCAGGAAACGTGGTAACAGAGGATACTCCTAGAGCATGCACCATGCGTGGCCACTGGACTTGACACATCAGACCGTGCACTTCCTGAGTGTCCCCGGGTCACCTTAGCATCCAACGAAGGAGAACGCTAACAAGGCTAGGTCTGTCGCTCTTGCCTTCTGTCCACCAGCACCTAGAACACTTGCTGGCACATAGCAGCCACTCAATAAACTATTTGGTGAATGGCTAAGCCAGTCTCCAGTCTAGATGAGGTGGCCAAGGTGAAGCTGGAAGCTTCCTTGGGTTGGATGGTTTTAAGCGTGATGTAGCCAGGATTCACAGGCTCGTTTTCCACCCTTATGCCTCCTCTCATCTTGAGGAGGCTCAGAGCTCCATCAGCCTTTGATCCAAGTCTGTCCAGTTGGTGCTCAGTCCTCCCCAATTGACCCTTGTTTGTACAGATGTGAAAGCAATATCTCCAGTGAAGGGGGCACCTCTGGAAGGTGATTTAGATGTAGCTAAGGCCCTGAGGATGGGGCCCTCATGGCAGGAAGAGGGAGACACCCTGACATTTTCTTGGTCCCCTATGCAAAGACAGAGTGTCAACACTACCCTCTGGGCTCACCCGCCAGCATTCCCTTACCTCGCAGGATATCTTTTTGGGGGCTCTCCCTTTTGTTGTTTAGTATCAACTTGGGGTACACAGCTTTCTGCTCCCCCTTTCAGCCCTCTCACCTTGAAACACCTGGGTAGACATAAAGTCAACAAGAAAAATCTCACCCATGCTTCCCTATGGTGCTTAGAGCCAACACCTGTGTAGACATCAGAATCTAGAAGAAAAATCCTGTATGCACTTCCATACGATCCTCAGATCCTTGTAAGCTAATCAACTGGAAGCCATTTCAACCTTCATCTGATCAATTGCGAGTAACTTGCCATGACCAACCAGTAGAGACTAGGACGCAGGGTCCCAACCTCAGTGGTACTTTATGGATGCTAGAGTGCATTTGCACTCAGGAGCAGGTTGCATTGTGACTGGAAGCTGGTGGGTGGATGTCAGCTTACATGACTTTCTTGTGGTAGCGCTTTGGCAGACAAGCACAGAGATTTTGGAGTGTGTCCTATACTCCATGCTGCGGCAGGATCATATTTCTGAAAATCCACCAAGAGCTGCCATATCTGCACTTTGGATGAGTTAGTCTTCACTCTGTGGCCATTCTTAGGCTGTCACTGCACTTGTAACCCTCCGACCATCCCCCATCTCCAGAATCCTATCTAGTTTCTCGGTTGATGTGGTCGCCCAACTGGACCTTTACTTGAAAACAGATTCAGTAACAACAACAACAACAACAAAAATGTCATGATTAAAAGCCGGTGTCTGAAGAGCTATAAGACGCGAATACGGCTGGGTATGTGGCTCAGTTGGAGGAATGTTTGCCCAGCATAACTGATGCCCTGTGTTTGATCCCTAGTACTGAGTAAAGCGGGCAGAGAGGTGGCTTTCAGTGACAAGCGTATACTGCTCTTGCGGAGGACCTGAGTTTGGTTACCAGCGTCCATGTTGGGTGATTTGCAATAGTTTGTAACTTCAGTCCCAGGGGTGCAGATACCTCTGACCCCCACACACTCATGTGTGTGAGCGTATACACAATTGAGAAGAAGACAAATCCTATGAAAAGCTAAGTGAACGTGGCCGAATTTAAAGTGGGAAAGGTGAGGAGTTGGGGATGGAGAAGGTCTGCAGTGGGGCATTTGCCTAACACGTGCAAGGCATTGGGTTTGAACCCTCAACACTGCAAAATGACAAACAGGAAGACACAACAAAACCGCAAGAATAATGGCCCCCAAACCAACCGACCGACCAACATTCATGTATGCATGCACACACAGGGGAATATGACAGCTTTAGTGAAGACTTAAAAATAGTGTAGCGGGCGTGGTCGATCGGTAATTAAAAATCAGCCAGACTAGCTTAATACAAAAGATGCAGCTTTAATAAACAGAAGGAAAACTTACACCAGAGTCCCAACGGCCCGTCCAGAACGCAGGGGCCAAGAGAGGGCGGGGAAGCGCACCCACCAGGTTTATAGGTAAATTTTTGCCTTAGGGCAACACGCCCCACGGACAGAATGTGATTGGCTGAACTCCCCTATCAAAATAGTTTGATATTCTCTCTCTCTCTCTCTCTCTCTCTCTCTCTCTCTCTCTCTCTCCAAAGCTAAGCCTTCAAACACTCTACCACTCAGCTGTAGTCCTAGACCTAAACACTTCTTCGTGTAGAATGTCCGCTCAGCGAGAGCAGGCTTTCCGTGGACTTATGACATACACTTGTTAGACACCATATTAAATAACACACGAGAGAGCACAGCGTCAGCCCAGCTAAGGTCTTAGATCTGTGTGCCACATCACTGAAGGATCATTCCGTTTAAACGTATCTTTAAATGTCTTTGTGGCATCTTTGATGTCACAGTCTAGAAGAAGAGAGAAATCAATAAAAATGGAGATGATCATGGTGGAGTAATTTATAATGAAGAAAACACCAGAAGCAGCTTAAGAGTGAGTGGTTAAGCCAATTATATCATATCATTTTGATGGACTATCATACAGTCACTAAAAATTATAATTATGCAGTCTGGGTAGAACATCAGATGCTTATGATATAATGTTACTGCGAAATGGGAGAGCAAATTGAATGTACATTTGATTACAACTCTGAAATCATGTTTGCATGTGGGCAAGGCCTGGCAGGAAGCAAGAAGAATGCAAACAAACGATTAGTTTGGCTGGTGAGCTTACGAGGGATTGCTCTTTGAGCTTGTGTTATACTTACCGTGTTGTTTGCACAGTTTTAAAAGGGCTATGCAGCCCTTTGGGGGACCACTTTCAAGACTGTGAGCCCCCCCCCTCAGGCAGGCATGGAAATGGTAACCAGGATGGCAGATCCTGATTAGAGCTCATCGCGGGTCTCTCCTGGGCACCAGGCTCTGCGGGTGGGAATTCTCTGATCCACCCTGAGCTTGGCTGTTTGCACGCTTGTTCCCAAACAGAGCGTTGCTGCAGAAACTCAACCATGGGTGAATATTTATGCTTACATGCGCGCCTATTCATAGCCGTTTAACACACCCCCTCCTCATTTTAGAATAATCATCGCACAGGCTGGGAAAGTATTTGGATGGGATGTTTTAGAGATGCTTATTGGGGTAGAAGCTTGAACTAGAGGTTCCTGGGGGTTTAACTCACGACCCACACACCCTTTGCACACCACACAGAGGCTTTCTGTTGCTGCAGCCCTTTCACTGCTGGCAGATGGGACACATGACCAAGGACCATCCCACTGGGATGGATGAGCCAACCTCTGGAGTCAAGAAGTCCTGGGTTGAGTTCCAGTTCTACCACCCACAGACTATGGCTGAGTAATTTGTAATCTCTCTGAACCCTGGTTTAAACACCTGTCCAGTCGGGTCGTCAAAACCTGTAGGTTGTAGAGAGCATGGAAATGAACAAACACATCAAGAGGCCTGGAGAGAATGGCAGGCTTGGGGTAGGTACCGATTAAGTAGGAACACCCAGGCAGGCCCTGTTCCCGAAGCAGGCTGGGGACCTCCACACACGGATGCACAGGAGCAGCGACTTTAAAGCAGGGGCTGGAGGAAGACAGCAAACACCCCAGAGGCAGAAATGCTGTCTCTGGCATATGCTGCAGCACCGTGCGAAGCCTGGGAGCAACTGCCACTCTGCAGATGGCAGAAATGCTGCTCCTCCCCAGAGCAGCTGTAACCAAAACAATTGTGAGCGAGCAAGAGGCCCCCAAGGGAAAAAAAAAATCAAAATCCATAAAACGAGAATCACCATATCCGCCTGCCCTACCTTCTCTGCCCCTGTCACAGGCTGCGGGGACCAGGTCACCAGAGCAGCTTCCCCTTCTGAAGTTCAGGGAAGTCTCCCCCCCACAAGAGTGACTTCTCAGATAGAGACCAGCTCCATATGCCGGAGGAATCCTTTTCTCTTTTAAATTTTCACAGTCCTCGTGGGACTGAGATTTCTACTGATTCAGAATTAATTAAAAAAAAAAACTAGTTACATAAGAAGTAGATAAAATAAAGCAGAAAACCAGTTTCATGGTTACATAAGAGTTAGATAAACCAAAACAGAAAAACTTTTGACTTTGCTAACTTAATGTAAAGGTTTGCTTTCTCTTAGCCGCTACCTTTACTTTGCTTAGGAAAGTAAAAACGTGGACAGGACAAAGCGGGGTTTATTATTTTTCACAAAATTTAAAAAGCAATGAGCAATTTGAGTTTTCAAAAGCACACCCTGGGTACACCAGAACCTTGTAATATTTCAGGAATGTAAAAAGTTAAGGAATGGGCACACTGCATGAAAAGATTAATACAGTGGACGGTGTTTCCAGAGTCAACAGCAAACCCCAGGGGCGTTTATGGCTTCTGAAGATTGGTTTTAAGAAACCTACTGGGCCAAGTGCTGTGCTGAGGCCAATCTGTGGAAAGGATTGGACAGAGGCACTATTCATAGCGCGCGGGGATTTGTGCGGAAACTACTTACAGATTTTCTGACAACCTTGTCTTTCAATTCAGATGAATGAAGCACTATTGTTTGGCCATGAAGAACCTTAATAAAGAAAAGTTGTCACAAAAGCTGTTCCTCATTGGGTGCAAGTATGTGGAAATGGCAGTCTGTAAATTTTGCTTGAAAAATGAAATTATACCAGACATCAAAATCAATGTCAAAACGAAGTTAACTTTGAATTAAAAAAAAGTGACAGTCAAGTTAAGAGATCCATCACATTTCCCTTGCACACCGGGTCCTGACTTGGAAGGGCCTGTGAAAAGTGCTTTGGGCGTGTGGGGTCAGGGGGCAGTCTTACAGATATCTGCTCAACAGTTGCATTGTTGAGTTTCCTGTGTTTTCAGTTTAATGCATGGACCTGGTGGATGGACAAGTGGTGGCACATTAGGTCTTCAAAACCTGTGGTCTTTCTTGGTTGAATCTCAAATATTGTGCTCCACAGGGGCATGCTAAGACTTCCATACTTCCTAAGGTGTCTTCTATGTGCAGAATAGTTTCAATGGACTCGTGTAGACTTGTGCTTCAACACCCACCGGGCTGGAAGAATCAGCAAAGAGCCCTGGAGTGCTAGGGCTCTCTAAATATCTGGCTCAACAGATCCCACTCAAGAAGGAGGATTTATTTCTCCGTCTTCTTCACGGCTTGGTGGTTTAGCAGAAAGTAAAATGGATTTCAGTCCAGCAAACCTGAGTTTGAAAGCTTCTGGGAAAAGGATGACGTTGGAATGCGGGTATACATGAGCCAATCGTAGCAACTATGAGACCTTGGAAAGGAAAATTCTCACCTTTAGCACTTCTGTTAACTGGTCCCACAGGTAACATTGTTTTCTCCAAACCGTCAGGAAGGCTGCAAAGAACATAATGTGTTCACAAGCGCTTTGTATCTTATGTATGACTATGTAGCTAACTTTCTGTCCTTGTGACAAAATGCTTAAGATGGCCGACAAAATGCTTAAGATGGCCGACATAAGAAAGGTTTATTTGGGTCCAAGGTTCAGAGGTTTCAATCGGTAGTTGCTTGGCCCCATTGCTTTGGGCCCGTCAGTACACCACAGCAGGAGCTCATGGCAGAGCAGACCTATTCTCTTCCCAGGGGCTGAGAAACAAAGAGAGGGTTTGGGTCCAATTTCCTCTTAAGGACACACACCCAAAGACCTAAATTCCTTCTACTAGGCCACTACCCAAGAAGACTTAATTTCCTTCCATCACTTCCAGTAGTGCAGATGGCTGGTGACCAAGTCATCGACACAGGGGCCTTTGGGGGCATGTTCTAGCTCCAAACAACAGACTGTACTATACTAATTCAGCTATGATCTTCAGCAAATTTCTTAGCTTTCCAGATCTCTGAGTTTCTATCTCTAGCAAAGAGATTAATCTTTCTACTTCATAAAGGTGACTTTTTATTATACCGTTTCTTATTGTAATTTGTTTATTTGTGTGTTTCTGTGTGTGTGTGTGTGTGTGTGTACACGTATGTATTCTTGTGCATGTGCCATGGCGCACATATTGAGGTCAGAGAACAACTATAAAGAGTCAATTCCCTTCTTTGACTAGGACCCAGGAACTGAACTTGGGTGGTTGGGCTTGGCTTGGTGGCCAGTGCCTTTACCCATTGAACCATTTCTCTGGTCCATAAAGATATCCTGCAGCCAGGTGATGGTGGCACACGCCTTTAATCTCAGCACTTGGGAGGCAAAGGCAGGCGGATCTCTGTGAGTTTGAGGTCAACCTGGTCTACAAGAGCTAGTTCCAGGACAGGCTCCAAAAGCTACAGAGAAACCCTGTCTCAAAAAGCAAAAACAAAAACAAAACAAAACAAAGCCAAAACAAAAAGATATCCTACGTCCTCAAAGAAATTATATGGGAAAACTGGTTTAACTGCATAGTTCTTTATTATTTTATCAACTTTTCATGTTGATTCAAAAATATTCAAGTGGAATAGCTTGGGCATTGTCCACTCTGGGATGATTTAGTGACGTCTAGAGCGTGTATGCTACGACCATTCATTTAATTTGATCTACAGATGATTTCCAAGATTTTGATAACCCTATAAATAGTCAAAGGCATAATTAAAATGTAGAGGCTTAAAAAAAAATCAATGCTCTTATGTTCCCAAAAAAAGCCCTTTCCAGTGACCTCCAGGACAACTCTTCCTGAAAGTGAGTCCATGACAGATCCTGTCACGGTGACCATCAACTCAACCATCACAGGTGGCCTTTGCTAGGAAATAAGCATCAGTTGTGTGAGATCTTTGTAAAGCTGAAAGGAGTCTCCGAGATACTATGGAAACAGACATAGCTACACATCTACCTTTTCTCCCTTTGGCGGCTTATGCATCTCTTGCTCTTTCATCTCTCTAATGGCTGTGTCAGTGATAAAGGTCTGGCTCATGTTGTCTAGAACAGCCTTAGGCTGGTTCCTCACTGGTGCCTTCACACCTGCACATCCAGAAGAGGTGATGATTTAACCTCTCTCTCTCTCTCTCTCTCTCTCTCTCTCTCTCTCTCTCTCTCGATTTATTTCTTTAAATTGGTCATCAAAAGAACAAATAATCCAATAAAAAAATGGAGTACAGACCTAAACAGAGAACTCTCAACAGAGGAACCTAAAATGGCTGAAAGACACTTAAGGAAATGCTCAGAGAAATGCAAATCAAAACAACTCTAAGATTCCATCTTACACCTGTAAGAATGGCCAAGATCAAAAACACCGACGACAACTTATGCTGGAGAGGTTGTGGGGTAAAGGGAAAACTCCTGCATTGCTGGTGGGAGTGAAAACTGGTATAGCCCTTTTGGATGTCAGTATGGCGATTTCTCAGAAAATTAGGCAACAACCTTCCTCAAGACCCAGCAATACCACTTTTGGGTATATATCCAAAGGATGCTCAATCGTACCACAAGGACATGTGCTCAACTTTGTTCATAGCAGCATTGTTTGTCATAGCCAGAACCTGGAAACAACCTAAATGCCCCTCGATCGGAGAATGGATAAGGAAAATGTGGTACATTTACACAATAGAGTACTACACAGCAGAAAAGAAATAAAAGCATCTTGAAATTTGCAGGAAAATGGATGGATCTAGGAAAAAAACATTGAGTGAAGTAACCCAGACCTAGAAAGATAATTATCACATGTACTCACTCATAAGTGGTTTTTAATCATAAAGCAAAAAAAAAAAAAAACACAAAACAGCCTACACATCACAACCCCAAAGAACTTAGACAACAATGAGGACACTAAGAGAGACTTATTTAGATCTAATCTACATGGGAAGTAGAAAAAGACAAGCTCTCCTGAGTTAATTGGGAGCATGGGAACCTGGTGGGGGGTAGAAGAGGGGAGGGGGAAAAGATTTATTTCTTTATTATGCATACACACAACAGAAGAGGGCACCAAATCTCATTATAGATTTTTGTGAGCCACCATGTGGTTGCTGGGAATTGAACTCAGGACCTTCAGAAGAGCAGCCAGTGCTCTTAATCCCTGAGTCATTTCTCTAGCCGTGACTTAACTTCTTTTCTCATTGTTGCGATTAAAAAATAACCGGAGAAAAGTACTTTAAGAGATAAAGGTTGATTCGGGCTCATAGTTCCCGGGTACCATCTATCATGGTGAGAAGTCAGGGCAGCAAAAGCCGGAAAGCCATGCTCCAATCTCATCTATGCTCAAGAAGAATCGATGATTGTTTGTGCTCAGCCCTTTTCATACAGTCTAGAACCTGCCCCCAGGGAACGGTGTGATCGACTTTTCAAGTAGATTTTCCTCTTTAATTAATTTAGTCAACATAATCACTCACAGGAGTACCCTGAGGCTAGACAGTCCCTCACAGGTGTGCCTGGAAGCTTGTTGCCTAGGTGAGTCCAGATCCTGTCATGGTGACCATCAACTCGACCATCACAGGTGGCCTTTGCTAGGAAACAAGCATTAGTTGAGCAAGATCTTTGTAAAGCTGAAAGGAGCCTCTGAGATGCTATGGGAACAGACAGAGATACACAGATGGACCTCCCCCAGCGGCACCAGCAGCATCTTTGAAGATGAGCCTTTCTCGATGTGCGGTGACCCTGGAGCTTTTGACTCATTTTATGAGTTTTTGATGGCCTTGTAACCCAGTGCTCTCAGAAGTCATCTTGTCGTGGACATTTCTATCACTGCTTTTACTTAGAGAGAGTTGGCTGAGCCCAGCGGAGGACACAGGGAGCGGCCCAAAGACAGACACTGTTGACTTTACCTTCACAATTTCAAATAGAACTATCCCTGCTCCTGTCTCAGGATCCACCCACATGGCCAGCTGGCCTTCCCAGTTCACAGGGGAGGAGAGCTCTCCTGCTCTCCCCAACCCCTCCCGGCTCCTTACCCCATCAGCTCCCTACCCCATCAGCTCCCTACCCCAGCAGATGGGAAAAACAGAAGACTTCTTTTTTCCCAGGATGTTTTTACTTGAAAAGGATGCCTGGCAGGTTGATGGGCCATGGAGCTGGTGTGTCAGTCACATGAAGAGGCTGATCTGTCTTTCACATTTCTGTGAGAAGTTCCAGAGTGAAAAGCAGAGAGTGATCAATTTCAGATTGGGACTGTGACATGGCACACAAGACTAAGTCTTTCTGAAAAGTAAATAAAAAAGTAAAGTAATACAAAACACCAAATGGTACTCATTAACAGCTCCCTAAGAAGTAAGAATAAGAAACAACACAGCTTAAGATTTGTGTGCACATATGTGCACACGTGTGTGCGCACACACACATACACACACAAGCATGCATGCGCAGTTCGTGTTAATAGACGGGATAGAGCGGCATAATGGGCAGAGTGTAGTGACACTTACATATAATTCCAGCATCTGGGAAGCTGAGACAAGAGGAACATGAGTTCAAAGCTAGCCTAAACCACATAGCAAGAACTGTCTCAAAAATCAGACAAAACCAACCAATCAACCAACCAACCAACCAACTAATCAACCAATCAACCAAACAACCAACTAATCAACCAACCAAACAAACAAACAACAAAAACCCGAAGCACGGTGGTTAGGGGGCAGGCAGTCTTGTGCTGAATCTAAGTCCTCAAACGATTTCTTTGTGTCTTAATATTTTCATCCCCAAAGAGAAATGATGATGGTACCAAACTCATAGGATAATCATGAAGATTAAGTGAGGTAGAAGTTACATAAAACACAGCAAGTGCCTGCATGTTTATTCTGTCATTGTCATGCATTTCCTATGAACACACATAAGGTCAGTGGTTTGGAGATTCTAAACTCGGGTTTTCTACCATCATAAAAGGGGAACACAAGTCCCTGCTCTAAGAATGTTTCTAGTACTTGTTTAGGGGGAGGGGAAATCAATTTCTTGCCTCATGCTTCTGCTTTTGGAAATACTTTTTGAATAGTCATTTTTTTTCTCTACATAGAGAGTGCTCTGTTTAAAATATTCTAATTTCTGTGAGCATTTAACGTATCTTTTACATGATACTTCTTGTTCTGAAATGGTTTCTAAAGACATTGTTTTCTTTTATTTAATTGATATGCCATCTTTTATATCTGTGAGGCTCCTAATTGTAGCTTCTACGGAGCTTTTCTTTTCTAGATTATCTTCATTTCTTCTTGATTTCTTATTATCTCTGGGCTTTTCTGCTTGGGGTAGCTTGACTCTCGTGGTAGGGAAACAGGCACTTGGGTGCTATTTTGGCTAAAAAGCACCGACTCCTCACTTGAACCCAGTAGCAGGAGCAATGCCTAGGATCCCATCTTAATTTTCTTTTTGTCTCCTTAACTTTGGAAGAAAGTGCAGAGATAAGTTACTGTCCTAAACGTGAAGTCAGCTTGGATTTTAGGACAGCCAAAGCCTTTGAGGACAGCACCCTATGATCCCATGTGAGGACAGTCATCGATGTGGAACAGGAAGAATCCCACAGTAGAAACAGCCATCTCCTGAGAGCCCTTGGCATCTCTTCAAGCAATAAGGACTTTTTCAGACCGCCTTGTGGGAGTTGAGACAATGATGAATGGAACTGGACCTTGACCGGCGCTGACTGTATATATGTCTCGCCCCTTGTCCTTACCCTTCCTCTCTTTAAAGCTAACCTCGTGTCTGAAGATGAATTCAGGCTTGTATATAGCTGGAGTTCTTGAGAAGAAAGATGACAGTTCTATGAGCTGGTGTGAGAAACAGCAAGAGGGCAGGACTTTCTCCGCCCATCCGAAACGTAGCTCTATGGCAAAGGGAATGAGACAGTTTGTTCTTGAACCAGCTGTGAGTGACCACGGCCTGGCAACATAGGCTCAGGGTGCCCCGCATACCATGTTCCAGTGTGGTAACCATTTCATGACATTCTTAGCGTTTGCTACAGAAGAATTATAGAAGACAAGTGATAAATCAAAGCACCTGTCAAATATGTGCCTGGGAACCTGGGTACAGCAAGGCCAGGAGATCTCTGTGGGAAGCTTCAGATGCTATGCCATGACACCTCAGCTTTTGGGTTGGTGGAACCTAGTAGAATAAATTAATACATTCCAAAAGCCCTCCCCCCCACCACCCCTGACACACACCATATGGCACAAGGATGTTAGGTCAGACACAGAATGGCTTTTAAGGGAAGTAAATATATCCTAAGATCATTTTGGCTCTAGGTTGCCAACATTTGGATTGTTGTTTTAATCAATCATGATGTTTTAATCATCAGCTATGTAGACTCTCTAATGTAGGTGAGTTCTCCTCCTGTCCCCGCCCCTGATCCACAGAAACATCAGCCTGTAGCACTGTCCTTACTTCTGTGTTCAGAGATGCCCCACCTCCTTTACCTTTGCCTAAGTCTCAGCTTCATGCTTCCGGCTGTCGGTTCCCTTCAGAGGGTGAACTTCTACTCTGCTTTTTGTGGGAGGGGCCGTTGCTTGGGCACAGGGTAAGACCTTCATTCTGGCAGAAACCGCTTCCTAAGAAGGCATTGACTAGCCTGCTTTCATCCTTCCCTCAGACCTCTGCCTTCAGAAATCTTGCTTGCTGGACTAGGGAGATGTCTCAGGGTAAAGGTGCCAAGTCTGAAGACCTGAGTTCAATCCCCAAGAGCCTGTGGTAGAAGGCAAGGATTGATTCCCACAGTTGTCCTCTGACCTGCATACCATGGCACATGCGTGCCACCATACAGGCACAGATGCAAAATTAAGAAAAAAAAAATTAAAGAAGTTTTGCTAACGCAGCTTCCAGAGGGGAACGACAGTTCTCCCTAGAGACAACCTCACGCAAGAAGAGACAAAGGCTTATTTCCAGATGAAAGGAAGAGTGCTGGGTGACAAGGAAGAGAAATTCAGTGCAGCCCACGTCCTTGGCCCTCGGCTAGTCAGCGTCTGAGCGGGAACGTGCTTTTCCTGGACCCCCTGGGATTCGGTGTTCATCGTTTCATCTTGGATGGCATTTCCATGTTACGCATCGTCTCTTCTATTCTTTTAGCCTTGTGGTATTTTTCACTGAATTCTTTTACTGTCATTTTGGAAGGAGAGATGAACAACTGTGTTTATTTAATCAGAAACCCTCCCACAGATGATTAACTATATGCAGATATCCCGTTCCCTTCCCCGAAGATTCTCACTCAGGGACCTGGGACCGGAATCTGTTCATTTTTGCATCTTAAAGGCTCCCCAGGAAGCTGGCAGGTGAGCACACCGCTGACCTCAGAGGAGTCTGGCTCTGAATGCTCTCACAAACGGGGGACTTTTCTCCTGCTTGTCAGGAGCACAGCAGGACATGGAAAGCATTTATTGGGTGTGCTCGAGTCCCTGGTCCTGTGATAAAGGATGCTTTCTACAGCAGATAATCAAATAGCTTTGGCTGTGTAAGCAAGCAGAGAGAAACACCACATGGGCCTCCTGGGGCACACTAATTCTTCCCTCTGAATGTAGGCTTCATTTTTTTTTTCACGGAGGCTGGGACCATTTTTACTGTCAGAATCAGCTTTACTTCATCACAGATTCACATCTGGAGGGAAAGAGTCTCAGCCTTCCACACTGCTGAGTCCCCACTCAGGGATGAGCAGGGCTAGGGCACATCCGAGTTCTTCCCACTGTGCAGGGTTTTAATCCCTTGGCCACTGGTGATGGGTGAGGCAGGCTTTTACGGGACAGCGACATCTTAGAGGGAAGGAGCAGGACCAAGGATGAGTCTTTGAAGGGAGAATCTCAGGGGGGAAGGGAGAAAAGCTTGTTTTCAGATGAAGGGAGTGTTGCTGGGTAACAAGAAAAATGAATCCATCACAGCCCAAGTCCTTGCCTGTTCAATGCCCTGCTCCTACACCCACAGTCCTTCCAAGACATTTCAAAATATGTCTCAGTTAGTCGAATTTAAATGTAGCATCTAAAACGACAATCACACTTATCTTACCAGTAATCATTTCTACATTTCTTTGTGTGCTCATGTGTGTGTGTGTGCGCTACAGCACTCATAGGAGGCCAGAAGACAACTTTCTAAAATCAATTCTGTCTTTCCATTGAGTGGGCTACAGGGAAGGAATGTGGCTAATCAGACTTGGCGGCAAGCGTTCTCATGCCCCGAGCCACCTCGCCTGTCCCGCATCTCAGCGTCTCAGCATTTTGAAAGGCTCTGAAATCATGTTTGTTCTTTGAGACGGCACTCCTCAGTCATTTTGATCTCTGCAGAAAGAGTTCAGGTGAGTCGCGGAGGGTCGCTCGTGCAGAAAATAGGTGGAGTGAGGTCAAGTACGACACTCGCGGGAATGAGAGTGACCGGAGGTCCGAGGGACTGTTGTGCCAGCCCACGTTTTGATGAAGGCCTTACACTGTTTCTAAATTCTTTAGAACAGGCAGACGACTCTTTCTGAGAGGGTTCTGCCCCAGCAACTGACAGGCCCATTCTGATTGACTTGTACATGAGAGGGCAATGGCGTATCTTTGCTCTTTACCAGAAAGCCTCAGATAGATAGCAGTAACCCCGTGACCTTCCAGGCAGTACAGAATGTCACGTCACGACCAAGGCCTGAGCTGTGGCTCAGCTCCTGCTGTAACATGGAACATAGCAGATTAAAAAGAATTAAAGAAAAGAGAGAATAAAAATGAATCTATGACCGTAGCACTATATTACTAGGGGAAAAAAAAACCAGCTTTTTTTTTTGATAAAGCCTCAACAAAGGATGGTCACCTCCACCTTCCTCCCTTTGTCCTACCTGTGACTGTTCTTGCCCATACTCTTTACATTTTAAAGGAGAGGCAATCACAACACTCTCTATTTAACCCACCACTGTGGTTTCTTTACCTGCAAATTAGAGTGTGAAGGAGGACAGGGTTGGTGAGGCCTGAGGATGACTTTGAAGGAAAGGATAGACCAAACCACCACTCTACAGCTCTGCCAGCCAAAGACTGCGTCAGAGAACTCTGCCGAGTATGGGGATCTTCCATCCACCCCCCATAAAGCCCCCTAGACCACTCCCCTTTTGGGAAAATGGGTTACATCAGTCTTTGAGTTGGACAGGCTTTCCCCCATCTTCTCAACACCAAACTGGACTAAAATGAATTTTCAATCCCCGTGTCCGGGTTTGTTTGGATAGAGGTGATGGGTAGGCTGTAGGATGTCCAGTGTCAGTAACAGTAGAGTCTGGAAGCTTCGGTTTTTGGCTGCATAAGCTACTGTTTATGTCAGAGGGAGCCATCCTTAAGGGACCCGCAGGCTTCTACTATCTGTTGGGCTACCTAATAAGGTTCAACTATGCTCCTTTGTATATCTTGGGCAATGGCCATTTCTTTTCATTGATTCCAGAAGAAACTTCTTGTGATTTTGCACCTTGTAGATACTATGATACATGAAGTCATTCTCAACTTTCCTACATCCCTAAAGATTTAATCTCAGTGCACTGAGTCCCCAGACACAGTAGCAATGATTTGGCATTCGGCTATACCGGTTCTTAACAAAGATTATGTCAGAATGATGACCCCTGACTTCCCCTTGCTAGTTATCTGGCTAGTAACTTGGCAATGCCCTCCACACAGTAGCTGAGAAATATAGTCAATTATTTGCTTATGGTTCTGTGGGGTTGACTGGGCTCTGAGAGGCAGTTCTCAGTCAAGGTTGCAGATAAAAGCTAGGGTTGATTAGGGCCCTTTGAAAAAGGTTTCTTCATCTCAAAAAGGGTCCCCAGGCTGAAAAGATCCCACCAGGCCAGACCCTTTGGACAACTCTCTCCACATGGTTCTCCACATCAGGCAGACACATATCTGACCATCTTTCTTTAGGACCAAAGACCACAAAGTGAAAGTTCTACAGAAAGTGTAGAAGCCCCGTGGTGTCTTCTTTCCCAGCTTCAGGAATCACGCAGTGTCGTTTCTACTCTGTCCCTTTATCCAGGCAGGCGCCAAGAACAGAGGGTCTGCCTCTTAATGGCTGGAGTGTCAAAGGACCGCGGGCATGTTAAAACTGCTCTATCGACCATAGACCCGGGCGAACAACAGCAGATTTCGCAGTAGACGCTCTAAAAGCCAGAAGGGCTTGGATTGCTGTTTCTGCAAGTTCTGAAAGACACCAACTACCTCAGTGCAGTCAGTTCTATATTTTAGGCTCTGCCATATTAAACACCCCGCTTCTGGCCTTGCAGAATTCCTTTCCTTCCATGTCACAGCACCAGAATTCGAATTAGTAGGTAACCAAGTCACAGAGAAGTAGGGTAACCAAAACCAGGGATTTCAACATCTGTGACCCTGTTCCTTTCACAGAGTCCAGGCGCTTAGGCCGCACACCTGAGATTCAGTGACGGTGCTTATGAGAAATATACCATGCCTAGAATAACGTGGGATGGGTGATCACTACATGGTCAGCCACTCTCATCAAAGTCGTATGAAAAAGTAGTTGTTCAACAGAGGACAACATGGTTAGAGTTTGAGTAGAAGGGAAGTTCCCAAAGGAAGTGACAAGTTTTGCTAGAATTAGGGGTGATGAGGTCTGAACTCCAAATACCCATCAAAGGTTTACATATATCACCTCATTTACCCTGGCAACAATCTACCATGATGTTGGCCCTACCGTAAACAGATGAAAACAATAGAAGCTTAGAGATACTCAACGTTGTGTTCAAGATCAAGTGGAATTGAGTCCAATTCGACCTGGGTTCAAAGTGTGCCCTTAACCTTCTGTCCGCAGTCTGTAGCCCTCCCTCTTCAGTCAATGTGGAGTGGAGACCCCAGCAGATGCAGATGGTGAGAGGGGGCGGTACAGGGTGAGGGGGGCCCAGGACAGCCTCTAACCTAATTCTCACAGTTTGTTCTTCCTGCCTCCTCTACCTTGCACCCATCTGTTCTGCCCTGTTTCTTCTTTGCCACTACTCTGTTCTCTGCTCCTCCAAGTATCTGGGTGGGGGCAGGGCACAGTCTGATCTTCCTTGGTTAGACCAGACCAGGCAACTGCATTCCTGTCCCCATATCAGCTGAAGTGTGCTTTAAAAAAAAACAAAACAAACAAACAAATAAACAAACAAAAACAAAAAAAAACCTATTAGAAAAATCATTGAGTAACCAAATTTAAACCGCACCACATGGGAATACAAAAGGAGGAAATGACCGAGATCCCAGAGCACTGACGGCCTACGATGCTTTCACTGAATTTCTGCCACCAGCCAGTTTTGTCACTGTTACTCCCAGGCTCCTGGACCTCTTGTTTCTTGCCCTAGCGTTTCCTGGCATGGTTTCTCCCGGGAATGCTTGCCCAGAGTTTCTAGATATTGGTCCCACCTCTGAGTCAGGCTAGTCTTCACTGTCGACTTGACTAAATTTGGAACCGCTGTGGGAAATGGTGTTTGTGTCTGTGATGGCATTTCCAGAAATGGTTTAGCTGAGGAGGGAAGACTCACCTGGATTTGGGCAGCACCAGTCCACGGACCTGGGTCCTGGGAAAGTGAGCCGGGCATTAGCGCTCATCTCTCTCCGCTGCTTTGTTTACTCTCAGAGGGCTGTTGGCACCTGGGGGAATGGGGCCTACAAATGAGATTGACTGAGGTCTCTGGCGATAGCCAACTTTATTCAGAGCATAGGACAATTTGTACTCTGAGGGTTAAAAAGACTCACGCGAGTAAAGTACACAATCACAAGGACATGCCACACAGGGCAAAAACGTAGAGGCATATAAGTAAAGACAAAAGAACATTCCAAGAATAAATCCATGTTCCTGAAGAAACGGAGGCGAACAGACCCTGTCTTGTTCTCTGGAAGTTTTTTCATGAGTTCTCAGAATTCCCCCTTGTACATCTCTATTCTTGGATTGTGTTCTGACACTACCTGACTGGGATGCAATGTGGCTGACTGCTTCATGTTCCTGCTGTCATGATTTCCTTACTATGATGGAGAGACCTTCAAACTGTGACACCATGCCTTCTCTAAATTGCTTTTGTTAAGTATTTTTGTCATAGTAATGAAAAAAGTAAGTAGTACATCAGATGTGTGTGTTGCATGTGTAACCACAAAAGATGGCTATTAGATTGGCTTATAGAACTATAGACTGGATAGTTCCATAACAACCCTCTAGATAACCCAGTAGCTGCTCACGCCAAGGGGCATACAGCTTGGGAGCTCTCAGGAAGGTTGCTGGTATGGGTCCATTGATGTGGGATGTCCCTCTGTATGCTCTATGTTTTATTACCATTGGTTAATAAAGAAGCTGCCTTGGCCTATGGCAGGGAAGAATATAGATAGGTGGAAATCCAAACAGAGATACAGGGAGTTGGGGAGAGGCCAGCAGCCGCCAGAGGAATAGGACACCAGAGCATCACTGGTAAGCCATGGGGCATGTGGCAATGTACAGATTCTTAGAAATGGGCTAATTTGTATGTAGCCAGTAAGAAATCTGAGCCATCGGTCAAAAATTGTATTTAATATCAAACCTCTGAATGATTATTTCATAAGCAGTTACGGGGACCAGCAGGCGGGAGAGAAACGGGTCCAGTGTGATGGGACAGGGCAGAGGAAAGACTTCAAGCTACGGTCCATGGTGAAGGCTAGAATGAAGACTCTAGGGCTGGATGGTCACAGTGTGGCAGTGGCAGAAGACCCAGCCCCTTGGTGAAGTGTGAAGCTTGCACACACTACCTGGTTTCTTCCCTTCCACCTTTTGTCCCACCCTGGCCTCCGGCTCATTGGATGCTACAGTTCACATTCTGCATGAGCCTTTCCACTTCCATTGCTGTCCCCAAGTACCAACTATCCCTGGTACCTCTCTACCCCAGACATGGCCAGAAATGTTGTTTAGTAATCTCCTAGGTGATTTTGGGCCCAGTTAGACCAATCACAGTAGGCACATGGTTTCCATGGAGGATACCATCACTCTTTGGCAATGCTACATTCTTACTTGAAGCAGACTAGGAAGTTGTATTCCTCTCACCAGACGCGAGTGCTGCCGTCACCTTGAAAGTTCCCGAGTCTCTCCCGTGTTGCTCTTCTACAAGTCCAAGATCATGGGTGTGGCCATCACTGCAGGGAGATGAAAGCTTTTCACAAGCGTATCCATAACATACCATAAACATCCTCCGCTCCTCCTCCTTAACTTTCCCAAGAGCTTCAAGGACTCCTGCTGGAGTGTAGTGTAACAGAATTCTGATTGCTGTCATTTTTCAATCTCAAAGCTTCACACACACATAACGACAGCCCACAAATTGTCAGAGGAGGAGGGGACTAGAGAGTTCTCCCTGCGGACCTTCGTGAACCTCAATATTTGAGGAAAACCTTCTGTACGCACAAGAGAGAAGCAGGAGGACCCGAGGCGGGTGCTGCTGCGAAGCCTGGGCCCAAAGGTTGGGGAGCGAGCCCTGTTTTTCAACAGCTGAAAGTGCCACAGAGTAAAATTACAACACTTTGACAGCATCATTTTAATAAGTTTTGCTTTATTTCTGGCACCGAGATTCATCAAATCATGGCTGGAAGCAATAGCGGGATGGTAAGGAGGGGAACAAGTGTTGGAACAGCGGCTATTGCTGTGGAAGGCGCGGGGAATGTTATTTGGTTGTGAGAGTTGTTCATGCTGCAAAGATTCTCAAGTGCTTTATTGACTTAAATTAAAAAAAATATTATCTAGTGCATGTGGTTTTCCCGTCTGCCCTTGAGAGAACACCGCCATCACTTTCTCTGCTGATGGAGGTGGGGTAGTTAGTTGTAGCTCGGCCACAAGCCCCTCCCCTTCCCCCCCCCGCCCCCCCCCCCCCGTCTGTGCAAATAGGGTCATGCTCTGCTCTTTCTCAGGGTGCCTCTCAGCTTTCTATGGGATGCTTCAGATGGGCAGGACAAGGAAGCTGGGGAAGGCGCAGCAGCTGCTGTGGCCTCCAGAGAGGGGATCTCTGGAAACTCATTCAGCGACGGAACCATTTGTTTCCCATGCCTCTGCTACATGCCAGGCTTTATTCTCGGCGACAAGGATGAGGCTGAGAAAGGACACTTCTATTTTCTGTCCTCTATAGATCATGTGTCTCTACACTGAGCTTTGGGACTGTGCCCTTAGGAGTCTCTGAATCGGGTTTGCCTCTGGGTTCAGGACAGGCCCAGTGGACCGTGAGGTAACTCAGCAACACAATCTTCCCAGTGGTTCCTCTTGGGATGAGAGGTCCAGGAGTAGGACCCTGTTCTGGGTCCACACTCAGTAGGTGATTGGTCCTGGCTGTGAATATTCCTTTACTTTGGGGATTGGAGAGGTGGCTCGGCGGTTAAGGGCGCTTGCTTTTCCAGATGGCATGAGTTCAATTCCCAGTACCCACACCAGGCAACTTAGAACCATCTGTCACAGAGATTCCTCAAGGATTTACTGCTCACTCACACAGAACCCCCTTCAGGATCACGTGTCTATATGTAGTTAAGAATAATAAAAACAGCCAGTGGTGGTGATGCCCACCTTAAATCCTAGCGCCCAGGAGGCAGAGGCAGGTCTGAGTTCAAGGTCAGTCTGGTCTACAAAGCAAGTTCTAGGACAGTCAGGACTACATAGAGAAATCCTGTCTCAAAAAAAAAAAAAATGAAACAAAATAATAACCCTGACAACAAAAGAATGATAAAAAGTAAATCTTAAAAAGATTTTCCCTTAGTCCTGTGGGCGTGGGGTTTCTGGGTTTCTGGCAGTCTGCTTTAACTGTGGGATAAAAATCTGACTTACTCATTAGCATTAATGACAGACGGTCTGCTGATCCCTACTGCCCCGAGTAACAGTAAATAGCAATGATACACATGTTTGTGAAAGATTTCTTACTTAGGGCTGTCAAATCATGTCAGTTTTCTGCACTGGCAGTTTCTCTCCCATCCATCAATTTCCTCCTTCGCATCTTGGCTGGCCTAGTTCAATCCCTCATTATCTTCTGCCCAGGATTATTTCATCTGGCTTCGTATTCTTCCTGCCCCATCCGCTCTGCCTTTGAAGCCATCCCACATAAGGCCGCTGGATTAAGCGCTTTAAAGTATAGCTCAGATCGAACCGTTCTTTGGCTCAGACAGATTTTGGGGACTTCTCCCCCATGACCTATTAAGTTAAGAGGACACCCATTCAGCCCAGCACAAAGCCGGCCCCCAGCTGTGTCTTCCCCATGGTTTACATTCATGCATACGGCAGTTCAGTAGGACTGGGTATCATTGCTCTTGGATTTGCTTCTCCTAGCTCTCTGGCCGGAAAGTTTCTTCTGATTTTTGTCTACAGCAAGTCTCCTTATCCTCTAGGTTGACCACAGAATGCCTCCTCAGGACCTGGGGAGGCATGAAGCCCTGAGTGTGACCCCCTCAGTACTTAAACCGGGTGATGGTGGTGTACTCCTTTGATCCCAGCACTGAGGAGGCAAAGGCAGGAGGATCTCTATGAGTTCGAGACCAGCCTGGTCTACAGAGTGAGTTCCAGGACAGCCAGAGCTGAGAAACCCTGTCTTAAAAAACCAAAAAAGAAAGAAAACAAAACCAACCAACAAACAAAAAGCAAAACAACAACAACAAGTAACAAAAAACTGGAAGCAGCAGCGCTCACCTGCAATCCCAGCTCTTGGGAGTAGAGACAGGGGGACTCTAGGGGCTTGACGGCTGCCAGTTTAGCAGAACTAGTGAGTTTCAGGTTAGGCCAATATTCAAAATAGGAAGTGGAAAGGTATTGAGGATAATGCCTGACATCGACCCCCGACCTCCATATACTCATGCACACCTTCGCACACACCCACAAGCACACTGGTGTATGCCCTCTTGCACAGACAGGCAATTTGTCAGGCATAAAGCTGTCCTCCCTCCCACAGCAGGATGTTATCAGTCTTACCCTGAGCTGCTATTGCAAGCGATTGGTTCCTTTCCTGTGACAGTTATCACGGCGTCATAATTAATGGTGCACACCCTCTTGGGATAGCAGTCTCATGAGGGCAGTGGTTTCTAATGGAGGCAAAAAGCCTCCCATTGATTCTGGTGATAGCACGGCTCACAGGTCTGTGCAAGGCTGGCAGGCAGCACCTGTCGGTGGGGCTGCATTATTTTGAGGAAAACCAGACTGGGATCCTTCAAATATTGTCCCAGTGGGTTGATAACGTGAGAAGTTTACATCTTGCACATATATTCATTTACTATTATGGTATGTAATGTGTGAAGGGAAATCCAACTCAAGCTATCAAGAAGGGGACTAGATAAAAAAGACATGATTTTGCAGGACTGACCTGAAAGATGAAGAAACCAGGGCACTTTCAGGAACATCAAGGATCAAATCCAACAGCTCTGTGTGTTGCATGGACCCTTGCGCTGTCAGTTTGATTTCTTGCTGAAGCTTAGCTTTCAGGTAAAGGTGGAGGGCTGAGCAGGGATGAGGGTGTAGGAGAGGGAGTAGACTCGTTTGGGTTGTGTATAATCCAATAAGGTGAATACGTAAATGGCCAGTCTCAGCTTTATTGCTTTGGGCCCAAACTGCAAGATTTCTGTAAGAGCAACCGCCAGAGTACCTAACTGCCTCCACTGATCTTGTAGAGGAAGCAGACTCAGGGTGGCAAGCCATCCCTTCTGTAGACAGGCGGATGCGAGAGAAGCGTTATATTTGAATGTCTTGACCTTCCTGAATTCATATGTTGAAATCTTCATCCCAAAGTGATGATATTAAGAGGTGGATACTTTTGGAGGTCAGAATGTCATGAAAGTGTAGTCCTTAAGGATTGGATTGGGTGTCCTATAAAAGAGGACCAACAGGCTGAAGAGATGGCTCAGAGGTTAAGAGCACACTGGCTATTCTTCTAAAGGACCCAGGTTCAACTCCCAGCACCTACTTGGTGGTTCACAGCCGTCTTTTACTTCTATTCTCAGGAAATGTGAAATCCTTTGCTGGCCTCCAAGAGCACTGCATGCATGTGATACACAGACGTGTATTCAAGCAAACACCCATACGTATAAAGGAAATAAAGTCTCAAAAGTCATTTTAAGAAGAGACCCGTGAGAGCTATCTAGCCCGCCCACCACGGGAGGAAGCCAGGGAGAAGGCGGCCTCCATGAACCAGGCCACAGGCTCTCGTTAGACACCAAATCTGCAGGCCTTAGGCATTGAGATTCTTAGCCCCCAGAAGAATGACTAATACGTTTCTGTCTTTATAAGATACACTGTTTGGGACAGTTCATTCTAGGGTTCTCAAGGGCCTAAGACAAGGAGGATCAAAAAGGATATGCTCATAGCTGGAGCTGGAGAGGCCTGGTTGTGACGGAGGAAGCCAGGAGGGGTGGGGGACAAAAGCTAAGAGGAGAGTCATGGTTCCAGACTTATTTCAGCTTTAGGTACAGTGCAGGAAGGGGTGAGGGATTTAGCTCCTAGGAACTGATCAAAATGTCCCGGTTTCTGGAGCAATTAAGTCACTTGAAAGGACTTGTAAGAATAACCGGAGAAGCAGGTAATGAGATATTCGGATCTGTGAGTCTAGGGCTGATGATAAGAAGCATCTGCCTACAGAGGTAACCTGAATATTTAACATCGTGAATCTATAAATATTTAAGCACATTCAAATATTTAGCTACCAAAATTGCCTCTCTCTCTCTTTCAAAAAATAGTTTTTCTCTGAACATAGGGCCATTTTTCTCAGGTCCTAATCTAGTCTAAGCCATTCATTTAAACAGTCTTTTTTGACAACTTATCATTGATTACAGAATACAGCTCAGTGCGTGGTAGAATCCTTTCCGATTCACTGATCAGACAGAGTGTAATAAAGATCCAGATCTGGCTATCTCTCATCACACCGCAGGATGTCAGGAAGCCTCTCCTGGGTTCTTGACACTTACAGATCGTATCCCTTCCCCATGTTCCCTACCGGAGTCTCACAAGCCTCTCTCACAAGCTGTGCTCCAGTGTGGAAAATACATGCCCCGAGGAAATGACCAACAACGTGACATGGGAATTCATGCCCCTTAGTCATGGGAGAGATGTGTGTAAATGTATCATGGCATCAGTGTGTATCGGCAAGGGGCATTGTGACGGTACCAACAGTATTCATGTCAGCAGCACGTAGCTGTTGAGTCCTCGCCGGGTGCCAGGTCTGCCACGGATACCTTGTGAATCCTCACAACTGTCCTGTAAGGTAGACAGAGTCACCTCTGTTTATATCTGAGCCAGGGGGCCAAGGTCCTCGCTTGTTTCTTCGCTGAGACGTTCGAGCCACTGTCTTTGTAAGGCAGAGGGCTACGGAAGGCCCGTCACAGGACCTGAGAAACCTGGAGCTCTTTGGAAGACCTCATTCCATCCTCATGGTATCCCGACATAGTCTGTTCTTGTCCTTGTGTCTACTGATGGATAGAGGTGCTTGTCTTGGAGTCTCGCTGGTGATGTGTTTGGAGCTGGAGTCAAGTTCTGATGGGCTGTTTCCCCGTGGGTGGCCATGAGCCCACCACCCGGGTGGTGGCTCTGGATTAGACAGAGAGAATGGAGAGGCTGGGAATATAGTTCAGTATACTCACCTCGCCCGTGTGAAATCCTGAGTTCAACCACCAGTCCCTCCAAAAGGCAAACCAACCCAAAAGACCTCAAAGTAGAGAGAGGGTATGGAGAATTCTGCTCCCTCCAGAAACTGCCTCACAGAGACTATGACTGGGCTACAGTCACTGACAAGCAGTGATGGGTGGGTTTGAGGGAGGGGCACAGGGCTGGGGACTGGGATGCAATGGAGCACTGTGGCAGTCTGTTCCTTCCAAACACTGTCCCCAACCATACAGTTCGAGCCTCCTCTGTTACTGTTTAAATGTCAGGTCCCAGGAAGCAGCTTCCCGCTTCCTGTTAAAGTCCCGCTTCTGTCTGCTCTCCCCTCCTAATCTTCTGGGTGGGGCATGGAGTAAGACAATGTTTATTAGTCAAATGTTTGTATCTTTTTATTGAACAATTTTAAATTAGAAAAGAACATAGGAATGGGGAAGATTCAAGTTTGAGGATATCCATTGTAATTTTGTTTGGAACATGAAGAAGTGGAAACAACCTAGATGCCCATTGATCAGGGAAAATGAAACAAGCTTTGAGACCTTCTCACAAGTGTGAGAAAGTCTGGAAAAGTGAGACCGATACAACACAGAGGATGTTGTATCAAGATACAATCATGGAATGACTAGCTACATCCCGGCCAATAAGAAACCACATATACGGCCATGGTCCCATGAAATCATATCACTTGGTGACATGGCCATCTTAGTTTGAGTAACTACAGGCTATGTATGATGCTTTCACAATGACACCTTGGGTAGTGACACATTCCTGAGAACATATCCCCACCGTTAAGCGACCCATGACTGTAAGTGGTAATGCATTGCAAACACATTGTAAAACAATGTTGACTGTACCACTCAGTTTTCTTTTAAAAAGAATGGATGATGGATAGATGCATGAATGCAAGAGCAAGAGTTGTAGCTCATGGGTCGAGTGCTTACCTAGGCCTGGGTTCAGCCTCCAGCAGTTTAAACAAACAAACAATGAAGAAACCAAAGGAGGTGTGGGGGAAACTGTGGGGGAAACAGTAAACATTATATTTAGCAGATAGCAGACCCCGTGGGGGAATTTTTAAAAAATTGCAGTCTTAGTTTTTGTTGCTGTTTGAGGCAAGGCCTTACTCATGACTCACGTAGCCTTGACCTGCTAGGAATGCACTATGCAACTTTGGCTGGCCTTGAACTTTTGGCAACCTTTTGCCTCTGCCTCCCAAGGGTTAAAATCACAGGCATGTACAACTATGATGTGTGTATCGAATGTGTGTGCGTATGTGTGTGTGTGTGTGTGTATGTATGTTATATTTTTAAACAGATTATAAAAACTGAAGATTTCACTTCCATGTGACAACTGCCTTGACTGTCTCTCAGCATCTCAGCACACCGCTTGGCCTTTTGAATTCCTTGTTTCGACCTTGGTTGTCTCATACACCACTATTCCCCTGGACCTCAGGTATGTGAGGTTCATTTTCATGAGGTGTGAGGCATACGGAGTTGCTGGCGGTTAACCGTTCTCAGCCTACCAGGACAACATCTACAAAAGCTGGCCTGCTTCTCTTCAGCTCCCACGTGGGGTCAGGCTCTTGGCTTTTGGCTTGAGCTGATTTCACACTGGCCTTAGGTATTTAGAGACAGGCTGATTTGTGGTCGTCCCTTGAACGTCTTTAAATCTCTCCACAGTGTTAATACGATTTGCAGGATAATTTATACTCACGTTTTGTAAATATAGTTCAGGTGTGTGTATAATGGGACAATTATTGATATGTTTGTGCAGGAAGAAAGAGATTGAAAACAGGACCTCGAGATAAATTCTAGAAGCGCTAAGGCTTCTGATAGAGGAAAAAAATAGGCAAACCTTTAATTCTTTCTGGTTCTTGATTTCGTTTTAAGACTTGTCAGCTAAAGGGAGTGAGGATGCCTGAACCAAGGCCAGTGCAATTCTTTTTCCTCACAAAGAAAGCCTTCAAACTGCCTGGACCTGAGAGGGGATGACTGCTAGCGGACGGGGCTGACTGTTTGTCAGTCTGTGACATCTTTAAAGATAGCTCATTTGTCTGGAGGATTCTGCGTGTTTCTTGGTTAGGCGTTTGTCCTCTCTCCACTACAGACAAATGATAGTAGACCTAAGTGCCTCTTCTGCCTCAAATTTCCCTCAGGCCCGGGGAAGAGTTCCTGTTTTAAACACAAGAAAGCACTTTGGGAGGTTAGCTTGCTGCAGAGAATAAAAGATTAAAAAAAAAAAAGCCAAATATGCAGACTTGGGAACCTGGGAAAGACTTTACTTTCCCAGTGAGCACACGTGGTTAAAGAAGAGATTGCCAGGTGCTCATGGGTGGTGAGTTCACTTGGAGGAGGAAATGCCACAGATAGATGGACCCGAGGCACCAGAGGGACAGGGACCATCAGTGTCTAGATGTTCTGTCTGCACCAGCCCTGACAGGAGGCCCATCTTGCCTAGCACACGGTGAGAAGGGTCAAGACTGAGAAACAGGGTGATGATTCAACCAGAAGAGGCTTAATCAAAGTGTGTGTGTGTGTGTGTGTGTGTGTGTGTGTGTGTGTGTGTGTGTAAGCGCACAAGAGAGGCCAACCTTGTCATTCTTCAGGAGCCATCCACCTCGTTTTGTTGAGAGAGGGTCTCTCGTAACACCCAATTCTGTGTTAGCCCCTCAGTACAGTTCACGCTCCACTGTACCGTACGCGAGTTGGGCAAGGGCCTGGAGATTGAAAGAACACACAAGAGACCTGGGTCATTCGAAAGGAGATCAGCCGAAAGCCGTTTATTCAGCTTTGGGGAAAATCTTATATACCTAGCTGCTGCACAAGGATTTCCCCCCAGGCAGGTGGAAAATTACCATACCAAAGATGAAACCATGCCCTACAGCTAATCACCAGGTGGGGCAGAGGGAGCACAGGAACAGAATGTTTTCAGCTGGCTGACTAGAAACTGTCCTCAAGATGCACCCCAGGAGCAGGGGCAGACCTGGGCCCTACAGTCTCTGATGTAGTCCTGTGACTTACAAATTAGATTAGGCTGGCTGGCCAGCAGGGCCAGGGATCCCCTTGTGTCTGCCTCCCTAGTGTTTGAATCCCAAGCACGCGCCATCACGCCTGGCTTCATGCCTAAGCTGGATCGGACTGAGGTCCTCAGCTTATTCTGTAAGCGCTTTACCAAGGCTTCAGGCTATAGTACAGGCTGACCTCAAAAGTTACTAACGTAGCCCAGGCCAGCCTCAAACTCATTGCAATCCCTCTGTCTCAGCTTCCTGAGTGTCTGGCTCATAAGTTCCTTTACCTAAAATCAGTGCATAGTAGAACACTGTTAGAACCAGAGGGATTTTAGAGAGTTCTGTGGAATACCTTTCACTGTTGGGAAATCTGGGGACACGGACTCTCTGAAATGCTGATGTTGTAGATGGTGCCAGCTGTTCTGCTTCCCAGCAAAGTGTCATAGGTGGTGTCTCTTTACCCAGGACCCTTCTGAAAGCCAACAAGTTTTCTGTCCTACAATGAGGCAGTTGTGTCAGGCCATGGACTAACCATGAGTAGTCCTCAAACTCTGACTGCTTGGAGTAGTACATGAATGCCTAGTCCCCTGGCCCTATGTGTGGTTGCTGACTGTGACCTCAGTTCCTAGGTCTCAATGTGTGACCTCAGTTCCCAAGTCCCTATGTGTGGTTGCTGACTGTGACCTCAGTTCCTAGGTCTCAATGTGTGATCTCAGTTCCCAGGTCCCTATGTGTGGTTGCTGATTGTGATCTCAGTTCCTAGGTCTCAGTGTGTGACCTCAGTTCCCAGGTCCCTGTGTGTGGTTGCTGACTATGACCTCAGTTCCTAGGTCTCAATGTGTGACCTCAGTTCCCAGGTCCCTATGTGTGGTTGCTGACTGTGGTCCCAGTCCCCCGGCCCTATATGAGATTGCTGACTGTGTAATATAGGCTGACTTCTTTCCCAGTGGGACTGAACTTCAGGTGCTCCAATAGCAGGTAGTTTAATACTATTTCCTTTAAGATCATATCCCCTTTCTTCTCAGTTTCTTTACCTCACTTCCAAAGCACACAACTGGTGCCCTCAGCCTTGTCTCAGCAAAGAAAGATAATCAGGTAAAACACAAACAAAAACTAAAAAATACTCCAACCCCCCAACACAAAAAACTAAATATCCCCCCATATTTCTTTACCATAGAACATTCCAGAGTGTTTTTTTTTAAACAAGATGGTATACTTTGTGAATATTTGATCACAAAGTCATGTTTTATCCCCAGGATATATCTCTGACGACCAGTATTCTCAGCAAAGTATTTTGTGAGACATTCCCTTCATTTTACTGATGGAAGCGTCATCTAGTTCTACGTTTTACTGAAAAGACAATAATATCAGGAGAGTAAAATTTTCATATCAAGGACCCCAGGCAGGAGGAGCCCACTGTAGTTAGGTCCTGGGACCCCCAATCACTGGTCCCCTTTGTGTTTGCTCGTGATTACAGAGCTGCCAGTGCCAGAGGTCTTGAGACAGAGAAGATGGAACTCCAGTCAGGTCTAGGGGAGGCTTCTGTTTGATTCCTATCACCAACCAGCTGTGCCCTGCTCTGCCAGGCATGGCCATTCTTTTTCTTTCCTTTGTGTATGAAAGTAGTGGGTTTCCCTTTCCTTCCCTCCTGCTTCCCTTCCTTCCTGTCTTTCTGTTATTGTTGTTGGTGTGTGTGTAAAGTTGATTGATTTAATCATTTTAGTTCCATCCTTCAGTGGAATCAAACACTTTCATATTTTTGTACTACTCTCACGGCCGTCTTCCCAACTCAGACTCCCACCTGTTCTTCCCCTTCCTTCTCCCTCCTGGAGTTTTTTTTAGCTCTATGAATCTGACCACAGGTACTTCATATAAATGGACTCTCAAAGTACTTTTCCCTTTGATTCTGGCTTGGTTCAGTTTCCATGATGGCTTCTAAGATCATCCGTGTTGTAGGATGTGTCAGAATTTCATTCTCTTTTTAAGTAAGTAATGTTCCATCAGGTGTCTAGATCATATTTTGCCTCTCCATTCACTTATTGCATTGATTGGCTTTCTACCACTATAACAAATACCTGAGATGACCAGTTTACAAAGAGGAATGTTGGTGTGGCGTTTTTTAGTTTTCCCCCTTCTTTCTGGCCTTGTTTTCGGGGTTCCCAGAGCATGTTTGTTTGGGGCCATTGCTGGAAGCCCTGTCATAAGGCCACAGATGACAGTGTATGGCAAAGCTATTATCTCATGGCTCAGTCTCCAAAGACAGAGAGAGAGAAAGGCAAAAGTGAGTCGTGGTATCTTATATGAGGGCATGCCTCAAGGAACAAAACTTCATACTATACCTATCTCTAACAGTGCCCACCACCTCCCAATGGTGCCAAGATGGGAGCTAAATTAACTCATGGGTTTGGGCCGATATTTTAGACTCAGAATATAGCATCTAACAATGGACATTTTAGTTTTGTCTATCTTCCGGCTGTTGTGAAACAATGTTGCCCAGAACATGGTGCACAGATATCTATGTGAGACCCCGCTTGAGTTCCTTTGTGTTTGTATCCAGGAGTAGAATTGATGATCACACACAATTCTGTTAAATTTTGTTGAGAAATTGCCATTCTGTACTTCACAGTGACTGTGAAACTTCAAATTTCTACCAACAATGTACGAGGGTTCCGATTTCTCTTCATCACTTCCAACACCTTTTAAAATGTATTTTGTCTTCCTTCCTTTCCTTCCTTCCTCTGTTTATTTGAGCAAAATCTCACCAAGTTACTCAACTTGAACTCCTGGTGATGCTCCTGCCTTAGCCTTCTGAGTAACACAGTTGGTTTATTTTTATCTATTGATGATAGTCATCGTTAGTGGATCTTAGGTGCTACCTCACATCTGTGATTTGTATTTCCCTGATTGTTAATGAAGATCAAATATTTTGATCTTATTCTCCCTTGGTTGACTTTTAGTGATTCCTGTTTTAAAATTTCTGTGTGTCTTAACCACGTGACCTGCTAACCGAATAAACTTTGTTGGCTACTTCTGACGGGTGAGGTAGAACCTACCTCCCTGACTGGCAACATCAGTATCACCAGGGAGCTTGTTAGACCTGCAAGCTCATGGGTCTTGCTCGGACCTCTTGAGTCAGAGCCTGCGTCTGCGTGAGCTCCCCAGGTAATTACTATGACGTGGAAGCTGACAAAGCGCTGCTCAGGGGCAGTGTGGCTCTACCAGTTCAGAATGGGATTTGTTTTTCTTCCAGTGTTGGCTTAGGATGATCCTGATCTGGCATTTCTGCTATTTCTTCTGTTAAAACTTGAGGCCCAACTGTGCATTGCTGATGGTGCGGGTCACAAAGGCGTGTGGCCCTTCTTAACCCCGAGATGAATGTTTTGCACTAGGATTTAATCCAACAAATCCATGCCTACACATTCTTCTACCTGTTTCTCCTTCCAGCACAAATGTAGCCAGTAGCTGCACCTTCTGTTTCTTTCCAGGATGTGTGTTGGGAGGGTGGGGGTGGCTACGCATTCCCGGGTTTGCTTTTAGTGGCCCATTTGACTCGATTTTATTTCTTAGCTGCTCTGTGTAAATTGCTCGTAGGCAATTCCCTTCTTAACCACCAGCTGGGGCTTTGTGCTGCTGAGGTGGTTATTAGCTCAGCAAGTCAGTGACATCAATCCATTTCTTGTCTTCTGGGACTGTGTGCCTTTAATGAGACCACTCCCTGAGTGTCCACTTCTGAGCTCCCGGGGCAGGCACAGTGGTCAAAGGTGAGGTACTTGTCTGCAGCGTACAAAGACCCCTCGAGCCAGCGACACCATGTGCCGTACAGGGCATGCGATCATTAGCTTCTGAAAACAGCTGTGAGGCAGGTAGGTCTCTGAAAATGACAATAGCGAACACAATACCCACCCTAGTAGATGGAGACACTTTGACCCTGGGCCTGGCTACTTCTTACTGTGTTCTCTCGTGACAAATTTGTTCTCAATGGCTTGTTGAACTCTTCTACTGAAAGCTGTCTCCGTGATGGGAGCGTTATCTTTGCTTAGACTTTAGTTTTCATCACATGAAGTCCTCATGCGGTAAGAACTTGAAGCTAAAACATAGTTCACTTCTTGCCATTCTTAAACAGAAGTAAACCCAGAGGAAGAACTGGGAAGGAAGGAGTCCTCTCCATGTGAATTGACTCTCAGTACCAATGAGTCTACTCTGCTACAGGTGAGTGCTGAAAAGGGCCCCTTAGTAGGTGGGCAGTGGAGGTTTGGCTGGGCTGGATGTGTGCCCTTCCCTCCAATGTCCCTAAGGCCACTGCCATCACTCCATCCTGCTCCAAGCTAGTGGCTGCTTCTGGAATGGCGTGGGATGAAGGGAGGCATGCTGTGATTCTGGGGGCCGAATGGGGATTTGGGAGAGGTTTTCTTGTTCTATGAGAGATGGTTTCTCCCCCTGATGTGTACCTGGAGGTGAAGCTTAGCACCCACCTGTGGCATTCCCATGATTCCAAGCCTGCAGCCAGCACTGTCAACAGGGGAGGAGATGATAGAAGGATTGGGGACCTCTGTGGCATCACTGAGCAACACACGCTAAGATCCTGACCCTGACCTGGGTTCTCTGTAAATTGCCTCATTGTTTAAATCAATTTTGGTTGAGATTTTTGTTTCCAGCAGCCAAAGGCATCCTAAGAGGCACATGTAGAAAACAGGATAACTTCTGTTATCCGGTTCTTTGGGCTACTTTAGTGTTCAATGCTAAAAGTTTCTGGGTGAAAACAGATCTATATTCCAAAGGAGACAACATAGTCCAAATACAAAATAGAAATTTTCACGTTTACTTATGTTTTAAATCACTGACTCTGGACTTCCTTTCACTGACATAGATAATTAAGATTCGGTTATTTTATTTCCACTGGATTCCGTTCCTTTTGGATGTGGAGCAAATGCATGTTCAGTATAGTGGAATATTATTTTAACTATGTAAAGATATGTTACATTTGTTTGTGATGCGTTTGCTTAATTACGTAAAGATGCGTTGTGTCTGTTTCACCTTGCCTGACTAAGGCACCTGATTGGTCTAATAAAAAGCTGAATGACCAATAGGTAGGCAAGGAAGGGATAGGTGGGGCTGGCAGGCAGAGAGAATAAATAGGAAGAGAAATCTAGGCTTGAGAGAGAAAAACATGAGAGAAGGAGAAGAGAAGGAGGGAGAAAGAGAGGGGCACGCCCAGGTCCAGAAGCCAGACGCAGAAACAGTGGAAGTAAGATATACAGACAGAAAGGTAGGTAGAAAGCCCTGAACAGGAAGTCGACGAAGAGAAACAAGTTATAAGAGCTAGCAAGAAATGAGTCTAAGATAAGGTTGAGCATTCATAACTAGTAGTAACTCTCTGTGTCATGATTTGGGAGCTGGCTGGTGACCTGAAAAAGAAAGCCTGGTACAGCCCAGTGTCTGCCATATCCCTGGAGTCCACGGGTAAGCTGTGGGCTCATCTCCCACACACACAGCTCACAGGCCCTCTTAATCACAGTGTATGTTTTAATTACATTGCTTTTGTGGTAGGGGAAATTTTATTTGTAAAATAATTTGAGTTGTATTCTTCTTAATAGCTGATTCATGTACATGGTGTCCCATTCAAAGACAGAGTTCCAAAGAATGTCCATAGCGATGAAGTCACTCCCTTATTCACGGCCACAGCCACCCAGTGACTTCATTGTCCTCACAGCAATTGTCACCACTGGTTCTTCAAAGGAAAACTGATCTCCTAATCCATCTGCCCAGGTCTCAGGTCAGCACAACACCCCAGAGTGCCAGGGATCTCCAGTGTTCGGGAGAAGCCTCATGGAGCCCTGGATGGGTCCGGCAGGGATGGAACAGTTGAGTTACTGACTGGAGCTGACTGTCCAGACTGCTGGTTTTGTTGGCTTCACCTCTGCAGTAGGGAGGCTGAACCGAGAGACAGAGGAGGTAACACCGAGACTTCTCTGGGAAAAATGAAAACCCAGCACCAACTGGATGCAGAAAACAGAAAACACTTCACCTTGTTGGGGACCCCGGATTGGATAAACATTTTTTGACTTTTTAGAAGTCTGTAACGCTTGAATAACTTTTGTGTGAGCTAAATAAACCTAAGTATGAAAATAAAGAGTATGGGACCACTGTCACACATTCAAATTAGATGACTCTGCTACTTGGAACCCTCCTGAGGTTCAGGAAGTCTTAGGATTTGGGTAGATTCCCCCTCTCACGACTCTTAGCATTGGGTTCTGTTGTTGGCATCTCGTTGTCCAGACAGGGGTGAAACATGGAAAATCAGAACCTAGTTTGTACAGTAGATAGCTGGATTATCATCAGAACAGTATGTGGGTCGGGGAGATCAGCCCAAGAGGAATGTGAGTTCCCAAAGCCTGTCGCCTTCTCTAGACTTTGGGATGACTTGCTAGGTATCTAGAGTGTGAGCATGTGTGCTGGGCAGGATAGTAGAGGAAGTGCCACCATGAACCGGAGTGGTGGCAGGACTCCTCACACTGGGTCACAACTGTCCCAGAATGAGGGCTCCATCCGTGGAGAATTACAACGCGACCTCTGTTGAAACAGGCTGTGAAGGCTCTGGGCAGCTGAGTAGGAAAGCATCAGGAGCCAGGGTCAATAGCTTAGGTCAATAAATGACAGTTGACTGGCTAAGAAAAAGCCAGCATTGTGAGGGTCCAACCATGGTCTGCTGTGGGAGACCCACAGCTGGAACGGGATCCTGTCAGTACAGTGTGTCGTATTTGTTCTGGCAGCTTCCTTGGTAAAGCCGTGCTAAGCTCCATCTGGGATACTGTCAGGTATGAAAACCCACTTCATCTTCTGCAGACGCCGTTCACAGGCCTCCAGGCGCTGGCGGTTAATCTGTTTAGATTGTGAGGCCGCCAGAGACACTGCCCCTCTGTGGAAGGCTGCCACAGCTCAGAGGGACTCTGATTTGCTTTATTTCATTTTTCCTCTGGAAGGGCAGGGCTCTCTGAATTAAGACTCAATCCACTGGGCCAAGAATTTGTGGTCGCCATGACAACTGTGCCCTTTCTACCCAACAAGGTTCTTTCCTTTCTCACAAGGCAGTTTTCTGAGACGCCCCCAACCCAACTAGGTCTCCCCATGGGCTCAGATGACCATGTTAGGAAGGGTATTGTACGCACAGTGTGACAGTGTCCCCCTTGTCAGTGTCATTCCTGTTGTTTCTTACCTGTCCCCTTGCTTAGACCCAACTCAAACAGTTATTTGTAAATTGGGGAAAATTGGACTTTAGCAGTTGGTCCTCAGTTCCCCCCCTCCCCCCAAATGAAGTAAATCTGCCAAACTTTTAGAGCTGCACAGACAGAAATTACATGGCAGGCTCCAGAATTCAAGGACCTACCTTTGAACCAGAGCTTCAGCATTTACTTAAGTTTCTAAAAACCAAGCTTAGATTTTTCTTATATAAAATGGGGCTAATAGGGTTTTCCTCATAGGGCTCAAAGAGGATGAAATCAGGATTTGGTATGGAAAGTTCTTGGCGGGGTGCCTGGCATGTAGTAAGAACTCCCAGAGAAGCCGTTCGCATAATGATAATGTGTTGAGTGTGTGCATGACTGTGTTGGGCTGAAAGATACAAGGAGGACCATAACTGGAGGATACCTGTTGCCACAGACTGCATCCCACCCCAGCTATGGGCAGGCATCCCCAGAAGCTTCCACACTTTCTTGGTTTCCAGCCCAACCCCTGGGCCACCAGTTGCTCTCACGCTTGGCCTTTGTCACCAAAGGTCTATGGTCTAATGTAGGTATCGTGGCTTGACCCAATCCTGATTATGCCTTCTTTTCCTTAACACACCATCACCACTGGATGGATTCCTGATTCTTGTGCATTCTTGATGTGATACAGTCTCCAGAGCTGGGTTTCTAGTCCCCAAGCAGTTAGATGTGCCCATATAGAAGATTCCTATTCTAGACTTATGTGTCCGGCTCAGCATCTTTGCAACTACAGACTCTCCCTTGTCAGCTTAACCCTTCCCAGTGTACACAGTGGGGGAGCTCGGGCCAGAGCATTTTCCATCTTGACAGCTACCTGTATCCTTAGGAAATGCCTGCTTTCTACCACGTCCCTAGTTTGCCTCAGCCCGGGGCAGACTTCTTGGAGCTGCCTGGCTCCTCTTTACATAATGGAATTTGCTGTGTGTTTTGGGTGTGTGCACAGACTTACAGTCTTCTTCATTTAGAAGGCTGCTTACAATTTAGTGCCTTCAGTTCAATGTATTGAGTTCCGTTTGACAGATACCAATAGGCAGGTGGGGGATGAAACAGCTACAGTGGCAAAATCAAACTCTCTGCCAAACTCCGGGTTCACGTAGTAACAGCACGGTGGCACAGTGATCTGCCAGTATATTGTACTGGAGCTGGGACTTAGCATAGAAGTCTACACTGCTATTCAAGTATTTATTAATTTATAAGCACTGACATTCATTTGTACTAATAAACTGTTTTTGGTATGCGGGCTGTCGTGATTAGGGTTTTTATTGCTGTGATGAAATACCATGGCCAAGAAGCAACTTGTGGAGGAAAAGGTTTATTTGGCTTACTTATACTTCTATGTCACTGTTCATCATTGAAGGAAGTCAGTACAGGATCAAGCAGGGCAGAAACCTGGAAAACATGAAAGGGTGCTACTTACTGGCTTGCTCCCCATGGCTTGCTCAGCCTGCTTTCTGGTAGAACCCAGGACTTCCAGCCCACGGATAGCACCACCCACCATGGGTTAGGTCCTCCCCTGTGGATCACAGATTAAGAAAATGTTTCACAGGCTTGTCTATAGTCTGATCTTATGGAGGTATCTTTCTCAATTGAGGTTCCCTCTTTTCTGATGATTCTAGCTTGTGTCCAGTTGACAGAAAACAAGCCAGGACAAGTGTAGTCTGAAAGGAGATTTGCTATGTCTATAACTCTTACACTCGGGGTGGGTGAGGTGGCTTCGTGCTCACTGCCAAGCCTGTTGACCTCAGTTTGTCAACAAACTGTACACCTGGCACCTGTACAGTGGAGAGTTATCTTCTGGTCTCCACACGAACCCTGTGGTATGATATGTGCTCCCCTCCCACACATAGACACAATGAATAAAAAGTGTAAAATATAAATCAACACAAAGAAGAACTATATCCTCGGGGGACAGGGAGATGGTTTGGTTCATAAAACGTTTGCTGTGTAGACATGAAGACCTGAGTTCTAGTTCGCTTCAGCAGCCATCCCCATGCTAAGCGGGAGGAGGAGAGGTGAACAGAGGTGGAAGGTGGATCCCTGGAGCTTGGTGCTCAGCCGGCATAGCTGAATCAGTGAGAGAACTTGTCTAAAAATGTAAGGAGGAGAGTGACTTAGAATGACACTCAATATCAACCTCTGACCTCTATCTGTATGCTTATACACATGCATGCATACCAGAGTACATGCATGTATATACAAGTGAGCATATATACACATGTGTAACACACACACACACACACACACACACAATCTCCAAGACTTGGCACCTACATAATGATTATATGTCAAGATGAACATATATATAGTATGGTGGGGATTTTGAGGCAGGGTCTCACTATATAGATCTGACTGTTCTGGAGCTCACTATGTAGACCAGGCTGGACTTGAGCTCACAGACGTCCACCTGCCTCTGACTCCTGAGAGCTGGCATTAAAGGTATGAGCCACCATGCCAGACAAGGTGATAATATTTTGGTTATGTTCAGTGGATATCATTAAAACCTTTGCACTTATTTTTATTTGCTTTTTGGTACTAAGAATGGAATCTAGGGGCTGACCCTTTCTAAACCAGTGCTTACTTAAGCTACATCCTGACCCCTCTTTTCACTTTTTAAATGATTGCTATGATAAAACACTGAAATTTAAATCATGCACATGGCTCATATTTCCACTGAACAGCGCTGCTCTTCACTGCTCTCTCAGCAATAACTTAGGAATGAAGGAAATAGATATTAGTTTAGGCATTCTCATCAGAAAGGGATTTAACATGGGGCATCAGGCATTTACAATGAACTAAGAAGGTTGGAGGAATGAAAAGGAGTGTGTCTGGGTCTCTCCTTAAGTTTCCGGTGAGAATTACAAAGTTACTGTCTGGTGAGGGGTGTTAGAAAGCTGCAGGAACATCCTACTGGCGGTCCCAAATGCCCCACAACACCCAAGCAGATAGCTGACAATAGATTTAGCTGAACTTGGCAAACCCTCACACCTGTGATGTGGGAGTCCCCCTCTGTGTGCTGTGCTTACCATTAATGAATAAAGAAACTGGCTTGACCTGTTGATGGGACAGAACTTAGGTAGGTGGTGAAAAATAGACTGAATGCTGGGAGAAAGGAGGCAGAGTTAGAGAGAAGCCATGGAGTCACTGCTGCCAGAGTCAGACATGCCAAAACTTTGCCAGTGAGCCACTGCCACATGGCAATACACAGATTCATAGAAATGGTTTAAATTAATATGTAAGAGTTAGCCAATAAGAAGCTAGAGCGAATGGGCCAAGAAGTGATTTAATTAATACAGTTTCTGTGTGATTATTTCAGGGCTGAGCAGTCGGCAACTAACTAGTGGCCTCCTCTAACACACCTGAAGATGCTGCATGTGTCCACTATTGTTACTGGAGGAAGGATGGTGGCTATTAAACCTCTCGTCTGTCTTCCAAGTCTCAGACTCCATGCAACCCCTCTCACATCCATAGTTCCCAACCTTCCAGCATCATAATGTACAGGAGAAAAAGGACATACACTGATGGTTGAAAATAGAATGAGAAAACAAAACCACCCCCACCCCCACCCAAACCAGCAAAACCAAAAGCCAAACAAAAGCCTTAATACTTGGCATGGGACTGAGAATCATATTCATCTTAGTGCCAGGCACACTTCTTGTCACATCCATGAGTTCAATACATGTTGAAAAGTGCTCTCTCTCCTCCGTTTGTGTTGGTCTTATTATTTTGAGATCGTAAACAATGCTGTGACGGAACTCTCTCTGGTGTGTGTGTGCTGGTAATGTATGCTTGCTCTTGTTTACAAGTGTAAAAGCTAAAGGCTGGCATTGGTTATCTTCCTTGATTTCTCTGCACTATTTTAAAAGGAATCTCTTATTTATTCTGTGACAATTTTACATCTGTAAATGATGTATGTTGATCATATCCAGCCAAATTCTCTCCAGGTGGACCTAATATATCCCTCTTCTCACTTCACGTCCTTTTTTTTTTTTTTTTTTTTTTTTTTGGTTTGGTTTTTGCCATTTAATCCACTAAGTCCGATTAGTACTGCCTGTTGGGATGCTGACTGATTTGGTTAGCTTGAGCTGTCTGTGTTTTGTTGTTTTGAGATGGAGTTTCACCATGTAGCCCTGGCTGCATGGAACTTGCTATTTAGAGCAGGCTGGCTTCATAAAGATCCACTTGCCTCTGCTTCCCGACTACTGGGTTTAAGTTGTGCGCCACCATGACTGGCCTGCCCTTTCAGTTTTGAGTCAGGATCTCTCACTGGACCCAAATCTCATTAGTTTGACGAGACTGGTTGTGTCCAGTGAGCTCTAGGGACCTACCTGTCTTCATTCTTGCCTCCCTCCACCTCCCAGTGCCGAATTTCAGTTGTCCATTGCCATGACAGGCTTTCCTACAGATGCTGGGGATCCAACTCAGGTCCTTTGTCTTGCATTATGCTTTGCCCTAGGAGCCATCTCCCCGACCTCTGGGGATCTTTTTATAAATGTATTTTCTGGAGATAGAAATTCAGGAGTGGAATTGCCACAAGTGGCTGATGTTTGGTTTTGACATGAAAGTCGTACAGGGAGGCTGACTTCATGGCGATGTTACTAACCTGTGTGTAATCCCCATCTGCCCACTTTTGTTCAGATTTAATGTGTATTTAAGGAGAGCTTCATTTTCTTTGGTTTGCTATCAAAAGGAGCAGGGGTGGAGCTGCCTGACTCGGTGATAGAAGCCATTCCTTTTAGCTGCCAAGAACTTGGTCCAGTTTGAGCGTTTCCCACTGTTTTACGTATTCTCCTATTAACATTAGCTAAAAGGAACGGAAAACTTTGAATTCCTGAGTTCTTTCCTTCTGCCAGTGGGAGTTGAGGATAATTACACAGACATTTGACATTTGTGCCAGGGAAGGAAATGATAGTTATACCGAAATGAACCTTCTATTTCCTTCTCAGAATCTTGCTGTGTTTCATGACAGGGGCCCACAAGGTGATGGCTTACGTATTTACAAATTAAGAACTCATAGTTCTTCATCTTGGCATAAGGGGGGGAATGAACCAGAGGATGTAGCAATGATACAGACACATCCAGAGAAGGAACTGGTTTTCTTTCCTGAGCCATGGGAAAGATAACAGGACACCATGTAGGTTGGTAAGGAGATCAACGGTAATTCTTAGCAATGTGTCTGGCTCAGAGTAAGTGCCCAGTAACGGAGCCTGATAATGCTGCAGGGGAAGGTGTGTGAGTTCCGTGCCTGAGCATGGATGCTTGAGGTCACTTGTATCTTGATCGGTGCTTTATTGTTATGATCAGCAGTCAAGTGAAGAGACTGTTAACACTGAGCTGGGAAGCACAATCATCTGTGAAAGACGTGTGTCCATTCTGGGCTTTGTGAGGAGGAAGGTGTGTGCAAGGCACCCAGAATTACCATTTGTGGAGTCACGGAATGACTGAGCTGGCAGGGATTTCTGACATCATTCGTGTATAAATGGAGACCTGAGAAAGTTAAGCATACAAGACTCCCCAGTAAGTCTCCAGCCCTCAGAGTACAAGCTGGATCTTTAGACTCTCAGACTAGTGTCTACGCTACCAGGGTGCTGTCCCCAGAGCTGGTTAATGTCATGGGCATGAGCTGAAGGTAATGGTGGAAATCACTCTGTCTCTGATATGTTCCCTGCAAAGAGAAGAGAAGGTGTTTTACTAGAGATCCAGCTTCCCTGGATTAGTGGTTCCAATGGTATGTGTGTGTGTGCATGCACGTGTATGTGCTCACATGTGCCTACGTGCACATGTGCATATGTTTACTCCTGTGTGTGTTTGTGGTGTATGCATGTGTCCATGTTTGTGTATGTGCATGTGTGAGTATGTTTACTCCTGTGCTCCTGTGTGTGTGTGTGTGTGTGTGTGCGTGTGTGTGTAGGGCGGAGGTTGACAATGATTATCTTCTTCAGTTGCATTCCATTATATTTTTTTGAGACAGTTTCTCACTGAGCATGAGGCTCATCACTGGAGTTAGACTGGCTAGCCAGTGAACTCCGAGGGCCCTGTCTGCCTTTGTATCCCCACATTGCTGGGTTACAGACACAGGCTGCCATGCCTGGCTTTTTACTGGGTTCTGGGGATCCAAACTCAGGTTCTCATGTCTGTGCTGCCAGCTTTTCATGGGCTGATCCATCTTCCCAGGCCCTGCAACCTTTCTAAGAACAAAGACTATTTTTTTTTTCACGTTAATGCATTGCACCCATAGCTGCCATTCCAGGAGGTACAGGAAACCGAGGAGACCTGATCTCTGGTGTTAGTGAAAACGTCCAGGAGTTCTAGCTTCTGTAAGCACGACGCCACTCTGCAGTGAAGATGTCCATGCGTTTGAATGGTGGTCGTACCTGTAGTGTGCAATAATGACTGGATGGCATTTGGATTCGTGAGCAGCTGGCGGTTGCTACCACCTCACTAGACAGCTGCCACACTGTGCGCTGTGGAAGAGCGCTGCTTTCTTTCAGTTTCTGAGAGGTCCGAAGGGAGCGTTAGTAAGAGTAAAGGGCAGCATAAAGCTAAAGAGAAGTTGTCTCTGGAAGGAATGGGGTCTGAATAGAAAGAAAGTAAACAATACCAGGCAAACAAAGATCCTTCTTGTTCTGTCTTTCCTGGGCAATAGTAAACTGATATCCAGTTTGCAATATTGGCCTCCACAATCGGAGAGCCAAAGTATTTGGGGCGGTTATGGTTCACTGACTGTAGTGAAAAACAGGGCGACCATGAAACTGAAGCCTCAGCATCTAGGCTTGGGTTTTTTCTGATATTGGACCCTTGGCATATGAGGGATTCACATTCAAAATCCCAGGGAGGAGCAGGCGGGCACAGGTGGATGCTCCTTGGGGCAGTTTAGGGGCTGACATGGCCAGTCAACAAGTTAGCTAGCACTAAAAAGCCCCAGTGGTTCCTCTTCATAAACTAGACAGACACTGGCAAAGAATCGGCTAGAAGATCCATCTCCAACCACCACAAATTAGCCATAGGTTGGCAACATACAAGGCAATTTTCATTTTCTCTTCAAAATTTCTGAAACTTTGGATAAAGACAGTAGGAATCTGCGCTCCCCGCATCTAAATACGCTTCTATCTTCTGCCATTGGCCCAGCTGAGCAGAGTTGCAGGAGCCTGAGACGGCTTCTCCACAGAGTCTTACCTATCTGGAAGATGCCGTTTGCCTGGTGGAGACCCAAAAGACCTGGGGAGCACAAACAGCAGGGAGATTTGAGCAGTGGCTGTACCCTTCAGTGTGTCTCCTCCCCTCACACAGTCGTAGTGGAAGAGTGACAGCAGCCCGGTCGGGCCCTGGGTCAGAGTTGTTTCCTCAGCTCTGTCTGTCTAAGGCATTGGAGACGCTGAAGGCTCCAAGGTGACGCTGGGTGTCTGCCTACCACATGTTATTTTGAGTGTTTCCACAGCGTGTTTAGTGGAAGAATGCAGGTTTGGGTCAGATAGATTGAGGTTTTCTTCCCAGATTCGTGTTACCATTCGTGTAAACTTGGCCAAGTCATGATGACTCTCCATATCTTACTTAAATCTTATAAATACCTAGGGAAGTAGGCATTAAGTACTTCTGTGTTAAGGACACTTTTAAATCTGTAAAATATTTATTTTGGGTGATGATTGGAAAAATCGTAATGGCTATAAAGTATGCATCACGTGACAGGTGCCCCATAAATAGTTTCATTGCTGTTGTTAGTCCTGGTGTAGAAAAGAGTTTCTGCCAGGTCAATAAACCCAGGGAATGTCACCCCCCAGGTAGTCACAAGGAAGGACACTGGGTCCAGTATTAACAGTATAGATGAAGCAGCTGCACCGTCTGAAGTGTCCAACTGGGGTCATAACAAATGACTCTAAGGTTTGTGGCTTCAGACAATGCAGGTCATTACTAATAGTTCTCCTGGTACCGTGTGGCCCATCTGGGATGTCTGCCTCTAGTCTCTGATGGCTGAAAGCAAAAAGTGTGCAAGGCAAAATTTCCTTCTGGAAGCTCTGAGTGTGAACTTGCTTTTAGGCTCATTGAAGATGTTACCTGGGTTAAGTTCCTGGCACGTGGCAAGGACTGGGGTTCTTGTTTATACGATGGCTACCAGGCAGAGGCTGATCCTCTGCATTGCTGCTTGGATCCTTATGTTTCTCGTTTTTATATCCTTTTTCCTTTGAGCCATTTCTTGCTCAGAATTCCTCCAATTTTCCCTTTGTCTGAATCCGTCTGTCACATTGAACTCGCTGGATAACTGAAGCCGATCTTTGTATTTAACAGCCCATTATCTTCTTTACTTCTGTGCGAAGCCCTCCCGTCTACTGGTTCCGGGGAGTAGGGTCTAGACATGTTTGAAGGGGCACAGTCTGCCTATTAGACCCTCAGGGGAATGAACAGCTGAGAAGGCCGCATTCAAATGTAACTAAGAGCAACAAGACTTTGAGAGATCTGAAACAAAACCAGACTGGCTTAGCAGGGTGTTGCTAGAGGACCTTTGTGGGTTTTTGTTGTTTGTTTTGCACCCAACACTCCTTTCTTGGTGGACAATGTGCCTTCTTTATTTTCTATGGTCTGTGGGTTTGCCACTTACAGGGCTACATCCACCCCATCACATGAATAGACCCACGGCCAGAAATGGCTCTGTTAGATTGTTTCTCTCCCAGGAATTGTAGAGATCTGCAGGCACCAGAAGACACTAGAATGCAACCCATAGATTGACTGGTGTTGAGGGAGGGTGAGGGTGGTCTGTGAGGGATGGTGTGGACCAGCCATCATTCAGTTCATTCACAGTGTCTTCTTATTCAGCTTGGCCCCCAAAATGGGGACCCTCAGTGTTCTCCCACGAAACCCCCTTTCTGGCATGAGTTATTCCGAGTTGGATTTTGCTGCTTCTCCCAAACAGATCTTAGCTGCCATGCTGTTTCTTCACGTCCTGGCTGCTGCCAGCATTATGCAAAAGATCAATTATTCAGGTTTCCTTGCTCACAACGATGCCGGGGACTAATCATTGACATGGTTTCTGGTGCGTAATGGCGTTTCCTACTCTGAACCATGCCTTTTTAATGCTTCCTTCATTAACCCTGATAAACGCGGAACAGACACACAGAAAAGTATTTAATAACATGGAATGCTTCAGAAATCAGGTCACATTAAAAGCATCCGGCAGCCGGTTGAAAGTCACTGCCGCTGTTAACCTGTTATTACCTGGTACATACAAATTATGGCTGCACAAAACCATTTCCACCCAGGATGATGGCCTGCATTGTAAAACTTCAAGTATGAAATATTTTCTGTTTATTTCAGCAGGGAAAGTCGGCAGTACAGCCCGCCTCCTTGTTTGTTTTTATTATTCGCTGTTTTATGGGGAAGTCGAAATTACAGGGCGCGTTCATTCCCCAGCTCGCTCCTCATGAAGGGATCAAGGCGGTTTCATCGTGCGGAGATTGAGATTCAAGTTGCATACCAGGCACCTGCAGCTATCTTTCTGGCACGGTGAGTCTGTGAGCTCACTCCCAAGATGTTCGATTGCAGAAAAGGTTGAAGGGGGTCGCTCTCCTCCGACGTTGGGTATGACTGTGGTTCTTTCTGTGGAGTTTTGGGATCAGTTCTGATTATTTGAAAGGTGGTGATTATGCAGGGGCAGAAGCATAGCCCCTGCTTGGCACTCTTCAGAAAGGCTTTGATGTGGAATATGATATTCATCCCAGGCCTTTCCAAAGAGAGTTACAGCAAACTTGGTTTCACCCAGCCTCTCACAAGGTCACGCATCCAGTGCTCAAGTTAGTTCTCTGTGCAGATAGAGCCTGCCTGCTGAGGTATCTACCCAGATCCCTCACTAGGCCTCTCCAGACCCCAGGAACCTAATTTTTCTATATAAGAAATTCAGAGGAAACAATTCAGTTCCCCAGTCTAATTTCCCTCTTATGTAGGAGAACACTCTCAGAGACAATTCAGTCCAGTAATGATAGTAATAGAGGCACATAACCACCTCCTGGATTTATATCACGCCGCCTTTCCAAGGAGACAGAGAGCTCAGAAGAGTTTCTCTCATTCACAAAAGGAGGGGCCGTGGCTCCTTGTTGAGTTCTCAGACACTCTGTGTTGATTAGGCTGAAAGGATGTACGCTCTTCACAAAATTATCCCCACCCCTTGTTATAGTTCCAGAGCCTTCCTCTCTCTCTCTCTCTCTCTCTCTCTCTCTCTCTCTCTGTGTGTGTGTGTGTGTGTGTGTGTGTGTATGTGTGTATAGGTGTGCAAGCCTATGAAATGGCCAATGTCAGGTGTTTTCCTTAGTTACTCTTCTACTTTATTCTTTGAAGCAGGGTCTCTCACTAATTTAGCTAGGCTGTCTAGCCAGCCAGTGCCCGGGGTTCTCCTATCTCTGCCTTCTTAGCTGAGATTACAGACATACCACCGTACCCGACTCATTATTTGAGTGCTGGGGATCTGGGCTCAAGTCCTGTGCTGGCGTGGCAAGCTTTACCTATCTGAGCCACCTCTCTGGCCCTGCAAACCGAGGGAGTTTTTGATGCTACATTGCATGGATGCCTCCTTCCCGTTCTCCCTCATTCCCTTCTTTCTTTCCCTTCTTTTCTTAGAAGATGGTGTTGTCGGCGTGCTATGCCTGCAGTCATGTACCAGGTGGCTTCTTTTCCAGTTCATGGCAAGTCTGTGGGGCTGCTCAGCAGTCCTCTAGCCACGCATAGGATAATGGCCTCCTAGACAGCCAGTCAGCCGCCTCTCCAGGACCCCGGATACATTGTTTTCTTCCATGGCGACTAAGCTAACATTTCATTTCTTTAACACAAAGGCATTGTTATTGACTAGTTTTGAGGGAAAATTTATTTTCCTCCACCCTCTTAAACCATAACTTTGACACCCCCTCCTCCTCCTCTTCATAATAGGCACAGTAGGATGTTCAATTACAGCTAAAAGCCCTAGATTAGAGTGACAGATTAAGAGGCTCGGCAGGTTGCAGCTCCTCTAATGTGCATTTCACCTGTTAGTTTATTTTTTAACCCTTAGGTGCCAGGCTTTAGGAAAGTCTTTGGATAAACTGCTCCTCACTAGTACATCCTGTGTGGCCCAGACCTCTCTCCTGGTGCCAGGACTGACTTTGGAGAGAGCCCGGCAGGGCATGGTGTACAGAGTACTGCCCGCAGCCATGGCATTTTGGTTTCCTGACCTAGGTTAGAGGTTTCAATCACATAAAATGACCCAAGACAAGGAATCCTCCAGACACCTTCCTGTCGCAGCTGCCAGCCAGGTCCGGAGCCTGGCACACAGTGGTCTCTCTGTGAAGTCTGCAGAATGAAACAATAAAAGGGTACAGTAGAGAGCCATAAGCAGCCGCTTAAGAGGACAACCACAGACCTACACATTCTTGTCTAAATTATAAAAGGAAAAATAAGCTCCTTCCACCCCCTTCCTCCAGCTTGGCTTCCTAGGGCTTCAGGGACTTCAAAGGGTATATTTCTTGCTCACATCCATTCTGCCTCTCTTCCTGCTCTCCTCAACATCTCTGGCATCTCTGGTTTCCTTGGACTCTCTATTCTTTTGACCTAAGAACAGGGTTTTCTTTCTGGGGACTTCTGAACTTGAGTAAAGATACAATACTTCTAACTTTGTAGGTCAGACATGGTGGTGTGTGTCTCTAATCCCAGAGCTCGGTAGGCTGAGGCAGGGATTGTTGAATTGGGGAGGTAATTCCAAGGCTACATGGTGGGATCAGTCTCCAGAGAATCAAAACAAACCATCTTACAAACAAAAAGATTCTAGATTCCAAAGACTGAAATTCCAGATACTCTTGAGGTCAGAATTGCTGCTGGGAGACTTTGGTCTCTCAGTACCCAGTCCACCCAGTGGCAGGAATGTGACAGCTACCCCAGACCTTGTAGTTTCTTGCAGATGTCAAGTTGGGTACTGTTTCAGAATGGGCTCACTCCCGCTTCCTAATGGGGGTGTTGGTTGAACACGCCTCTGCCTTTGGCTCATGTGTCCCCAGATGGTTCATGGCTCCTGGTTCCCATTACAGAGCACTTCTAGGCTACTGACTTCTTGTGGTGGTGTTTTTTGGACCAGAGCAGGGTCTAACTTCTGTCTGAGTAGGTTGCCTCTTCCAGTTGTTCCTTCCTTCTGTGTGTTGAATCTTTCTGTGGGTTTTCTTTTCCCCTTGAGCTTTGTATTCCTTGAGGGTAGGCATAGTCTTTTCTATTTGACATTTTCGATGTTCAATACAGCACACAGGGTATTGTGTGGTTGAAAAAGATAAGGAAGGGCGTGACTGGGAGGGGAAAACCAGATGTCAGGGAAGGAAGGGAGGGGAAGAGAAGGGAGGGAAGGAGAAAGGAGGTGGGAAGAAAGACAGGTTAGGGAGCTACTTTCTTCTTTAATTAGTCTAACAACTAATTGGCCAACATGGTCCTAAAAGAAAACGAGGACTATACATATTTCTATGCATATGGCTTCTTGCTTAAGAACTGATGGTTTAAAAAAACCCTCATAAAGGACTGCAGCACTTGTCTCCTTGATGTGGTGGAACCGTCAGGAAATCCAGGTTTTCCTTCTCATCGCTTCCGTGGCTTATTGTTTGTAACTATTCCAGTCTTAAGCCCTGTTTTGAAGTCAGGGACTGTTGGCATTCTACATTTAGCCTTTATCAGCAGCCAGTTGGTGTCTAGCAATTGCAAATTATTTGAACAAGAGGCAAATTGTATAGCAAGGAACTGAAAAGGTCAGAGCAGTTGTGTCTAGAAACTTCAGTGAACACACAGAGAAACCTGCACTTGGAACATTAATTGTAGACAACTGCTATGTCCCACTAAATTAGACTAGAGGTAGATCTTCTAGTTAGTTTCTGGTCCTTTTGCGATGAGCAGGCTGGTGCAGAACTTCCTGGCATAGAGGATGTGCCTGTGAATAAGAATAGTTCTGGCCTGGACTTTCCCTGTGGTCCTCAGATCCTGGGAAAATTATGATAATGTCTTAATTACTTTTCTAGTGCTGCAAAGAGCCGCTGTGATGAAAGCAACTTATAAAAGAAAGCATTTAATTTTCGGTTCCTGGTTCCAGAGGGTGAGCACATGGCTATCATGGCTGGGAGCAGGACAGCGAGGAGCCAGACACAGTGCCGGAGCAGTAGCTGAGAGCCTACATGCTGAGACAACAGAGAGACAGAGGAAGACAGAGAGACAGAGAGAGACAGACAGAGATAGAGAGTCAGAGACAGAGAGACAAAGATAGAGAGACAGAGAGAGACAAAGAGACAGAAAGAGACAGAGAGCTAGAGAGACAGAGACAAAGAGACAGAGAGAGACAAAAAGAGAGAGACAGTGACAGAGATAGACAGAGAGACAGAGATAGAGAGAGACAGATAGAGACACACAGAGAGACAGAGATAGTCAGAGGCAGAGAGACAGAGAGACAAATATAGAGAGACAGAGAGAAACAGAGACAGACAGAGACAGGCAGAGAGACAGAGACAGAGAGAGCACAGTGAGTTAACTGTAATGGCACAGGCTTTTAAACCTCAAAGTCTTCCCTCAGGGACACATCTCCTCCAACAAAGCCACACCCCCTAATTCTTCCCAAACAGTTTCACTAATGATGGACCAAGCATTCAAACATATGAGCCCATGAAGGTCATTCTCACTGAAGTCACCACAGGTGACTTGTCAGGGAGGGGCTGAGAAACCTGTCTTCCTCAGTTTCTGTGGTCAGTGCACCCTACTGATAGCCTTGAGCAGACGCTGGTGACCGTGTGGGCCTGGAAGAGTGCAGGCCACCCTGGTACTTCTGTGAGAGGAGAATGGAAGTAGACAGGCCTGCACTTGGCGACCAGCCCTCTCGAGGAGATGGCTTTCTCCTCCTCGAGAGCACCCAGCTGTTCCCGTTGCCAGGGGAAGACCACAGAGCTTCTGGGTGCAGGCAGTATTGGCCTTATCTTCACCTAACTGGGCACAGGAATGGGAACCTTCTATGTGTTGGGGTACAGTCTACCCCCACTGTGACACAGCCATTCTGTGTGTCATGGTTAGGAGAAGGCGATCTCAGTTCAGGTTCTTCACTGACTTTGTGATCATGGCTAGTAACCCACTTCTCTTGAGCTCCAACTTACCCTTTCATGGAAACGGGCACGCTGACACCCGCATCATGAGTGCTATAGCGTGGGAGAATATGTGACTACCATACAGAGGTGACGGGGAAGGCCGTCAGCCAAACATGGGGTCTAGAAACAGAAGGCTCTGGCGGGTGTGTCCGACTGTTTGACTTTGTCAACGCAACAACATCATCTACAAAATTAATGCTTGGCAAATGTACAACTCAAGAGAAAAAAAAAAGAAGAAGAAAGAAAGAAAGAAAAAGAAAGCACAAGAATAAAATCACAGCAAATCTCAAAACCTTTTAAATAAGTTTACAAATTTGATTTCATAGTTTTCCTCAGAGGGACGCAGCCCACCAGCCACAGGTTGAACACATCTGTTGTCTGTGGCTTCCTGCCCAGAGAAGAACGTGGAATCGGAGGATTCTATAGGCCAAAAGGACCGTGGCACCGTGGTCACCTGTCTGAGTGACTGGGTTCTCCCTCTGTGGGATATTCATGTTCGTGAGCTGTGAAACCCAGCATGCACTGACATCATCTTAATAAGGCTCAGGCGCTTCCACAGGTCTCTTTAGGGTCCTCATGAAAGCCATCCTGCTGTCAAACGCTGACACTCTAACGACATTTCAGGAGGGACTCCCCGGGACATCAGCGCACATTTCCTCTCAGACCGCGCATTTACCTGCAGACGCTGGACCGCTGCTCTGCTCTGCAGCGCCTGCCGATTGACACGATCCTGTAAGTTAATTTTGCAGCTGAGTGGACTGAGGTCCCAGAAAGCCAAGGGCCTGAAGTGGAAAATATCGAGCAGGTGACTCATTAAGCCTTGAGTCTAGGACTGGAGGCCCTCGGAACGGCCTATGCACTGCTGATCTTATTGGATATTAGGAAGCCTGATTGGACTGTGGCCTCATTTTAGGCTAGTGTGAGGAGGGAGGAAAGGGGGACAGAGAAGGGGGGTGGGGAAGGAAGGGAAGGGGGTTGTTTCCAGGGTTTTAAATGCGTTTATTCCCCTATGCAGCTCACTTTGATTCGCCCATACAGTTGCCATTATCCACCTACGACACTATCTGGGGTGCTAGGAAACATGCCTATTTCTTTAGCTGTCTCCTTCACTCTGCCAATTAGGCAGTGGCCAAGCCCTTTGTTCTTTGCTTTCCTGGTCATTCCCCATCTATTCTAGTATACATCTAATATACACCTCAACTCCATTTTCTGGTTTCAGGGTGGGGCGCATTCTCCTCGGTAGGGATAGCTATGGGTACCCCCTTTTGGATCTGGGCCACAGGATGCCTCCTTTGGTTTGGACTCTCTGTCCTTTTCTCTGCTTGATCCTCCTAGGCTTCCAGGCATGCACTCTACCCAGTTCAATCCACGTTCTCTTTCTCCCTGTGAGCTTTCTAGCTGGTAATCCTCACCCGTCACCTACACTTTCTCTCCTGTGAGGTCCCTCAGACTTCCGTTTCTCTCAGCTTATTCCAATACACCCTCAAGGCACCCAGTTCTCTGTGAACTCAGTAGTCCCCAACAACCATTTTCCTTACCTCCTCTTCCTTAGTGTACATAGAGCTGGCTTGTTTCCCCCGCATCCTCCCCACTCCCCGTCCCCCTGTGCACTCTTCAGGGTTTCAGGCATTATCCTCATATTTTATGATCTTTCTCCAAGAACACAGTCACTCTTGTGCCTCCAGGCTCTGTGTGGGGGAGCAGTGACCCTCAAAGCTGGACCGGGATAAGAAGGGGTTTTGATATGAAAATAGATATTAGTTGTCAAGGAAAAGAGGTATAGAGAATAAAAAGGAGCTTTCTTATTTGGGGGTTCCTTGATGTTTTGAGGGATTTCTTTAGTCCAAACTATAATTGCTCATTCCCTGGGTTCCTATTTCTTTCTTTCCATGGTACAAATATTAATTAGCTATTCTATATATAGATCTGGAAATCAGACTTAAGCTGTGTTGTTAATTGGTTGCCTTCTGTTTGAGTTCACGATGAGTGACAGGTTTCAAGCTTTTCTTTATGCTTTGTGAAAGCTAACTTTCTGTGCTTTGGTCATTTGGACTAGCCACGAAGCAGGGGAGATCCATGGCGGGATCAGTGGGTGCTGGGACACACAGCCCTGCAGTCAGGCAGGGAGCCGCTGGTTAGTGTGTAAGGCTAGCCTCCCCTAGCTTTGCTGTCAGAAGATTCCTGGTTGGAACAGAGGGCTGCCCGGGGTGAGAAAATGCCACCTGCCCCCTTGTCACTAGCCATCTCTGTTTTCAAAGGATCAACATGCGAATAGCGCCCAAATCAAGCATCCCTGAAAGTTGACCTTAAGAACAAGAGGCTTCCTTTCCTTGTGAGAACCAATCTTGCTGTAAGTCAGCCTCTGTGTCTGTCTCCGGCTTCCCAGGAGATTTCTGTGAACTTCATCAACATCACTGACAAACTGGGAGATGCCCAAATCTCACCAGAAATCAATCAACTGTTACAACTTCACGGGGAAAGAAGTTGCTTTGTTTCTGACTTGTACCACAGACGGCGGCTCCAATCTGTCACCATGACTGAGAACATGTCACAACACTCTGTTTTTATTCTTGAGGAGAGAAGAACAACATCCCCCTCTCCTCTAGCGACAGCTAATTTGGAAAATTTGCAAGCTGACATGCAGCTTGATTAAAATGACCTGGAGCCACTGACTCTTTTAAAATGCAACTCAGCGCTCACAGCCTCAGACCTTTCGTGGTCCAGTTAATCTCCTTTGAGGCATGCATGCTCTCTCTCTCTCTCCCTCTCTCTCTCTCTCTTTCTCTCTCTCTCGTGTGTGTGTATGTGAGTGTTTTCATGTGTGTGTATGTGTATGAGTATGTGTGAGTGTGTACATGTATGCATGTGTGTGAGTGTGTGTGTAAAGGAAAGAAAGGGTTGTGAGTGCAATCCAAAAGGATTCTAAATCATTTTCATTTCTCCTTTTCAACTCTACTGTCACCGTGGATTTCCTTCATAGGACAGAGGAGACGGAAAGCAGGGTGACAATGTCTAAAAGGTTTGCGTGGATTTCACAGTCCTGGGCAAGAGTGCAGATCCACAATGCAAATGAAGCCTCGTGTTGAAGTTGGAGACGATTTTGATGCGTTTTGCCCCCTTCCTGTCATTTTCATGTCGGGATTTGTTCCGGTTTGAAGGAGTTTCCTCAGTTTGTCAAGCTTTGGCTACAGAGATTAATGATATTTCCTTCACAAATTGGGTGTTGGGGATGTAGCTCAGTTGGCAGAGTGCTTGCTTAGAATCTATGACAACCTGGGGACCCGTAAACTGGGTGTGGTGGTGTGTGTCTATAATGCTAGCATTTGGGAAATGGAGGAAGGAAGATCAGAGAGGTTCAAGGTGATCCTTGGCTACCTAGCAAGGTTGAAGCTAGCCTTAGCTGCGTGGACTCCATCTTTAAATAAATAAATATGAATCAACAACCAAACAGATAAGACAAAGCAATAACCATTTGGTTGCTGGGAGCCCTGGGTAACACAGGGTTCTGTAAGCTGGAAACTGAGGCAGTGTTTAGGAGTCAGAGGGTAGGTTTGTTTTATAAATACCCTCATGTGACTATCTGGCTTTCTTTATGATTTCTCCAAACGTGCGTATTTGGAGGAAGGGAGGGAGGTTGTTACTGTAAGAGGTGTTAATACGGGTTGACATGGGTGCCCACAGTTGTTTTGTTCACCAAGACAATGTATAATTATCAGGAGACAATATATAATTACATGTTGAATTGTGTGCGGCATGCTCTAAGTGCTGGTGCTCTGATTCTGGGGCGGTGGGGGGGGGAGCTAAGACTGGTTGAGATAGGCAGACACTCATTTGTCGGGGCTGTACAGTAATGAGAGTCATTCCTGAATCCCGTTGCCTTGGCAACCAATTCTAAAATGATGTCGATAAAGAGCTAGCAACACTTATCAATGAAGCCGGTGTGCCCTGGGAAGGAAAGCCGCTGCAAACAAGGCAGCAAGCAGCAGGCCAGACTGGCTTTTAGGGGCACGTCCCTGTTGGACGTCTGGTAGAGATAGGAAGCAAAGGGTTCAAACCATCAGTAGCCCCTGCCACCCTGCCAAAGGCGTATTTAAAGGGATCAAACCATCAGTAGCCCCCTGCCACTCTGCCAAAGGCGTATTTATTGCTGAGATTGTAGGGCATTCGTCAGCTCTTGCTCAGGGCAGATCTTTGGCGAGGGTCATTTTTGTGCAGAAGGGCTGTCACTGAGATGCCAGAAAAGCATCCTAGGGTGTGTGGATGCAGGGCAGCACCCCGGTTGGTAAGGCACAGAAAGGCCTTGGGAAGCAAGGGCAAATGGAAGCCTTCTGTCCCCTGGTCTTTGTTCCATTTGGGTTTTGCGGCACTCTGAGGTGGTGAGGGAGAATAGATACTGTTAACTCCTTTTCACAGATGAGCAAAATACAAGCAAAAAAGGCTAAACACCTTGCTTACCCTGAGTCTTAGAGGTAAGTGAGAACTAATCCAAGGGCTCAATTTGTCCTGCCTACCAATCGAAGGTGGGAGTCCTTCTGGAACCCTGCTGTCCACTCACCTGAGCTTTCTTTCATTTCAGATTCTGCAGAAGCCCGGCAAAGGTTTCGCTGTGGTTCTAGGTTTAAATCCTGCTTGAGCCATGAACACTGAACAAGGAACAAGGTTCTTGGTGTGGGAGCAGGATAAGGGATAGCAGGTTCCTGTGGCCTTTGGTCAGAGGCACGTGAAGCACCTTGTTCAGGTGATTCCTCTACACTGGAGGGTATCCTAGACGGATGGTACTCGCGGTATAATATTTCACCCTGGCAACATCAATAAGGATATTGTGAGGTTGCATTTTAAAAGTTTCTAGTTTACATTAGCAAATCTTGTCCAGGTTTTTCCTTATCCATTTTAATTATGCTCTTTTAAATTATATGGCATTGAGTACAGACTGGTTGCATTCAGATCGAAACAGTAGCCCAGCCATCTTCCGGATAGGAAACTTTGACAACTGCTTACGTGAGAGGGAAAGAGTGAGGGGGGCTGACTTATGTGCTGTTAAAGGACGTCTATACAAAAAAACAAACAAAACAAAAAACAAAAAAAAACACCCAGAGAAAAAGACGAGAGCACCATCAGAGGCAGCTGTCTGAGTCTTGGACTCCTAAATGGAACCAAATTGCATACAAACCCTGTATGCCCTTGTTAATTACAGAGTACCAGATTTTCGGCGACACTTCTACTATGTTTGCCCCCTAAAAGTCACCGTTCCCTTTCCCACCCTCCTCCTTTCCCTCCCTCCTTCCCTATTTATCAAGTCTAGACTATTGGTCAAATACAGTTCATTGTACTGGAGAACAGGATAGACTGACCCTGTTCACATGGGGTTATTCTTCTAGCCGTCTATACACACAGGTTTTTAATGAAACCTGCTTAGAGTCTTACGGGCTCACAAAGAACAGAACTGGACAGGCCTCGGGGAGGCGGCTTTTGTCTTTGCTCTAGCATGAAGAAATTTTTGGAGAAAGGATTCTGTGGTAGGAGCGGCTTTCTCGGCAAAGGAGTGGGATGACTGAAGCCCAGTACTCGGGGGCGGGGCCCAGGGTTCTGTGGGCGGGTCCCAGGGTTCTGTGGGTGGGGCCCAGGGTTCTGTGGGCGGGGCCCAGGGTTCTGTGGAGATGGCTTAGTGGATGTGCTGGCTAGTTTTTACCTCAACCTGACACAAACTAGAGTCATCTGCAAAGAGGGAACCCCAAGTGAGAAAATGCCTCTGAAAGATACAGCTGTAGGACATTTTCTTTTTTCTTTTTCTTTTTTTTTAAAGATTTTTTTTATTTATTATGTATACAATATTCTGTCTGTGTGTATGCCTGCATCCAGAAGAGGGCACCAGACCTCATTACAAATGGTTGTGAGCCACCATGTGGTTGCTGGGAATTGAACTCAGACCTTTGGAAGAGCAGGCAATGCTTTTAACGACTGAGCCATCTCTCCAGCCCAGCATTTCCTTAATTAGGGATTGGTGTGGGAGGGCCCAGTTCATTGTGGGTGGCGCCATGCCTAGACTGTGGTCCTGGGTTCTATAAGAAAGCAGGTTGAGCAAGACATGATGAGTAAACCAGTAAGCAGCATCTCCCCACGATCTCTGCATCACTTCCTGCCTCCAGGTTCATTTCCTGTTTGAGTTTCCTTCAACGATGAACAGTGACGTAGAAGGGTAATCCCAACAAACCCTTTCCTTCCCAATTGACTTTTGGTCATGGTGATTCATCATAGCAACAGTAACCCTAATTAAGGCGGGGGGAAGAGCTTGCAGCATAAGCATGAGGACCTGGGTTTGGATTCCTAGCACCCATGTGAAAAGCAGGCATGACGGTACATGCCTGTAACGCCAGCTCTGGAGGGGGAGATGGAGATAGGAGGATTCTGTATGCTAACTGGCAAACCTATATGGCCAAAATGGTGAGTTCCCAGTTCTGCGAGAAACCCTGTCTCAAAAAATAATGTGGGGAAGTATTGAAGAAGAGGTCACTGGCTTCCACACCTGCCTACACGAATACCGTGCACACACTCACCCACCCACCCATACACACTTGGGGAGATTAAGAAATGAATTAATTATTAGACATAGTAGAAATCTCTCAAGAACTGCCATAGGGATACCCAGGGGCTGCATGTCCCATGCATTTGTATCTAATTGAAACAGGTGACTGGTTCTCACTATGCTTAAGGTGATCTGTACCTGATCCTGCTATTCCATTCTGTCTTCCAGTGCACGAATTCTCGTCAGGAGAAAAGGTAGAATTGCTCAATGGGAAAAGTGCTTGTTGTACAATCATAAAGACCTGAGTTTGACCCCTCAAACCCATGGTGTGGTGGTAGGAATCTCTAATCCCAGTGCTGAGGTGAATGTCTTGGGCTTGGTGGCTGTGTCTGTCTGAATCAGCCAGCTCCACATTCAGGGAGAGACCCGATTTCGAAGGAAGTCAGATGGAAAGCGGATGTGGAAGATACTTGACATCTGCCTGTGGCTTTCATGTGTACTCACACTCATGTGCATGCACACTCACACACACACATCTACACATATCCACACACAAACACACATCCACACACACACATCCACACACACACACATCCACACACACACATCCACACACACACACTCACACACACACATCTACACATATCCACACACAAACACACATCCACACACACACATCCAAACACACACACATCCACACACACACACTCACACACATCTACACATATCCACACACAAACACACATCCACACACACACACACACATCCACACACACACACATCCAAACACGCACACACATCCACACACACACACACATCCACACACACACATCCAAACACACACACACACACATCCACACATCCAAACACACACACACATTCATATCCAAACATGCACACACATACACACACACACACACACACACACACACGCACACGCACACATAGTGAGATAGACCCCGAGCCCCTACCTCTGCACCTGTAATACTCGTACTGTGCTTCACTGAGTAAAGAGGTAAAGGGAAAATATGTATTTCGGAAGACACTGAAGCTGTTGTTATTGTTGTTATGGTAGCTGGTATTCTCCCAACAAGCTCACTAGTGTAACTGGGCAGCATCTTAATATTTAGTCAATTAAAAATGGAAATGGAAAGATTCCATTGCCCAATTTGGGAAGCGGTGAATTCAACATAATTGCAGGATGCTGCAAAGTTTTAATTTACCAAAGCAATCTCACAAATCCTCAAGAGATCTGTAGAGAAGTAGTTGTTTTTAAACATCTGGCCGTATGACCCATTTTCAGTGCTTGCCATCCCATTGTCATTCTGCAGACATCGGCTAGAGGAACCCGGCGTGCCCTGTGGGGTGAGTTTGCCATGTAAGGACAAGGTAGGAAAGGTGAGCGTGGGCCACCTCCTCTTTCCCCGCTTCCCTCTCAAACTCTGGCTCTCTGGTTTTCTTTTAGCTCACAGATGACTCATGTTCTATATCACGCTTCCGTCTTTGTGCATAGGGCTCTGCCTCGATCATTCTTCATGTAGATATTCAATTTTTTTCTCCTTAAAATCCAGCCTGTTTGTGAACTGTACCTCTCCTAAGTCAGAACAAATCCCTCCTCCACCCACCTGGCCTTCACAGTACATCCCATCTCCCTCCATTTCCTACTGACGTGGTCCAGTGTAAGAAGGGACCCCGTGCTTGTGACCCTCATTAGAGCCAAGTACCCTACGAAGCTACCGCAGCCAATGTCTTTGTCATAACCTTCGTATTGAAGCTTCGTACACTCACAACGCAGTGCCCATGGTGTGACTATCAGCCTGAGTAGCTTTCCTTAGCATCATCTCACTTGACTGAGCAACATTCCAATCAAGAAGCCTCATCACCAGCACTTGAACCCCTGGGGCTCCCTTCCAGTCACCTTCCCCATCAGATCAGGGCAGCTCCCAGCCCGCCTTCCATCTCTGTGGCTTACATCTTCCTTTGCAATTCTATTGTGTTGGCCCCTTTGAGTACGAATTTTGCAAGTTATAGACAAATGGTGTAGCAATGATTGTTCTCCATCCCCAAAGGAAAGCCTGCCTCGGCTGAGCTTATTCACCTGCCTCGGCTGAGCCCTCAGGTGATTTCCAGTTTTACTGCACGGATAAAGCAGCTGTTCGTGTCTGTTGATGAGCATATGAACGCCTTTCTGCTGTGTGTGGTCCTGGAAGTGGGATTCTTGCGTAGCATGATGCGACTCTGCTTAGCTTTAGTGGATACCACTAATGATTTCCAAAGCCATTTCCATAGTTACTCTCCCACCAGCAGCATGCTTGTTTCAGATGCTCTTTTGGACATTCTTGGTGATTTCTCAGATGCTCTTTTGGACATTCTGGCAATGCATTTTAGCTCTAGTCAACGTTTCCCTCATGACGGTTGAACACACTTGGTATGTATATTGCCCATCTGGATATTATCTTTTGTGATCTTACCTTTTGTATAAACATTTTGTGATTCTTCTATTGTTTTTTTTCAGTGTTTTTCTTACCGCTTATAAAAGTTCTTTATATATTCTTGTATATATATAAAATTTTTGTATATAAAACTTTTTGTCAAGATCTGGCCAGGTACAATTAATTTCCACCTTCAAGAAAATATTGCTATATAAAATAAAAAATATCATTTATAGACCTTTGGTCATGAGTGGACTTTACCATCAAACAAAGTCTGCTCCCCTCACAACAAACCTCCAGAATAGCTAAAGAGGGCATATCCATCACATTGTTAAGTTTGAATAAGGTTCACAAATACCTTTGGGCCCAGATAGGTCTCCTGATGGGCAGATACTGACAACTTACTTGCAGTGACTGCTGGGACACTCATCGAGACCCCAGAGACATTGCTCCTGTGGTGGGGATGGTCTTCATTCCCTTACGTTTATTCCATAAATATTAATTGAATCTAGGCATTCTCGTGGCGCTTGGTAATAGAAGTCCATGCTTGTTTCCACGGAGTTTTCATCCTAGTGGGAGAGACAGAAACACAGTCAGGTCTTAAATGGTGCAGAGTCCCAAGCAAATGATCAGTGAGGCCCAGCCAGGAGTGTTCAGGGGACACTCGGTAGTATAAGAGGCTGAGCTTGGGGCTTGGCAAGTTGGCTCAGTGGTTAAGAGTGCTTGCTGCTTTTGCAGAGGATCTGAGCTCAATTCTCAGTACCCATGTTGGGGAGCTCACAACTGCCTGTAACTCCAGTTCCAGGATGTCTGATATCCTCTTTAGGCCCTCTGTACTCCTGTACACATGTGCGCGCGCGCGCGCGCGCGCGCACACACACACACACACACACACACACACACACACACACACACACACACACCATCTTTTTAAAAGTAAGGTAGGCTTGGACAGAGGGTGAAGAAGAATGGACAGCTGTGAGGATGTCTGCTGGGCGTCCGTTGAAGAGAGAGCTCCCCCAGAGGCCCTCAGTGGGAGCGGCTGCCATGCCCAAGCAGAAAGTGAGCTCACTGGAAGAACAAGAGCGACATGATGGCAGATCCTGGGAGGCCATCCAAAAGAGCTTGCTGTGGCGTCCTGAGAGACGGAGGGTCACCGGTGATTTAGGAGTGACCTGATCTCCTTTGTGCACCCCACTGCTCCAATTACTGTGTCGAGGAGAGAGTGAAGGATCATGGGTAGGCTTGCAGAGACCCACAGGGAATGGGGAGGGTCTGGAATAAGGCAAGTGGGAGATGTTGCTGGCCAGACCCAGAACCGCAGTGGGATAGGTGGTGAGAGAAGATTGGCAAGGGGAGACAGGGTCTCACGGAGTGCACACCGGCGTGAGTAAGGATGCTGCCAAGTATGTCCAAGCTTCCAGAAGAGTTTTGGTTCTAGCCTCTGCTCACACGATTTTCTTCTTTCCACGGGATGCATCAACCTCAGAAATAGGTGTTCTCCTCTCAACCCTACTCTATCCCATGCTGGATCCTGCAGCCAACTCCTACCCAGGGCCACTCCTGCTTTTCTTCCTACCCATTATTATGACAAAACCTCTCCTCACATTCCCACGGAGCTTTGCTTTGCTTTGCTCTCGGAAAGTTAGTTCTGAAAGTAAAACATATAACCTTTCTTTGCATCCCCACCAAAGCATTCTTGCTTTTCCCCTAGGCCACATGAATGCCTCCGACCGATCAAAGAAATGAGCCACAGCAAGCAAGGTACAATTGATTAATATTTTAAGGTAACTTTCTTCTGTTTACATATTGTTTAAATATTTCTTTCCAGTCGGAACCGGGAAAGTTTATGACGTTAGAGCTAAGGAGAACCAAAAGGTTGTGCAACTGTGTGAAATAAACATGGCCCAGGGTGGTGAACAGGTCCCAGAAGGCAGACCACTACCCAGGCTGATGACTTGATTAATAACTGAACCACACATTTTCTACTCTGAGGGAAGGGATCCTTCCAGAGCAACCATCTGAAGTCTGCTCTTGAACCTCAGGGACTTAAGCTCCTTTTGGGGTCTCTCTCTCTCTCTCTCCCTCTCAAGCTCCCCCTCTCTCCGTCTCTCTCCCTTCCCCCCTAAAAGTATGGAGGTCAGAGAAACCTTGGATATTGGTCCTTGTCGTCCATCTTGTTTGAGATGGGACATCGTTGCTGTTCGCCACTGTGTATACCTGCGTTGCTAACTGGCTTGTGATATTCTGGGAGTTTCCTCCCTTCGAGTCACAGCAGAAGCACTGGGATTGCAGAAGATACTACCGTCTGGCTTGATGTAGGTTCAAGGGATTTGACCTCAGACCTTCATGCTTGAATGGCAAACCTTTTGCCCGCTGAGTCATCTCTCTAGCTCCACTGCTGGCCTCTTTCCCTTTTGAGTCTTTCTGTCAGCATCCAAGACCTCTCAGTTCCTGTTCATACAGTATTTTACGTAGATGTGCTGTTAGCAGGTGTGTCCCTAAAAGACCTTAGCTGTCTTTGGGTCCTCTGTGGTCAGCTGAGCTTTGAGCAATTCCTGGAGAGTGCACACTGTCTGAAAAGGCAGCTGCCATTTGCCTTCCTCCCATCCCAGTGCCCGTGGCAGGCTTTGTTCCGCTTGCCCAGGACAGATTGCTTTGCGGTCCCAAGGCTCCTTGCTGCCTCCCCTCTTCCAGTCCTGGGTCTCTGTTACAATAGCAGTGGTGTTGTTTCCCTTGGCTTAGATGGGTTGGCCTGAGCTTAAACAGACACAGTCAGAACAGCTGGCTAGTGATATCAAGAAAAGCTGAAAGCAAAGAAAGCCAGCCTACAAATCACAGTCCCAGAGAACCTAGACAACAATGCAGACACTAAGAGAGATATACATAGATCTAATCCACATGGAAAGTAGAAAAAGACAAGATCTCCTGAGTAAATTAGGAGCACAGGGACCTTGGGGGAGGGTTGAGGGGGAGGGGAGAGGCAGGGAGGGGAGCAGAGAAAAATGTAGAGCTCAATAAAAATCATTAAAAAAAAGAAGCTGAACTGGGTAGTCTTTGCTGCCACAATATAATTTGCAACCACTTCTGGATTCAGGAATCCAGTTTCTGGCCCTGTTACACTGAGTTTGTTATTCATGCCTTTGGAAAAGGTGCAGACTGATGTTGGTTGGTCAGTTGCTGATTGCATTAACGATATTTATGAATGTAAGTCACAGTATTAAAATGCACTAATTCACAATGTTGCCTAGCAAACAAGGTTGTCTCAATGTACAGATGGAGCCCTGAGGTTTAAAGAAGAGAAGGAAGAGACCTCTGAAACAAAAATGCTTCTTACCTGTAAGTCCCCCTTGCCCAAGGACAGATAGCTTCCTGGAATGCTGGGGGCTGTTGTTCACGGAAGATAACAAGACACGTGTTTTCACTTTTTATAGACAAGATTGGTTGTTCCAACTGCACAGGGTGTGTTGATCACATGTTGCTGGAGGTATGTAGGCAGGAAGTACATCAAGACGTATGCTTGCTCCCCATCAGATGAAGGTGGGAAGTACCTTTGCCTTTGTAAGCACTGGACTATTGTAATCTGTGGCCAGTCTCTGGGAATCCTGGGTATGAACCTGGTCACTATTTAATAAATCTTATTTCAAATTTGTTTCAAAGATTGTGGTAGTGGTCTTATGATGTGGGAGTCCCCTCTGTGTGCTGTGTTTACCATTAATGAATAAAGAAACTGTTTTGGACCTAAAGCAAAGCAGAACTTAGGTAGGCAGGGAAAACTAGGCTGAATGCTGGGAGAAAGGAGGCAAAGTCGGGGAGACGCCATGGAGCCGCAGGTGGAGATAGATGTGCTGAAACTTTTCTGGTATGCCACGACCTTGTGGTGATGCACAGATTAATGGAGATAGGTTAAATTAAGATGTAAGAGTTAACCAATAAGAAGCTAGAGCCAATGGACCGAGAGTAGTGCTTTAAATAATATGGTTTCTGTGTGATTATTTTGGGTGTAAGCTAGCCTGGCAGCCGGGAACAAACAACCCCTCCTTGCAACAGTCTTATTCTTGCCAGTAGGATTAACAAGGCTAGCACAGGTTACTTGAGACTCTCTTTCAAAAAAAGAGGGGAAAAAAGGTGAAAAGAAGACAGGGCTGATGGGATGGCTTTCCTCAAAGCCCAATGATTTGATTTTGTTCCTTTCATAAGGTGGAAGAGGAGAATCAATACTCCCCCCACCTCCAGATCTTCATATGAATAAATTAAAAAATGAAGTTTGAAAAACGAAGACAAAAACCAACCAACCACCATCCAAAAACTCCAAACAGGTGGTGTTCTCTGTGAATTTCTGTTGCTAGGGTGTTAATGACCAGTTCAGGGCCCCCTACTTTTCTCCATAGTGTGTAGAGGCTCTCCTTTTGGGGGGTGTTTACTGTCCCCGGGGCTCTGATTGTCCCTATGGAACTCTCATCTCTAGGCTCAGCATTATCTGATTGCTAACAGGTTCCCCTGAACCTTTCTTTCCCATTCCGTGGAGAGTGACAACGCGCTAGAGAAACTCAGGGGTTAAGAGTCACGTGCCTGAGTCCAGCTTGTGCGGTGGTGGATGACCTTGGGAACGCTCCTGCACTTGGGCTCAATTTCTTCATTCTGAAAACACAGGAGTAGGGTGAACATAATCTTTCGGGTTCCTTCTAGCTCTAAAATTCCGGGTTTATCTTTTTGAAAGAGCAAGCGCACAAACTAAACAACAAAGGGAAGAATGTCTGCTGACAGACACACCCTCAGATATGCCCCCAGGCTGGCATTTGTGATTTGGGCATTGACATTTATGAGTATGGTTATATATGGCGGCTGTTAAAATTTTGCTAGAAATTTTGAGGCAGCGCATGCAGGTCAACGCTAATCCCTGAAAGTCCTCTAAGAATATTTCTAATATATATTTTGCCAGAGATTTGATAATTCCCTGCTTAGGTATTTTTAACAAACGCTCTCTCCAAACAAATCTCTTTGAAAATGCATTAGATAATGCAGTTCCTTCAATTCCATATCTTCCTTGCTGTCTAAGCTGAAAAAGCCGGTTTGTGTTATTAATGACAAGTCATTTTGCAGAGTGCCCGGGTTAATAGAAGAGATAACTGGCAAAATATAAATGTGCAATGCTACATGCTGAAGATAAAACAAAGGTTGCATGTGGAATGCAGAATGTAAAATTGCAAGAAGTTCCTGGTGGGTGCAGAATTCCAGCGACATGAACAGGACAGTCATGGCTGTCTTCTCATCTGCTGCTTCACAATTTACGGCTTCCCTGTTCCCTCTTTTCGGGTCTCCAGCACTCGTGTAGATAATGGGCGGATTAGTGGTCTACTTGTGATTCCAGCACATGGGAGACAGAGACAGGGGATCCCCAGAGAAAACTGGCTAGCTAGACTAACTGAATCATTGAGTTGTGGGTTCAAGTGAGAGACCCTGCTTTATTATATAATGTGGGTAGCTATTGATGAAGACATTGAATATCAACTTCTAGTCTCTACACAAGGTTATACACATGTACCCAAGCACGTAGCCCTCGTTCCGGATGTACAGGCATGAATACCCTACACACACACACACACACACACACACACACACACACACACACACGAGTTGTCAGGCTCAAGTGATTCAAGGGTAATTCTTATTTTAGTTTGTCCAGCATGGTGGTTTGAATGAGAATGACCCACTAGGCTCATATATTTGAATACTTGGCCCCAGTTGGTGAAACTGTTTGGGAAGGACCAGGAGGTGTGACCTTGTTGGGAGAGAGATGGATCTCTGGAGGTAGACTGGAAGTTTCAAGAGTCCTGCCACTCCGGATGTGCTGTCTGCCTTCTGCTTGTACGTCAAGATGTGAACTTTCAACTGCTGCCACCCCAGGGCCGTGCCTGCCTGCCTGCTGTCACCACTCATCCAGCATGGCAGTGATGAACTCCTGTCCCTCTGAAACTGTAAGCTCCCAATAGACCCTTTCTTCTATAAGTCGCCTTGGTCATGGTGTTTTATTACGGTCATAGAGAAGTAAGCTAATACATTCAGGAGACTGCCACTGCAACTGTGTTAGCTTTCCACCACCATAAGAAAATGCTTGAGAAGATTAACTTCTAAGAGGACAGGTTATTTTGATGCACAGCTCTGAAGTTCTGGTTCAATTGGCGCTACTGCTTTGGGGCCAGGCAGCATATCATGGCAGTAGCTGCTCTCCTTGTGACCAGGAAGACAAAGAAACAGAGGTCATACCGTCTCCCTCAAGAATTTGCTCCCAGTGACCAAAGGCCCACTGTGCAGATGATCTCCTCAGAATTTCACCAGCGCTCACCAGCCCAACATTTGAGATATGGTAGTGGTGCATACTTATAATTCTAGCGCGGAGGAGAGGCAGGCTGCAAGTGTGAGCCCAGATTAGGATCTATGGGTTTCTAAGCCAGCTAGGGCCACATAGTGAGATCCCCTTTCAACCAACTGCAATGAAAACTAAATTAATTATCGACTAAAATTTTTAAAAAGATAACAAGGCTCATGACCCTAATTTCTCCTATCAGCTGAAGTTATCGGGAGGTAGAGCAGAGATCTGACATTTAAACCCAGCGCAGTAGATCCAAATCACAGCCCTACACTGGTTCGCTGTGCGGCTTTGGTCAGTCCCTCTCGTCCTCTGAACTGTAAAATGAGCTGGCATGGATCAACCCCGTTGCACTCTAGGGAGGCTTCCCCAGAGTTAGCCATGGTTGCTAATATTTTGTTGTTTCTTGAGTCCATTGGTTTTCAGTTAGGCTCCCTCTTCTGATTACATGACTTTGTGAAGTTATACCTTGGTCAGAAAGTGTGTGTGTGTGTGTGTGTGTGTGTGTGTGTGTATGTGTGTGTGTGTGTGTGTGTGTGTGTGTGCGTGGTGTGTGTGTGTGTCTGATAGTCTTCAAGTTCAGCCTCAAAATTATGCATTTCCCTGGCAGTGCATTAGGAGAAAAACTTGGCCATTCTCTGTGTGTGTGTCCTGGGGATTCAGACAAGAGGGAAGGCTCTCAAATGGCGGCCGAGGCAATGAGTGGATTCCTTAATTCCCAAAGCGTGGAATCTCCTTGATGAATTTGAAGCAGAACCTGGGACCAGCAACCACCTCATGCTAATTGCATGGAAACTGAGAGCTACCCTGATTGACCCGATCCTCGCTGTCCTGTCCACCATAAGGAGTCCACTGCACATCTTAAGGAGTGGGCCTTATTTTATTAATATTAAATGGGTTGAATTCCCTAGGTCCAGTGAAGAAAAGGCTCATCTTCAACGGTCATTAAAATACTCAGAGTATAACTGGAGTGTGGTGAACTGCTGTCACGGGTTGGTACTATGAGTCTGGCTCGCTTGCTTACATATGACCTGGGGCATTTTTTTCTCTCCTCTGAATGAAGGGCTTAACAGATCTTCTAGTCGAGGTAGCCAGCTTTCTCTGGAAACCTCAGTTTGGGCATCTACACACTGGAGGGGATGCCAGCTCTTTCTTTATTAAGTCTGGAATGAGTGTTGATACCAAGCTTGTAACCTACTGTCTGGCTCTCAGTGAATTCTCAATCATAATGCTACTTATGATTAACTTTCTAAAACATGGTTTGAAACATCAAGTGAATACTTCATCTAATCACAAACTCCCAGCATTAAAAACATTAAAAATGCCTCAGCACAGATATTCAGTGGGAAAGGCTCTTATATTTTATTTCTCAGTCTGCTCTCCCAGGGTTTAAGCAGCAACTGTGTGACGTGGGAGCCCATCCTTTCTTATTTATAGCTCCTACCTGGACCAGGCTCACACAGAAAATTCTCTGTTGGGTCTAAACTACCCACACCATCTGAAAAAAAAAAGCCAAACAAAAAACAAAAAAACAAAAAACCCCGAAAACAAAGCTGCATTGATCACAGTTGATTGCTTTGAGAAATAAGAAATTGGCAGAATCCAGTTGTTTCCGCCTCTTTCCCACCAGCTTGTCATTGGGTAGCTAGGGCCTCACTGTGGAATCTGGGCTGGACTCCACACCATCTTCAGGTATAAACAACCTAGAAGCTTGGGGGAAAGACCTTGAATGGTTTCCAAGCAGGAAATAGAAGCCGAGAGAGCCAGGGTTTCAGTTCTGAGTGACCTTGATTAGCACACGGCCACAAAACAATGGCTGATTGTAGAACCTTATCCTCTCCTTGGCTAGAAGACGTGGATGCATTCTTCTCCACCTGGAAAGACTGCTACAAAAAATGTCAGGGCTAAGGGGGGCCAGCCTTACTTTCTATCCCTAAGGAAACCGAGATTTAATGAGTTCACGTAACCATCATCTTTAATATTTTTCTCTTTGTCTCAACACATGCTCTTCAAGCAAGAGCTACTGACACAGTTCCAGCCATTCTCCAGTTTTGGCCCATTTGCAACACGATGGAAAGACATCTTGATTAAAATGTAGGAGTGGGCTGTGGAGATGGCTCAGCAGGTAAAGATGCTTGTCAGACAAACTTTTCAACCTCCTCTCCCTTCCCGCTACCCACTTAAGTGAATGAAGAGAACTGGAGAGAACTGACCCTCTACAAAGCTATCTTCTGACCTTCACTTGTGAAGTGTGGGACACACACACACACACACACACACACACACACACACACACACACACGCGCACACACACAGCGTCATCTCCTTGGATCAGAGGATGTCTGTGTGCTTTCCAATGAGTTGGTGGGGGAGGAGGTAGGGTACCCAGGGTCCTGGTATCCTGGAGGTCTGGGTTGGGGAGGGTGCCCCTAGACAGGCGCAATAGATCTTCACTGCCACCTTGTGGTCACCTGGGACCACAGAGGGTCATTCTCCTGGACTCTTGGCCTCATGGTCTTTGACAGCAAGCCTGACACCTCCCCCTCTGCTAGCCGTTGTTTCAGTGGAGCTTTTGTTACAGTGCAGTCTTGCTTTCTTTCACCTCGGGGAAAGGCGAACTTGTGGAAAGCTTGCACACTTCTATATTCTGGAAAAAAATAACCACAGGGAGGAAGGGGTCAGGCTCCATGAGGACTCTTAAGATGAAACAGCTTAAAGCCTTGCAAGATTGCTGTTTTATCCGGCTGGAGCCAGTCTCAGCCATACCAGAGATTCCTGGGGCAGGAGGAAGGCCCTGAGGTGGCACCTGTCTTTGCTATCACCCGGTCAATTGAGGAAGTCAGGACAGATGAGGAGCCATTTATTATCTCATTTATCACCCTCGCCTGCAGTCCAAATTAGTTCTCACATCACATTCTGATAATATCAGATTCAATATCATCAGCTAGAGATATGAACAGCACTTTTTTTGTGCAAAAAAATGACTTTCAAGGCATGTATTATGGGAAGGATTATAATAAATTAAATGCCTAAACTGGCGGAGTGCAAACAGTTTTGACTCAGCTCTAAATGTTTGCGCTGGCTGTTTAAACATTTAATTTGTTAGAATGGAGGTAGCAGCACAGAATAAGCATGTTAATTAAACTCGGGCTTTGGCAACGTGAGTCATCCCGAGGACACAGAGCGTGACAAACCAGGGCCGTGAAAGCCATTACGGGTGGTTTCCTCCTTCTCCGAATGAACACTGTACATCCTTCAACCCTGCAGAAATTAGTGATTGTTAATGAATTTTTCCCGCTTTCTGAAATGACTTTTAGATGATGCTATGGTACTGTTACTCTGGGAAACAAGTTTGCTAATTAAGTTGCAGGGAAGTTTATCAACTACGAATAATTGATTAAAGTGATTATGTGGATAATCTATTCCGGGTCCCATTAAAAACAGAAAATGTACAGAGGAGGGAGAGGTATAAAAGTAATATCCCAAAAGGCATCTTGCCCCAAATAACCATCATTGCCCTCAAATCACACCCCTCCCCCCCCCCCCATCATCAGTACCATCATCATACTTTTCCAGGGTAGTGGAAATTCCCAGGCATGATTTTTTCGTCTGGTCCTGGTTCTGCCACCGATTGGTACAACACGATGCTGGCTAAACTCCAGGTTCCTTTGTAAAATGAGGGCGTTTTTGTGATAAAGTAAGACTAACGGATGTATTCCCCGAATACAGTTATTTAAATAAGAAAGTGGTTCGGCTCTTTCTCAGAAGTATCCCAGGTCTTTGGGGCTGTCAGGGGAGCATTCGATTCTCTTACTGAGAAGCCTTTGGTAGCTCCCCATTGCCTACAGAGAGCGAAGTCCAAAGTCACTCACAATCTCACCCCAACCTACACCTAACTTATTCCTCCTTAGCCTTTCTGCTCCCGTCTGTCTTTGATGCGCTGTTCCGCCTGTCTAGAACGCCCAGATCTCCTTCACCTGTCACACATTCCTGCTTCATGACCTACATTCCTTCAAATGCCCCTTCTTGAAGTTGTATAATTATGATAATTACTCTCCTTTTGCCTCTGGCCATCCCACGTTATAACATTCATGGTCTTTTCCTCAGCATTCGGATTTCTTTGACTCAACGTCCAATTTCATCTGTCATGTATACAAACAGCACCTATGTTTCCAGAGACAGAAAACTGTATATTATTTATTATTTAGCCCTTGGGATTATTATTAAAGACAAGATTTCATGTTATCTCAGGCTGACCTCAAATTCTATGTAGCTGAGGATGACCTTGAACTTCTTATCCTCTTGCTTCTCCCACAGCTTCAATCCCAGGATTATAGGCCTAGTTTCTGAAGTGCTGGGAGCAAACTTGGGGCTTCGTGCATGCTGGGTAAAACATTCTTATCAATGGAGATGCATCCCCAGCCTGCCTGGTATTTATCTTTGTTCCCTACTCCCTCTTTCCTTCCTTCCTTTGTTTGATATCTAGCATTGTTTCCTGTGCAAAATAAGAACAATTGTAATTAAAAATTAAATTAAAAAAGAATGTTGACCTCAGTGCAGCAAAATGTTGCTACAGAGAGGAAAACTTAGTCATCAAAATAGCAACCACTTGTTAACTCAAGGGGCCAATTAGGCAATGGGCTATTCATTGGAAAATTCCAGATGTGGATCAAAACAGTTCCAATTAGATTTACATCCTGTGCTAAATTAAGAATAGCATACAGAAGTAACTACGTGGGTCCCACACCCACGTGTGCGCCACTCATTCTTCCTTAGGAAGACCGCACTTCTGGAGAGGACCAGGATTTTTATTAAAACCTTTGTTCATGAACCATGTGGGAAAAAGTGGGGTTGCCTTAGATACATGCACTTGAACTTTGTATACGGTACGGCTAAAGTCTATCTCCACTGGTGACATTTCTGCTTCTATTCCAGCCCCTGCCGTGGTAGGTCTACCATGTGGCCGAGGTTCACTTGAAATAGTAAGCTTAGCTCAGGAGATCAGGTTCAGGTGGAATGGAATTTGGGGCTGTGCTATGGGTTTAGTTACCGTGCCACTGGGAAAACTTAGCCCCTGTTTTCAAGCCTCTTTCTTCTCCTTTGCAAAGGCAGTGGCTGTGGTGCTCCCATCATGCAGGGCTGTCTGTGCAGATGCTGGTACTCATTAGTGTGTTGCTTTGAAGAGATCACGGGACAGCCTGTTGGGGACTGACCGCTGGAGGCCGACCTCCGGGGTGATGAGAGTGGATATGAAAGCCATGCGTTTGCTGGTTCTGCTCACCCAGCACACACCAACAGTCCCTTGGTTGTATTTATAACACTGCAGCTTTTTTTTTCCCCTCCGAAGAAAGAAATTAAATTTGCTTTTCCAAATTTTACAGATAAGCTGTGAGTTCTTCTGCTCGAATGAGTTTCAAATCATAATTTAGTTAATGTCAGGGCGGCAGTAAAACCTGTGAAATCGAGCAAGGGCAGGGAAAGGAGGAAGCAAGAGGGCGAGATCCACACAGCTTCACCTTTCTGTCTAGCAATTTTCTCCCATTCTCCCTCTGTGCCTTTCATTTCTCTTGAACATACAGGCCTTCCTTCCTCTTCATTTTGGCAGATATGATCAGGTGGCATTAATGCATATAAAAGCTAAGACTGATTCGAGTTTGTCAGCCAGTAATCTTTCTCTCCAACTCCTCCCCACCCCCTGAAGGGAGAAAGAAAGGAGGAGAACACCAAGGAGCCATTTGGTCACAATTTGCTCAAGCTGGTTTAGACAAAAGGAGAATTTGTCTTACAAAGTTCAGGAGCAGAGATGGTTGTGGAACAACCCCCACAGCGCTGAATTCCTCAACTCCAAAACTGCCAAAGGTCCACAGAGTTTCTATAGTCCCCTCCAGAGGGAGTCATTTCCCCCTCCTACTGGTTCTCTGGAGTCACCCCTGCACCAAACACACCTTTATCTTTCTTGATCTGTAGAGGATCCTGGGCTCCTTTGGGAGTTTTGGTGAACTTCTCCCAGACCAGCAGTTCTGACTGGTTAATAGGATTAGTCTAATGGAGATCATTTGGTCAATTTGGTTCAGTCAGCATGATCCAGGAGGGTGGTTGGCACCTTTACATCAATCTTTGGTCATCTTACAATCATCTTTGGTCAGGGTCTCAGCAGGCATCGGAGAAGGGGTTTCTCAAGAAGATAATTTGCAGAAGGTAGAGAATGGTGTCTATGATTCGCTATTAACTCCCGGTTACCTATGAAAACAGATTGGGTTGGTATCTCTCAGGCTATCTGTTTTTGCAACTCCTTTTTTTTTTTTTTTTTTTTTTTTTTTTTTTCCCCAGCTTTGATGGCTCGCTGGTTTGGAGAAGAGTACTTCCCTCTACTTCTTACTAACATTGAGGGTTAACAGTCTAATCAAGAGGGGCTGATGTAAGAATCATGGACTCATTCCTGGAGCCTAGAATTTTGTGGGGAGATTGCCAAACCCAAAGCATCTAACAGGAAACAAAATAATTACATGTTGTGTTTCGAAGTGAGATATTGAATTAGATAAAATAGACCGAGCAGGAGGGGGCCTGCTTTTGATGAAGGCCCAGTACATTTCTACTGGAGTTGGGAGAGGGGACCCATTATAAGGAGGTCGAGGGAAGATGGGCAGTGGTGGCACATGTCTTTAATCCCAGCACTCGCGAGGCGGAGGCAGGCGGATCTCTGTAAGTTTGAGGCCAGCCTGGTCTACAAGAGCTAGTTCCAGGTCAGGTTCCAAAGCTACAGAGAAACCCCGTCTCAAAACACCACCACCATCACCACTAACAACAAAAAACCAAAGAAGGTCAAGGGGAAGATGTATCCAAAAGCATTTTAGGGCTAGAGAGGGAGGGAGTATGGAGAGATAGATAGATAGATAGATAGATAGATAGATAGATAGATAGATAGATAGATAATAGATAGATAGATAGAAGTTTATTTTTAGTTTCCATATGCTTTAACTTCTTCAAAAACACAATTGAAGATTTTGTTTGTCGTCGCTATTAAGTTTATTGCAAAAGATTAAACTATAACACAGCAGATATTATTCACTTGTTTATTTCAACCAACACTCACGTTACAGATTTATATTAAAATGAAACAATCTGTTCATTTTCTTGGAGATAGTCTACAAAGCATTTGGCACGGTTGGGTTTTGAGACTGGCAAGGTCTGGGTTCGGGTCTGGTCTTTGTTTCTTAGTGGATCTGTGACCGTGACTCTGGGCAAGTCCTGCAGATGCTCCGTGTGCTGTTCTTTTTCTCACCTCTTCACCCCAGGTTTCATCTCTGGCTCATAGGCTCTTCTTTCTGGGACAATTAGGCTGCATTAAATAAAAAACCATACAGAAAGTGATGCAGTATCTGACACCGTATGTCAAAAGCATTTTTCAAAAGTTCCCATTCCCCTGCATATAAATTAAATTCTAGAAAGCACACTTAGTGATGCTTCATGAGGGATTTAGGATATTAGGGAACTGGGTAATGAATACCAAACACTTGTGAGAGTGAATCAGAGGGTGGGGGTGGGGCGCTGGTCCTCAGTTCTCTCAATGTGTGAAAGACTCCAGATAAACAGAGGTACTCTCCTGTGGAGGCCCAAAAATGTGAGCCTATTTCACCTTGTCGGAAGGTCATGAGTTTCAGCTTATTCAAAGTCGTTGACAGCAAGTATGGCTACACACCCTGACCCAAGGTGTGGTTACCTGGTGTTTTAGACATTAAGGTGGCCCCGAACAGATAGACCTGCTCTACCTTAACCAAAGGTCAGAGAATTCAAGCACACTTCTGCTCTTTCTTTTGAATTCAGAGGTTTGACCTAGGGAGTGGTTGCCTTCAGGATCCTTGGTCTAGGGTGGGTTTACGGCCTAAACAACAGAATGCTTTCCTCATGAATTGATGGCTTCCTTTCTAAAGTAACAAAGCAAGTAACTGTTCTAGCTGTCCTTTGTATGCTGTTAAAGCAGTCTTTTGTCTGCTTCCCCCTGTTGTATGGGGTATAACAGTGTATGGAAAATTAAACATGGGCAATGTCAGTATTCAGGGGAACTCCCTTCTACTGTCCTATGTTTCTGTTTTATTATTTGCACTTGCATCTTGTTCTCTTTACTTACTTTTCTAATCCCCGGGCCTCTACCCTGGTAAGTGGTAGCCTTGTCAAAGCTGGTCACCGACACTCTTCAAGTGGAGAGGATTGGTCAGAACTGAGGAACCTCCAAGCCGGACTCACCCAGGAGAAGACTTTACAATGAGAGTAAAATGAGAAGACCCTTCAAGTTTAGCCTCAGCAGACAGAGTGAACAGGAGGTGGTTCTAGGGAACAGATAGGGACTTAGGGGAACTGAGAATTCCTGTTAGCAACTCATACTAAACCATCACGGCATAGCAGAACAGAAAGCTGCCACAAAGCTCTGGAAGGAAGAAGGCTACAGGCACAGGACATTTCAGACTTCACAAAAAATATGGAGGAGAAAGATATCAGGAAGGAGAGACTTTCTCAGGGAGTCAGGGAGATTCTCTGCCAGTTTAGAGCCCCTTGACTTTAGCCCTCAGGAAGAGAATGGACCCTCATACCTGCGTCATGCGCAAGCTTCTGGCTTTCGTGTTAGGGTGGATCTCTCAGAGAACCTATCGGGGGAGGAGCATTTTAGACAATCAACCAACACAATTGCCTGAACTGCTGATCTTGGAAGAAAAGAGACAACTCAGGAAATGAAAAGTTGCAAACACCTGTGAGTTATTTGTATTAAATCAAGCAGCAGCAGCAGCAAAAGAGTCTATAAAAACTTAGAATGGGGAACAGGAACTGTTATTGCTACTATTGTTAGCTTGAAATCTGATCTGAAAGGTTCAAGGGAGGGACCATGCACTGGAACAGGGGACGGGAGAGAGCTGTGAGACAAGGTGTGGGGAGTGTGTCAGGGCCCGGCGTAAAGCTGCAAGGAGACAGAACACAAGGAAAATTAAGGCAAAAAGAAAGACTCCATCCAACCAATCCAGGAAGACCAAAATGCTAGTTGGATAGGAATTCCAGAGCCAGAGAATAGAGAGGTAAAAGAGAAAGGAAATAATCAGACTAAAGAGACACTAAGGACCATTTATTTTAAAAGAACCATTGAAAGTCAGTAGAACCAACATGAGAAGATTCACACACACACACACACACACACACACACACACACACAGAGAGAGAGAGACAGAGAGAGACAGAGAGAGACACACACACACACACAGAATTCATGGAGAGAACAGATTCCAAACATATATCTCTGAGATTATTTCAGAGAAGGAGAATTTTACCTATTGTGGTGGACCGTGGTGTTCACTGCTGTCTACTGTCTCTGCTTCAATTGTTCTGTCCTTTTCTCTCAGAAAAGTCCACAATTCCTCCCTCCTCCTCCTCCCTTTTTTCCCTCCCACCTCTCCTTTCTTTCCTCTCCCTTCTCTTTCTTCCCTCAGTCCTTAGCTCTCTTCTTCTGAGTAGTCTTCCTGGGTCATTCAGGTGAAACTACTGATTTGAGGATTATCCAGCCCAACCCAGGCCATGGGGACCCAGAATATTGCATTGTTGGCTACTGTGATGATGGGTAGGAATGAGAGCCAATGGGTCCACTTGGAGTCCTGGAATTTTCAAGAGTTATGTTCCTGGCAGATGCTGCAGTTATAGGAACGAATAGCAGACTTAAATCTTATTTGTCAAAACTTATTGTGGACTACCAGGAAAATGGAAATGAGATGTGCAATTTCCGGACTGTTAAAGAGGGACAATTCCAGCTTAATAAAAGGCAAATGAAGGGATAGAGGAAAACACACAGAGAAAGCATCAACCAAGCTGACAGGGTAAGCAGAGTAGGCAGGGAAAGCTCAGTCCACTAGTGCATGAGTCCCAGGGAAGTAGGGATCTGAACTGGCCCTGCTCCCTGCTGAGTCAAGCAAGTATTTATTGGCAAAAAAGATTAGATAGATGCTTTAAAATTTGATTTGCAACAATTCTGTTAAAAAACCAAAACAAAATAAAACCGTGCCTTGCTTATGTACGGTCTGGAGAGAAAGCAGTGGGAAACCATCTCCCAGGAAAAGTCTGGAGAAAGGGGAATGTGTGATAATATTAGCATCAGATTAAAATGCTGCAAGTCAAATAGATGCAGCCAAAATGGAGAGTGACATTTGACATGGCTTTCTAACTAGGAAGTAGCAAACCATCTGACAGTGTTAGAGCCTGCAAGGGAGAACAGGGAGATGACAAGACATGAAGCCAACACACAAGTCAGTCGCTTTTCTATATGCTAGCAGTATCCAATGGGAAAATGAAAAGGAGTACAAACTACATTCACGGGAACAACAAAATGTATAAAACATCAAGAACACTGCCAACAGCAATCGCTGTAACAAAGTGAGCAAGACAGAAGCAAGCACAAAGATACAACCATGAAAAGACACCAAGGAGCTAAAGAGGCCACAGCAGTGAAGAGCGTGGGCTGCCCTTGCAGAGGGCCTGAGTTTCGTTCCCAGCGTCTCCAGGGATGGCTCACAAAGGAACCCCGAGTCCTTCGTCAGGAATGTGCATCCTCTTGACTCACGCATGCACACACGTACACATGCTTACTCATTTTAGAAAATGGTTAAAAAAGACAGTGAGACCATTGCACAAAAAGATAAGAAGCGGAACCCCGAACAAATGAAGAGATAATTCCTCACATAGTTGGCCAACAATGTAAAGAGGATAGACCTCGCCTAAGCGTCTACAGAATTAGCGCAAGCCAAATAAAGCCCCAAGTTTTGTGGACTTATTGTAAAACTAATCTGGGAAGAAAAGAGTATGAGAACTACTAAGAAACACATTAAAACATGGAACAAAAGTTAGAGTTTAAGCAGGCTGGAGTTAGTGCTAATGTTAATAAATAGATTAATATAGAGCAGATGGTAGAGCACTGAATAGGCCAATTGATGAGACTTTAGGTATTGTGATAAAATTGGTTATCCAACACTGTCTTACTTACACTATGGCCAAGGCAATTCATAAAAGTATGTTTAATTTGGGGGCTTATGGTTCTGGAGGGTTAGAGTCCATGATCATCATGGGAGGAAGCATGGCAACAGGCATGGCCCTGGGGCAGTAGCTGAAAGCTTACATCTTGGTCTACAAACATGAGACAGAGAGAGCTAACTGCAAATAGTGTGGGCTTTTGAAACCTCAAAGCCCGCCCCCATTAGCACACCTCCTCCAACATGGCCACACTCCTTAATCCTTCCTAAACAGGTCTACTTGCTGGGGTCCAAGTATTCAAATGTACGAGCCTATGGGGTCCATTCTCATTCAAATCACCCCAACTACCAAGTGAGCACCCTTGAAAATAAACATTCAAGTAACATTGCACAGACCAAACAGGATATTTACACACACACACACACACACACACACACACACACACACACACACACTCACTAATGAAAAAAGAGCCATGAATTTGAAGAGAGTGAGAAGGGTTCTATTGGAGGATTTTGATGTCATTATAGTATAATCTCAAAATGCAAAAGAAATGACTTTAAAAAACCAAGCACATCTGCCTTTAAGAAAATTGGCAGCTCAGTGGGAAACAATACTAGAGAAGTTACTCACTTCATCTTCAAGGATAACATTAGAATGCAGCTTGTACCATGATAAAAAATGATCAAGCAAAATGTTAAAAAACATACCATAAAATCTATGTACTGAAAAAAAATACAGAAAAAGTAAGGACAATATGATGCTGAGATGAAAAGACCTTCTGTCATACCTTAACTAAGAACCGGAAAAGCTGGGTGGGCTCGACTCTTTGAAGGTTAAAGAGATGGGCCGAAATGTAAAACTTCTAGATAGGAGGAAATGTTTTCAATCTCTAAGATCCACAAATGGTGAATGAATATTGTATTCAGAGCTCTTAAAAATCACCAGCACAGTCCCACAATAGATAAGAGACATAAATGGGCAATTTACGAAAGGAATACAGAAGTCAGTATTTTATGAACATGAAAATATTTAACACCGTTAGTAAAAAGAAAATACAAATTAAAATAAGAATGATGATTTTATTTATAAGTCTGACAAAAACGTGGAGTTGGAAGCTGTCCAATCAATAATGGGGTACATTTTTTGGTAAGTTTTGGGTCACAGCCAGTCCACGGAATTACTTTTCTTGCCTGGATGAGGTGGGGTACAGGTTTGTTTCTGACTTAGCCAAGTACCCGGCTCCCAGCATGTACTTCCGTGGCCGGTAACAGCATCAGGACCCAGGCTACATCTCCTTTTCTCTGCCGAGCTTCACTAAAGACTGTTTGAATGACAGCCAAAGGTTTGAGGCCTCCAGGCACTACACCCAGTCCTCAGAAGTTCTTTTCTTGGGGACCCTCTGACATACATTTGTTTGTGTTGATGGGACAGGGAGGCATGCGCCATAGTGTGCATGTGGAGCTCAGTGCACACCTCGCGGGAGTCAGTTCTTGTCTTCCACAATTTAGAACCGGGTGGTTGAACTCAGGTCATCAGGCTTGGTAGCAAATGGCCCACGGAGACATCTCACCAGCTCTTGGGACCCTTTTAGACAGAGGAAATCCTTTCCAGAATTTCTCTTAGGTACATTTCCTTTCTAGTTTATTATCCCAGAACTAGGTATGGCCATCCTTAGGTCCTTCTCTGGAAATGGGAGTGGGTTTCTCTTCACTGAAAAGGAAGAAAGCATCACTGCAGGGCCACATAACTTAAGAAAGAAAAAAAGTTTATTTTTTTAAATTAATTTATTTTATTTTAAAACTCTCAGTTCTGGAGATTCAAAAACATAGCATTCGCTCTACTGAGGGCTCTCCAGGTGCCTTATGTCACCAGCTAGAGGAAGAGGCCATGTGGAACACAGGGTACCAGGACCACATTGGGGCCTGTCTTAGTCTTTTTTTTAAAATATTTTATTTTTTTAAATTTATCAAAAATTTTCACCTTCTCCCCTTGTCTTAGTCTTTTCTAGCAGTTATTAAGCACTAACCAAGGCCCCAGATGAACTGGCTAATCCCTAAGGGTAGCCATGGGATGATCTTGTCACTTGCTGTGGGTTCCAGCTTGGGGTCATTATGAGTACAGTTTCTAAGAACACGCAGGAGGAAGTCTGTAGATGTGTTGTCTTTTCTCTTAAATTCTCTCTATCGCTCTCAGTTTCTCTCCCCAGAAAAGAATATTTCCAGCAAATTGTTCATCTGTGCCCTGCAGTCTTACACATAGTTTCCACTGGCTCGTTCTAGGTCATTCCCACATTCCCAAACCAAATCACCTAAGAGGAGGGCCTGGGGTCACTGTGGGGTGGTGCGCAAGAATTGTCTGTATTCTGTCAATCATGTTTTAAATAAATGCTGTTTGGCCATGTAGGAAGTATAGGCGGGTCAACCAGACAGGAAGTAGAGGCTGGGCGATGAGAACAGGAGAATTCTAGGAAGGAGAAAGCCCATTCCTCACCAGTCCTGCGCAGATCAGGAAGAAGCAAGATGTGATCTGCTCGCTGAGAAAGGTACTGAGCCATGTGTCTAACATAGATAAGAATAATGGGTTAATATAAGTGACAAGAGCTAAGAAGAAGCCTGAGCTAGTGGGCCAATCAGTTTATAATCTTATGGAGACCTCTGTGTGATCTTCTTTGGGACTTGCTGGCTGTGGGAACTGGGCAGGACAGAAACCCCACCAAACCCAGCCCTCATGTTACAGTGGGGCAACCATTTTCTATTAACTGTGACTGGTACTTTCTCAGGATTAAGTTACCTGCCCCAAGTAAAGCCAGTGTCAAGATTACAGAAGAAAGCAGTTAACTCTCGGGACACAGTTCCCTGGTGCTCCCCCATTTCCTTTACTTACAGGCATTTCCCTACAGGGTATAGAGGATTATTGTTCATATTTTGCAGTAAGACTCTTACCTCTGACGTGAAGGTACTTGGGTAGATCCGGGGCTGACAAATATTAGCAATAGTCTTAGCCATAAATAAAGAAGACAAAAACAAATTAGGAAAAAAGAAACTTTGACAGAAATAGACTTGCTCTGGGGACTACAATGTAAGGGCACATGTTTCACAGGGATAGAATCCCACCAACTGGCTGCCAGATGTGAGTCTGCCCGGAGATGGGGCATACTGTTCTGCCCTACAGCAAGTCAGATGTAGAGGCGAGAGCCATCTGGCATGTAAACTTGGCAGAGCCTGGAAAGATGGGCTAACTCACGTGGCAAGTTATTGTTATCAATCTGGGTTATTCTGGTGCTGGCGGCAATGTGGGGTGTTTACACCCCTCCCTAGCTTCTCTTCTGCAGCTGCCACGATGAAACAGCTGGCACAGGGCTCCTGGCCCTAGGGTGCCTCTCCTTCAGGCAGGGTGGATGGCTTTGTAGTTCCTAGGTGTTAAACACTAACCTTTGCAGCTCTGCTTTCACTTAGCATGTCCCTCCTTTCCCACGCTCCCCTCCCCATTTTGTCTGCAGAGCTTGTTCTGAAGTTCAAGGGCGAGGGACCAGATCTTACATACTGTGTTCTGTGTCCGTCTGCTCTCAGCATCCCGCCTTGAACCAAGTAGGTGCACAGTGCTTCTTTCAAACATGTCCTCACCACCAGACAGGGACCAGAAGACACCATGGTGACAGCAATGCTTCCAGCCCCTACTCTCCACTCTGATTTCTACACATCTATTTGCTGCTAACGGCTAAGAGGGACCACGTCCAAAGCACTCTTTGGAGCACTCTTCAGGTACAACCATGGTCCAAACATCTTATTCACCATGATTCTCAATCTTCTGTTACTAAGAATCAGAAGGTTTTATAGCCGGAAGGCACCCTGGAGATGACATTCCCCAGGGAAGACCAGAACTGTGAAGGGTTTGTTCAAGGCCATGGTGCTGGTGGAAGGCAGAACAAAATGATTATTTACAATTCCTTGTATTCCTGGGAGGCTGCCGGTGTTTTCAAGGGCTCCTAAAATGTAAAAGCGAAATTACAATTACGCTCAGAAACAAAAGAGGAAAGAAAGGACTTTCCAAAGAGCTGAGAGCAAGGCCAAGCAAGCACACCAGGAAGACAAACAGCAAAAGGTTATCCACACACTTGGCTCTGAATATCTGTATGTTGATGTCAAAACAGAAAGAGAAATCCAGGCAGACACAAATCCAGGACGTACATGAAAGAAACACAGACCAGGAACTCCAGGAAGCCCAATCGTTGTTGGCATCAGTATCTGACAGGCATCGCCCATACAAAGAGCTCTGTGGGTTGTAACTACAGGTCCCTAACAATATCCTAATGGCGCATTGAACAAGCATTCCTCAGCACAGGGCTGGTAGCTGATGGCAACACAGCAAAGCTCAATCTGGAAAAAAAAAATCACTGTATGTGGGTGTTAGAGAACTGAGAGTCAGGCCCAGGATTGCCGGAGAGGGAGGAAGCTTGCCAAATTGAGATGTGCAAGAATTTACCTCGGAACACGGTGACATCAGGAGTACAATAATAATTACCGTTCTTAATTATGACCCAGAGGCACTGCAGGCCCAGAAGTATTTTCTAAATCATCTAAGAGAAATTTTAAAAAGTTCAGTCTGGTTTCAGATTAATTTAGCACTTAATTAGATACTGTCATCTGTTCCAGATTTTATTCTGCGTATTTGTTTTATCCCTTTAATTAGGTTGTCACGTTTTTTTGAGGACTGGGGCCTCCATCTACAGGAGGTGCCATTTTACTTTAACAGAATATGAATCTTCGGCTCTTGGCTGTGAAGGAGGAGATCCCTGCCTGGGCAGGACAGCTGGACATCTTAGCCCTGATTATTCGGAGCGTTTTGTGAATTTTTACTGTTTCTATGCCAGGAACGGGAGGTGGCTACTGCTTTATTATTAAAAACATTCCTTAATTCCAGTTCTGTATCTCAGAGCACATTGGAGACTAATTTGTAATATTAATAAGACTTTAAAAGTGCCTAAGGTAACGAGAGGAGAATAGACTAGCTTGAGGGGATAGAATCTGTTTATAGCCAGAACAACTCATTGCTAACGTCAACAGATATTCACAGTGTTTGGAATTGGGAGCGCAGGCAGACCCTGGAGCCAAACTCCCCGGGCTGAAATCTCAGCTCTGGTACTTGTCTGCTCTTTAACTTAGAGTAGGTTCCTTAATCTCATGGTCTTTTTCCTCGTCTTCAAAGACGGGCGATGGTACCCGCAAAGTAGATAATAACGTGCTAGTAACTCTTCTCATCCCTGTGACCAAAGACCCGGCAAAGCATCATGAGGGGCGGCGGCCTTTGGGTTCCTGGTTTCAGACGGTTCAGTCTATGGTTGCTTGGTGCTGCGAGCTTGAGAAGAGCTCATACGGTTATGGCAGTGGGATAGTGTGGTGAAGGACGGCCTTCCCTTATTGTGTTCCAGAAGCAAAGAGAGGATACAGAAAGGGGCTAGAGTAAGGCATAACCAAAGCATGCACCCCATGAACCTCCTCATAATGCCATGATATTGTGAATTCATCCAATGATTGACCTATTTGTTACATCAGAGCCCTCATGGTCTAATTGGCTCTGGAGATGTCTTCAGAGGCTTGAGGAGAATATACTCATTCGTCTTCGGCATCTGTCGATCCAGTCAGGTTGACAGTAAGTTTAACCATCACAGAAGTGTTGGCAAGGTAGAGTGAATATGGAAAATGATAGTTTTAGATGGCAAATACATGCTGCTTATCAATATGGTTGCTAAATCCTTTTTTCTGTAGAAGAAACTTTCTTACGTAGCCCAGGATAGCTTCACTTCTTTGATCCTCCTGCTTCAGATGCCTGAGTGCTGGATTTATAAGCCCTTACCACCATGCCTGCCCACTAAACACTTGTTATAAGCTGGATACTTTATATGTTGTAATTCAGCCTTTAAATAATGCTCTAATTTGGTTACTTTCAAATATCTTGGTCTTTACACTCTTTAACATTGAGGACTCTGAGAACTTTTGCTAATGAGTGTTATATCTAAATATTTACTTTATTAAAATTTAAAATAAAGAAATTAAAAATATTAATTAACTAATTAAAAATAACAATAAGCCAAATGCACATGAATAAAATAACATAATTACTGGAGAAAATAATCACATTTTCAAAACAAAAACACGAGAAAGAGGCATTGTTTTTATTTTTTGCGAGCTTCTTTAAGGCCTGGCTTAATACAAGATAATTAGATTCTTGTCATTGTTCCTGTGTTCAAACTGTTGCAGTGCTGAATATAATGTTTGGGTTTAAGTGTACAAGGACAATCCAGGAAACACAAATATGTAATTGGAAAGGACCGGGCTGTTTCTCTAGTCTGTCAGATAATTGTAGTCCATTTTGTGGTTTTCTCTATACTGAATGGCTATAAGGTTCCTTCCTCCCTCTCTTCTTCCCTCCCTCCCTCCTTCCCTTCTACCCTCCCTCATTTCCTTTCCTTTCTTCTTTCCTTTCTTCCTTCCCTCCTTCTCTCCCTCTTTTCCTCCCTCTCTCTTTCTCACTCTTTCTTTCAATACAGAATTTCTCTACCTAATAAGCCAGAGTGGCCAGGTATGTGCCAACCACACATGGCTAGGTAGATTTTTAAAGCTTGGTTGCAGCGTGGAGTCTGAAATTATATTAATGAACTTTTCATTCTCCATTGCCTTAAAGTATTGCTCTATCTCGCACCTTGAAAGGGCCATTCATCTACGTGCGACTTTCACAGCATTCATTGGTCAGTCGGAAAATGTTGATTCATTAAGTTATATGGATCAGTTAAGTTCTGAAACATTCATGCTTATTAATACCAACACCAATCTCCTTAAAAATGTTTCTAAATATTGGATAGACACCATGTACGTGGGTTTCTGCACATTCTAGTTTTCTTTTGAAAGTTCACGATTTATTATCGGAACAAATATTGTCATTGATTCCTTCAAAATGACAGACTGACTTTGACTCTTTTCAAGACCACGTCTGCCAAATGTCTGCATCTGAATAGCAGCCTTAGTTTGTCTGTCAGTCGTTCTTTCCAGCTGAAATGACGTCTATCAGAAGACAGTGAGCTTTATTGGTAACTTTAGCATCTTGCTGGTGTTTAGCTTGATATAACCATTGCACCTAGGAGTACCGCCAAGGTTCTTTTTATTCTTCTGGTTTCTTTTACAAGCTGTGTTTAAAATCTATTTGCTCAGTGGACTGAGATTTAATAAGAGGAGCCCAGTTGTTTCTTCAGGTTGTTCTGAAGGCTACGTTCTGGGCAGGTGCAAGGAATGAAGTGCTTGGTAGTAGAGCTGCGGTCTTGACTCGGCAGTAACAGTGTCAGCTGCTGTTTCTTTTGTATCATCGGAGCACATTTCAGTAGATACGAGATCGGAACTGTTAGTGTACTAGTGAATTTATTGCTATAACAAAACCCCGGAGACAGGCTAGTCTTATTCCCAGACACGGGGGCTGAAGGGATCATCAGTACAACGGTCCTAAGCAGATGGCAAGAATACAAGGGAGGAAGAGATCTCATGGCCAATAGGATGCCAGAGATCGGCCCCAGTGAGTCAGAGACCATTCATCCGATTCCCTTCGTAAGGGTTCCGTGCTCCCTCAGTCTGCTAAACTGAGGACCAAGCTCCCAACACGTGAAGCTGGAAGTCAACTTCCAAGACGGGCCAATTATGAAAACCGTTTTCTGTCTTTATGAATTACCAGAAACTCTAGGGACGCTCCAGGGACCCTATCACTGTATCGAAAGCCATGCCTTTGACTCTCCATTTCCTAAGAGCCACCTTAAGCCCAGCCAGAATCCTTCATGTCCAGACCTAGTAGTCTGGGGCCAGTCCTTTCATCTCTGTGATTGTAATTCGCAATTCACACATGGACTTTAGCCCCTAAGCTCAAGGCAACAGCTATACTTCTGAATGCAGCAAAGGTGTTCTATGGATGTTTCTGAATTCTCTATTCCTGTCTCTTTCTCAACTGTTTAATGCTAAGGCTCTTTGGAATGTGAAGAAGCACGATGCTGCTGAATTGGGGGTGAACACTATACTATATTCTCTATATACTATACTATATACTCTATTCTCTGTGAATATAGAGAGGTGCCTACATGCACATCGAGGGACACATCATGAGCTGTCAGACTCTGCTAGCCACCCCCCAGTTCCTTTAAAACCATCCCACCCCCACCTCCACATCTTCCCATTGACTGGGTTGCGGCGAAGTTCCTGGTTTTGCGGTGTTCCCTGAAGGAGAGATGAGCTTTCAGAAGCATCACCCACGTATCCCAGATGCTCCTACAGATGTTTGCATGCTCCTGCCTTTCGGTCAGTGGTTATGGCTGCTGCTCATATGTGATCTTTATCCTGCCCAGAGCAGTGCTCAGCTGGGGATGGGAAGTGGGCGGCGAGAGGGAGAACGAGAGCATAGTTACTATCATGCAACAGAACCCAAGGGGCCCAGGGGGAAGCAAAGGAATGGAGCGGTCTTGCAGTGCAGCAATTGTTTGTTGTAGTTGAAAAATTAAAAAAAAAAATACATGCGCAGCAAGCTCTGGTGTTGCCTCACCAACCAGAATTGACAAATGTTAATGTTTTGTCATATTTATTGTAGATCTATTCAAATAAAAGAAATAAAACATCACAAATAAGATTTAAGTCCCCTAAGTCTATATTCTTTAAATATTCATTTCACATTTACTTTGAAGAATGACAGAGCTCTGTGCAAGAAAGGGCAGAGGAGGATAATCTCTCCTTCCAGTGGCTAAACTCTCCCCACCCCAACTGCCCATTCAACAAACAAAAGCAACACAGTCACTGGACAGATGTCCCTAGGAAGCAGCGAAGTAGCTAGGCACCCCTTCCCCACCCCATCCCATAGACCAACAGGGCTCTTTCTGAGAGGCCGACAGGAATCTTTTGGGATTCTTTCACATTTTTATGGAGGCCTGGAAGCCCCTTTGAAGCTGCATCTCCAACCCTTCCCCCTTTCTTCCTTCCCCTCCACCTTCTCTCTCCGCCCCTGGTCTTATGTATTCCAGGCTGCCCTTAAAGGTTCTGTGTAGCTAAGGATGACCTTGACTATATGATCTTCTTGCTAGAATTACAGGCATATGCTACCCTACCCGGTTCTTGCGGAGCTGAAGATCCATCCCAGGACTTAGTGGATGTTACACGAACACTGCCTACTCAGCTATATCCCCAACTGAACCGGCTTCCATGCGCTGCCTGGACCTGCTAATTCCTCTTGGTCAAGCTAGAGCCCTGTGGACCTACCAGTCTTCCCGTGGATGACTTGGTCAAGCAAATGGCAATTGTCTGTGTCTCTAGCTTTGGGAGCATAAAAAAGAACACACATAAACCAACTTTCCTTTTCCTTCCCCTTCACATCTCTACAGCTACAATAAATCAGGTTGCCAGACAGATATTTTTTCCCCCGTTGCATCTGAATCTAATGCCCTCAGTCTAGAAATCTCTGCTCTATCACTCAGTGAGTGGCGAAAGCAATGGGCTCTTCTGATTACTGAAGCTTAAAAGAAGAAGTGAATTATAGTGCCTTTGTATTCTAGGACACGGGTCTGGGATGAATGAATGTGGGAGGTCGGCCAAAACACAGCCCCGGTGACTCAATCCTTAAATGATTTACAATGAACATAACTCTAGAGACTTATGCTGAATAAATATCTCCATTTAATAAGTATTAAGGAGAGAGGTAAGGTGGAATGACCAAGGCGTGGGGTGGGAAGCCGGCTGCTTTGGATGCTCTCCCCATCTCGGTTTCACTCTCTACGGGATGGGGCTGCTCACGAGCAGATTTCAGAAGTGATTGGAAGTGGCCTGGAAAATTCCTTATCAAAGTCAATTTCACAGGGAAAGAGTGAGGCTTTATGGCATTACAAGATAAAATGACAAACAAACCGGGTCGCCCAGATCAGCCAAGCATCCAAGCAGGGAGGGAGGCAGGGGTGACTCTGGCTCTTCAGAATTCTCAGCAGAATGTAGCAGCTCATCCAAGTCACGTGGTGTAAGACAGCAAGCCGGCTAAGCTTTCTATCACCCGCCAATCAGGTTAAACAGGACAGGTTGATCAAAACACCTCAAAGTGAAAGAAAGGGCACACCAGGAATCTGTGTAAAGCCACTATAATGGTTTCAAGAGAAACAAAACTGACAACATGGTGTGTGTGTGAGATCTGAGAAGCTCCTAAATTAACCACGTAAATGGTAAAGAACAAAAGTGAAAACTAACTTAAGACAGCAGGCTTGAGGATGAGGTGCAGACGGGGAGTGGGTGTGGGGAAAGTGTGTCCTGTTCACTGGCATTGAGGACCAGGATCCCTGGTGTCCACAAGCAGAAAAAGAGGGATGTTTCAGTTCAAGAAGTGACACAATTCACCATTTTCACCCTTCGCGTACCTTTGTTTTGTTTTGGTGCTGGGGGGCAGACCCAGAGCCCTGAACTCAGGGCAAGTGCTCTTCTTCTGAGCCATATCCTACCCCTTTCCTGGCCTTTTTGTTTTTCTGGGGTCCTCACTGAATTGAACGATGCTCTCCCACGGTGGTGAGGACAGCCCTTCTTTCCTCAGCTGTTGATTCGAGTACTAACCTCTTCTCACAGATGTGCTCTGAAATAACTTTTACCAGCTGTATGAGCATCCCTTAGCCCAGCCCAGCCCAGTTGGTAACCTCAAGTTTCCCACTACTCCTTCATTCTGTCCACTAGTTGTCCATCTTGGCTTAAAGGTTCCCAGTACCGGTGAACTACCATCTCTCGAGGCGGGCCTGGTCGGTTGTGATTATCTAGCCCTGTTGATTGTTTACCACACCTCCCCTCCCCCAGGAGACATTACAGAGATTCCCCTCATGTGGAATTCCTCTCTGTATGCTGTGAATATGTTTGATTGCCATTGGCTAATAAAGAAGCTTCTTTGGCCTTTGGCAAGGGGCAGAGTATAGCAAGGCAAAAAAATCCAAGCTGAGATAGAGGAGAAAAGAAGGTGGAGTCAGACAGATGCCATGTAGTTTCTGAAGGAGAAAGATGCCTGATCCTTACCAATAAACCTCATAGTAAAATATAAAATGATAGAAGTGGGTTAATTCAAGATGTAAGACTAGTTAAGAATATGCCTGAGTCGTTGGACAAACAGTGTTGTAATTAACATAGTTTCTGTGTGATTATTTGGATCTGGGCAGCCAGGAAACTAAGAAGCAGTCTCTGTTTACATTCTCCTTTACTCCAAGCCTTCCTGAATGTGTTCCAGTTGCTTAGTTCTTACTGCATTCTAATCAGCACTGTGTGCAGTACTCCACCTGTGTATATGGTGAGACACTCTCAGACTTTCCATGCTCCCTTTTGGCTCCTCCCAGACGTCAAGTCAAGCCGTTTGCTGTGATACAGAAGGAGAAAGGTGAGATGCTGGTGACGCCTTTTAGATGAGACAGAGCCTGACTTCTTTAGCTCTACCCCCAGTCTGACCTTCTTTTTATGCAGGAGTAGTATGTGTATGCTTTATGTCAGCACTAAACAGGGAACCAAACACTCTGGAAAGAATGATCGAAGAGTATATTCTGCAGCTGAAATACTTTAAGTTAGGGTAAAATCTAGCCAAATCCAAGCTTGCTAGAAAGAATGAACTGGGCCAGCGCCATATCTGTTCTGCAGAATGGTGGTTCCCAAAGCTAGTCTTCAGGTTAGCAGCATCAGTGCCTCTTATGAACGGGATAAAATGGGAATCTGAGGCCCCTATCCCAGTCCTGTTGTAAGATAAGCACATGGTTGGACTTCTAGTACGCTATAGTAGAACAGCCCTTCCAGACGAGCGCAATTTGAATAAGGCTGGTATATTCATGCTCTACTGACTGGCACCCATGGAACTTGTATATTCCTTCCTATGAGTACTGGCTGCTTATTGGCTTTTGATAGCTCCCCTCCTGGAGACCAGCCATTAGCCAACCAGGAAGATAATATAGGCAACCCACCCTTTTCCTCAATGCAGAGGCCGATGACTGGCATAGAGTCTAAAAAGCAAACCCTTCACCACGGTAGAGAGCCAGTCTGTGCTCTAGAGCTCCAGGTGGGGACCAGATGTAAACTAAGGCCACAAGCCATGTAGAGCTTTCTTCCCTCTCCGACCTACCCTGCTTGCTTTGCTAACCTTCCTAGAATACTTCCTTAGCAAGTGATTTTCAGAAGAATGCCCTTCGCCGACTGCACTTTTCAGGAATTCGACAGTCATCAAAATTAAGTGAAGAACTGAAGGATTTCTGAAGTAATTTTAGAGTCCCATATGAACACCTGAAAATATTTAGACAATTACCCAGAATGTGATTTTTGACTAGCTTTTCCCATGTATCATGGTTTGAAAGATGCGCTACCAGGCACACTGGTAGGAATACCAGAGATGGGATGGTGACATTCAGCTTCTTTAGTGACAGAGGATGGCTGATTGGGTCCTTAGCCTTCTTGGAGGTGTTTAAGCATCTTCATTAGTTTGTTCTCAGACCTCTATGAGGGCTGTGATTAAGGACTTTCGACTGATAGTAGAATGAATCACAGGAAGGGTAAGGAATGGCTGAGAGCCAGTGACTAAGTGAAATGAGATTCCACTTCCCCACCATACTCTACCCCCATACCCTGTAACCCATCCCTTCCTCTAATGATTACATGACATCCATTAGATATGCATCTTCACCCCTCTAGAGCTACTTTAAGTAAAAAAAGAATTTCTGGGCAGGAAATGTGGCAAAATAAAGTTTCAGTGAAATAAGAACTGCCATCCAAAATTTAGCATAGAAAACAATTTAATGTTTTCATCCATTTTATAATTTACTGTGCTTGCATAGGACAATGAGGTCATTTGATAGTTATCTGGATAGCAAGGGCTACATGGATTTGGCAGCAAAATGGACAAGATTACTCTAAATCTCTATAACTATGTCATTCTAAGCAGGGACTTTCTGGGGTTGTGTCTAAGGAGATCCTGCAGCATCAAGACTGGAATTGGGAGAGCTTTGTTTTCTGCAGCCAAAGTCACTTGGACTTGGCCGGGGCTGATGTTGGAGTTATTAGAGCAGTCGGGGTAATGGGATGCTGGATGTATTGAGTGGGTGTGATTTGGAAATGCATTTAGCATGGGTCTTACGCAGGGGGTGTCGTGACTTGTGGATGTAGTCGCTTGTGTAAGATGTCACCATGACCTTCTGTGCTCTACTTTGTGAGTAATTCCATTTAGCAAGCACTTTCTATTGAATTCCTGCTATGCACCCAGTGCTGTGGATACAGAGATGAAAGACACAGGCAGGCCTTGACTTCCTGGGATGAAAAAGTAAGAGAGAAAAAGTGGGGAAACGATTGCCTTCAGTTTAGGCCACTGCTGGGAAGCATGCAGGAAGGAACCCTGTCTTGTTTGGTTGGGGGCTGGTGGAGGAGCCTGGGGAAACCACTGAGCAGAAACCTTCTCTAATGAAGTAACCTTTGGGTTGTCTTGAAGGATAAGAAGAATAAACCAGAGACAAGAAAGACTGGTTTGGGAGAGGAGAGGCGATAGAATGTCACACTCAGACCAGGGTGGAGAGATGAGGCACAATGGAAGTAGAGAGTCGTGTGCAGTGGGGACAGCAGCTGGGCATGTGAGGGAGAAGACAGGGTCTAGAGCATGAAAGCTCTGTGATACTTGGACTTTATCATAAAGGTGATTCTTAGTCATAAGGATATCGACTGGATGATAGCCAAGGGGACATTAAGCAGATTTTTGTGACAGACATATGGTAGTTGGGGGGTTATCAATGCAGAGATAACAGACAGGAGTTTGTGATGGAACAGAGGAAAGAAGCGATGAAAGTTTGAGTAGGGAAGGGTACCTCATTCTTTGATGGACAGATTCTGATTTTAATCTCTGCTCCCTTTTCAGACATTGCCCATGAGAGCTGTGGTAGATTGAACCACCTCTCTAAGCCTTACCTGCTCCATATGGAAGATGACTCAGTGCCAGGTTGTGAGGATTGGATGAGGAAGGGCCAATGATGGGTTTGGTGTAGTGACCAGATCACAGAATGTAGTCAAAACGAACGTAGGGTTGAGGAGGTAGCTCAGTTGTAGATACTTGTGTATTTGGCTCACAGTCTAAGATGAAGTGGTAAGAATGGTCCAGTCTAGTGAGGGCTTCTCTGGCTACCTGTCACTGCAATGAATAGAATGGGATTTCATTTTCCTTTATGAGAGGAAGTGAGAGACCATAGTGTGGTGGTTTGAAAGAAAAGGGTCCCCAAAGGGAGTGGCACTATTAGAAGGTGTGGCCTTGTTGGAGGAAGTGTGTCACTGTGGGGACAGGCTTTGAGGGTTCTTTTGTTCAAGCTTCCTTCAGTGTGACAGTTGACTTCCTGTGGCCTGCCAGATGTAGGACTCTCAGCTCTTGCTCCGGCAGCACATCTACCTGCGTGCTACCGTGATCATAATGGACTGAACCTCTGAAATTGTAAGTGAGCCACACAATTAAATGTCATAAATGATAAGCGTTTCTGGTGTTCTTTCACAGCAATAAAAACCCATGGCAAGACAGGAAATGAGAACAGAGTCAGGTAAGTCTTCTTTTTTAATAAGGTCCTGTCTTGGGAACGATATGCATACCTCCTTGGAATTTGCTGAAATCTCCCCAGGGCAACCCTACCATTACTCAATCAACTCATACTAGGTCTTAGCTCTTAAATACTTCACCATCTCTTAACATTGCTATGTAGGGAACAAGCTTCTAACATATAGCTCCCTGATCAAGTTGGGCAGCTCCCTTGAAAGCAGAAACAGAAACAAGGGTATGGGTTTTGGAAACGGAGAGATGAGATCCACTGACAGTCTTGGACTTCATGACCTGGATGGAAGTGGGAGAGCTGTCCTCAGCTCAGACCTTGCTGAGGAAATGGAATGCTCCTTTCTCATTGATGTGACCAAAATACTTGATGAGGATGACTTGTTGGGGGCAGCTAATGGGGGGGGGAAGGATTTATTCTGCTTATGTCAGAGGATTCCATCCCTCAGCATAAGAAGGACTTGACCGGGTAACTCACTTCACACTCCGCTGCGCCAGGAGGCAAAGAAGCTGGTTCTCTGCTAGCTTTCTTCCTCTTCTTCCATTGAAACCTCCTACCCATGGGGTACACTGTGCACATTCAGGGTGTGTCTTCCTCTTTCAGTTACTCATCCCTGGTGAGACCGTCACAGATGCACCCAGAGTGTCCACAATAAGTGTAATTTTAAAAAGGAAGAGGAGATATTAAGAGTAAGAAATAAGGGTTATTGCTTCTCTTAGGTGAATCGCTACATGTCGTTAATGGATGCTGAGGGAGGGAGAATCAGTCTTTCCCAGGGGTCAGCCCCCTGTTAGGCTTTTCAATCCCAAGTGGTCCGCCCGAAACACGTAGAAGTAGGAGCAATATTGAATGTGCTCAGCGGGTTGTATTTATATCTACATATCTAGGCACACATGTAACAAACACAGCAGTATTGAATGTGCTCAGCGGGTTGTATTTATATCTACATATCTAGGCACACATGTAACAAACACAGCAGAAGAAGGGAAGGAGGAGAGGTCAAGGATTTGAGAGGGAGTGGGGGGGCACAGAAGGAGTTAGAGGGGGAAGAGCAGAGATGGAAATGATGTAAATACAGTACCCATTCTCAAAAAAAATCAAATAAAAAAGAGAGGGCATTAAAACAATGTTTATATTTTGAGTTTGCACTCCAATTTACTGAGCTTTAAACAGTTGCCATGGGGGTAGTTGGGGGTTAATCGGAGCAGAGCAGAGGATGCTGACTTGGAGGAATCCGTGATACAGTCAAGCATCAGATAACATAGCATCTCCATGTTAAACTATTCAGGTTTCAATTAGACCCGTTGAAAAATTTAAAAGAGGTTTTGTGGAGCAAGTCCAAATTCTGATAACGAACGAAGCCCCCTTCCCCGGAGAGAGCACATGAATACGGGGGTTTAAGTGGTGACGGTACAAATAGCTTGGGGTCTGTTTCTATCTGCTGCTCCCTTAGTTGCTGTTGATCCTGCTGGTGAGCTCGGTTGCAGCTTGTTTTCCTGTGAGGAAAGGGAACAATACACAGTCTTTGAGTTACTGCATAGCTATTGAAAATCAGGACAACATTTTGAGGTCTCTCCTGAGTTGTTGCAGAGCCCAGTAGTCCGTCGAGTATTGTCTTACCCTGCTTCAGTTTGCTTTCAAAACTTACTGCATTCCAAATTATACTGTTGTTGCTGAGTTCAGTACTAAAGTGAATATGCTTGCTTTCCGAAATGGAATTTTTTAGATGATAAGAGCTCATATTTGCCAAGTGCAATAAGCCAGATAGTTCGCTAATTATAGCATGGAACTCATCCTGATTATATATATTTTTCTCTCCATAGGCATATATCTTTGCATTTGGAGACACGCATCCTGTTTTTGCTCTATTTCAGAATGCATTTTTCAATAGATGTTGAAACCACTTACATTTTAATTTTCTGAAGCGGTTTCTTTGATGGGTGTTTTATTATAGGAAGAAGTTTAGGACTCTCAAGCCAATGGAGCCAGACACAAAGATGTGAAAGAGGTAAAGTCTGGTTTGACTCTCTTTCACGGTGACCTTCTTCTTCCCCAAGGGCCATTCCCTGTCCCGGTACTCACTGCCAAGCTGCAGTGAGCTTCCACCTCCAGAGAGATATTTCTGTCACAGCCACAGACCTGAGAGACTTGTGAGTTTGTATGTGATGTTTGCTTCAGCTAGACTGGTTTGTAAACTGTTGGCTGTGTGGGGGGCTCCGATCTACTTGGCGAAAATGGAAGAGGTGGGGAAACAAAATGGGGTCACAGCAAGGTCAGATGCCCTGAGTTTACTTCTTCCCTTGTGGGGTGGAGTGGGGTGAGAGTAATAGCAGAGCCTAGGTTCAAGGGAACAACCAAGAGGAAGGAGGGCAGTAGGTGGCAGAACGTCAATCTAGACCAGGCATTTTGCTGACTGTTCTGCAAATGCTACCAAGAGTAGATATTTCTAGAGAAAAGTAGAAAGCATTCCTTATGCTGGCCCTTAGAACAGATCCCCTTCCTCTTTTTGGAGAAGTAATTTTAAGGAGTGGCTATATGTTTGCTTTGTAAAAACACAGTCTTTTCTCAAAGAAAGACTATTACAATAAAATTATGATTTTTATTACGAATTTCAAAGTTTTGGAGAAATACAATAACTTGTACACGAGACGTTATTTTATTTTAAAAATTTAAAAGTTATGCTTATTGATTTATTTTTTTGTCTTGGGGCGCACACATGTGCTAAGGTGTATGTATGGTGGTCAGAAAATCAGCTTACAGGAGTTGGTTCTCTTTAGCATATGTGATAGGGATGAGCATCGAACTTAGGTTGTTCCACTTGGCTGCAAGCACCTTTGCCTGCTGAGCCATCTTGCTGGCCCTCCTTGTTTTTATTTTGAAGGCTCTAATCAGCAAACACATAGAGACAGCCTGCTTTTAGAGCCTTCTGTTCTATGTTTGCTGGGTCTGACTCAAGAATAAAGCTCCACTTGTTGTGGAATATCTCCCTGGGTAAGGTTGGTGAACACCAAATGTCCGGCGTTTGCTTTTAGACCCCGAGGACTGGGCAGCCAGCCTGTAAGGCTCATGTGCCGTTTGGTTGCTGGGAGAAACAGCTGAACTTTGCACAGGCCGTGGGTGGTGGAATACTTGTGTGCCTGACCTGCTGTTCAGCTTGGAGCTACCACTGGCTTCAGTTATGCCTTCAACAGGCAGCTTCGAGGGATCCTCTATTCATTACAGTGACTCACTCTATAATTAATAATAAAGGAACATAGGCACTTAGAAATACAAAGGGTTAAACAATCATCAAGCAGCAAAGGCAAGACATTGGACTTTTCCTCCTAACTCTTTCTTTCAAATTAACAAACATTCTGCAAGCTTCTTTCATTGCTTCCTTTTCTTGCGTAACCTGGGTTTGATGCTTGTCCTGGACTCTTACGATGCATGTATGACGATCGTACTTTGTCTAACTTACTCATGCCTCAGTTTCCTTATTTGCAAAGTAGAGTTAACCATAGTTCCCGTGGCATGGAGGAAGTTGGGGGAATTAAATTCACACAGAACACGCTGGGAAGAGCTTTGCATATAGAAAAGCTTCCTCAGTAAATGCCAGCTCTCATTATTATCTTCATTTCAATTTTAAATGAAATGCACAGAAGACATAGATAGTTTAATGCCTTTTTATCTTTTGCATTTTGGAGACCAGGCTGGCCTTGAAATCCTGGTCCTTCCGCCTCCATCTCCAAGAGCTGGGATGAAAGTCTAGTGCCACCAGGCCTGACTTAATGGCTGCCTTAAAGCTTCCCAGTCACCCTACCTACACCAGCATGTACCCATGCCTCCACTGACAATCAGTCTGGCTTCATACAGTTCCATGATGTTTTCTGCTGAATATGTTAAAGCAAATCCTGGGCGTTACATCCTTCCATCCACAGTGTATGTTCCCCCTTCCCCTTTTCCTGTGGTGCAGGGAATCAAAGCCAGAGCAAGCAGGCCAGCACAGAACCATGTCTCCATCTCATTTGTGCATCTTTTGGAGACAACCTCCTTGATAAGTGGGTTTGGCTCCTCTTCAGCTCAAGGCCAGGTCCTAAAGGAGTTCCTGGGCTCTGCTCAAACCTCTACAAATGTTTGCTTAATTAGTGGATGAAGAACTCAAATTTAGCTTTCCTTCACTTTTTGATAAATGCTCAATAGCTATTTGTTGGAGGGGTAAATGAGGGCAGGAACTTTGCTCAGTAGCAGATGCGTATGGAGTCATAAATATTTTTACAAAGTCAACAAATGTTTTAGTTGTTGGGCAAGATTTTGCAATACCCTAAATCCCACAGGCTCAGCATCACCAGAAGCCCCAACAATGCCTGAATAATTAGCTCTTGAAAGGAGGTTTAATTCTGGTACTGAAATTATTTGTGAATGTCTGACTTCAGGCAACTCCATGAAAAGCAATTAGCAGATTCTTCAAATACATGACAAACCCTTTATTACTGTGCTTATAAGGGACACGGCTTACAGAGAACCAAATGTAATTAAATAACATCAACTTGAAATCTACCACAGACTCAAGATCTACAAGTTGTTAGACTTGGCAAGGCAAAAACTTCTTAAACATTAGGTTGTTTCTGGTGAAAGATAAAATTCCATTAAGCAATTCCAACATGTCTTTTTTTTTTTTTGTCTTACAGACAATCCTTTGGCAGTAACTTCCACTTAGCTTTTATTATATAAAAATATAACAAAATTTCAGTATATACAAACATTACATTACACATTGTACAGGTTAAAAACACTAAGAAAATGGCAAGCCACACGTGAAATTAAAGTGAATAGCATGATAAGAAAAATTAAATACTGCACACATTTCATAAAAATTACATGAACTACATTTCTTGTTTGCAAATACCAAACAGTACCAATGTGATTGGAAAGAGCTTCCAACAACTTCATTGTAAGGCACGTCTTGCATATTTATATGTACAACACTGAAACCGGTCAATAACTTAGGGACGTCTCGGGGTGACCTGTATATGTGTGTGAAGACATGCAGCATAAGATTACACATTTTCATTGGCTCCCTTCTTCGGGGACACATATCTGCCACCAGGAGGGGACTCATAGAGGGGTACTCCAATCTCCTGCAGGTCTGGGAGCCTCCCGGGACGGGGAGGGGAGAGCAAAGTGACTGTCCTGTCGTAGTCTCTATGCAACACTTTCTCATAGACGCTCTGCAGCCCCACTGTCTTGGGCAGCTGGGCTTGGTAGTAATTGTCCCTGCGCAGAGGATCCCGAGGCAGGGATGTGCTCTTACAGAAGGTTGACATCTGGGCTGGTGGGTGAGGAGGGGGGTGTGCATTGGGTCCGGCACAGGATGGGCTCCAGCAGCGATCAGAATGGCCCAGGATCTTGCACTCAGCCGTGCACGCCCACAGTCCTAGACAAAAAGAGAAAGAATTTCCTACGGTTAGTGCACATAGGCCTCTCTCTGCAGAGTGTCAGCCAGGATCAGGGGCGGCTGAAGAGGAAGGTGTGTTTAAGAACCTAAAGGCACATGCTTTTCATAAAGATAACTTTGTATAATGCAAAGCATAGCTCACTTGCGGGGAGGAAGGCAGCAACAATGACAAGCCACAATAAGCAGAATACCCTCCTTCCATGGCTAGCATCGCATCTAACAGGCTGGGGCTGGAATTTTGAAGAGAGGGATGAGGGAGAGGGGGCTGGGAACAGTGGTTTCGAGCAGGCTAGCAGTTGGGAAGGAAAGGTGGCCCGCTGGCCTGGGCTGGGGAGAAGTAGCCTCACCACTCTGCATGTGGTTGATGAGGTCCTTTTTCAAAGCGTCCCCGCTGATGTCGGAGTCACTGTCATTGAAATCACTGTCTCCTTTTCCGCTGTCTTTGCCACTGAACTTCTCAGCTTCTCGGCCAGAGATGGTGTTGAATGAATGGCCCTTCCAAACCGCCACAGGGGGCGCAGGCTCCTTCCCAAAGCCCGGAGAAGCACCGTAGGGCTGCAGTAGGGAAGGGGGGGGTGTGAGGGTTGGACAGGACACAAAAAAACAAGTGCGACAGGTTAAGCGTCTCCCTGCGAGAGCCCACCCTTACCCCTCCTGTCTCCCTTCTCCCAGCCTGTCCGCGGAGCACGGAGGGGGGCGCCCAGCCGAAGGAAGGCCTCACCTCGGCGTGCGCGCCTCGGAGCCGTTGCTGCCCCTCGAAGTGACAGGCGCTTTCCCCAGTGGCGCTGCCGCCCTCCGAGCCCGGCACTTCGGCCGCGGCGACCGCGGGCGGGGGCGCGTCGGCCGCGGGGCTGCCAAAGGGCGCTTTGCCGCTGCCAGGGAAGGTGAGCACGTCGAACATGTTGGGCCTGGGCCCAGCTCCCCGGGCGGTCTCCTCCGGGGAGCCAGGGGCCGAGGCTCCGCCGCCCGCCGCCCCGGGCCGCTCTTCCCGGAGGGCCCCCCCTTTGCGCACCTCCTTCTTGCGGCGGTTGCAGGTGGTGGCGATGGCGATGATGGCGGCAAGCAGCAGCGTGCAGCTCCCGGCTAACACGATGATGACGATCAGCGGTGTGTCCCACTGCAGCGAAGGCCCCGACGGCGCGAGGCGAGAGCCAGGTGGCCGGGAGTGCTCCGGGTTCCCGGCACTGGCAGGCGCTGCTGGCCCGCCGCCTGCTGTGACCACGAAACTGACGGTTGCCGTGGTGGTGAGAGGGGGGCGGCCGCCGTCGGATATGACCAGCAGGGCCCTGAACACGCGGCCAGGAGTCTCCTGCGAGAGGTCCCCGGTGAGCACGATCTCCCCCGTGCGGCGGCCTATGGAGAAGGCCTCGCGTGGCTCCTGTTGCAGAAGATCAAAGGCCAGTTCTCCGTTGGCGCCTTCGTCCGCATCCCGGGCCTGGATGCGCGCCACAGCTGTGTCCTTTGCAGTCCGTCCAGGGACTGCTACTTCTAGGGAGCCATTGGCGGGCGCTGGGTGCACGAGGATCGGAGCGTGGTCGTTCTGATCCAGCACCCGCACTTGCACCAGAGTGTTGCTGGAAAGCTGGGGGGATCCGCCGTCGCTGGCCTGGATGCGCACGTCGAGCTGACGCAGCGTCTCATAGTCGAAGCTCCGCAGAGCATAGATGGCCCCGGTCGCCGGGTCAACCGAGACGTAAGTGGACACGGCTTCCCCAGAGCGGCCCACTTCGGCCTCTACCAGCCTGTAGGTGACCTGACCGTTGCGGCCCAGGTCCGGGTCGCGGGCGGCCACTGTGGCCAGATAGGCGCCTGGAGGGTTGTTTTCGCGGACTGACACCTCATAGACTGGCTTGGTGAAGAGCGGCGCGTTGTCGTTCTCGTCACCCACGCGCACGGTGTAGGGCCTCACGGTGCGCAGAGGGGGCGCGCCACGGTCCTCGGCCACCAGCGTCAGGTTGTACTCGGCGATGCGCTCCCGGTCCAAAGACGCCGCGGTGACCACCAGGTAGCTGCCCGCGTAGGCCGGCTGCAGCCGAAAGTGCTCGTGCCCGTAGAGGGCGCAGCGCACCTGCCCGTTGGCGCCCGAGTCCCTGTCCGAGGTGCTGACCAGCGCCACCAGGCTCTCGCGCGCCGCCCCCTCTGGCACCAGCGAGGTGGCGCCGGCTTCCTGGGTCCCGGGCCCCACCGACGAGGCCGCATCCGCTCCTCCGAGTGCGGCGGCGGCGGCTGCGGCGGCGAAGGGCGAGGCGGCTGGAGCCCCCGGGGCGGCCAGAGGGGTGATAGAAATATCGGGAGCGTTGTCGTTGACGTCTCGGATTCGCACGATGACCTTGCAGGTGGCTGCCCGGGGCCCTGGGCCTCGGTCTTGAGCCCGCACGTCCAGCTCGTATGTGTCTTGGCGCTCATAGTCCACCTGCCCGGCCAAGGTGAGGCGGCCAGAGCGCGGGTCGAGCCGGAAGAGGTGGCGGGCTTCGGGAGGGGTGCGGGCGCCGAAGGTGAATACTACGTCGCCATTAGGACCCTCGTCGGGGTCCGCAGCGTCCAGGTCCAGCAGCAGCGATCCCACAGGTGCGTCCTCGGCCAATTCTACCTCGGCCACGGCACCCTGCGGGAAGGCGGGGCTGTGATCATTGGCATCTAGCACGCGCACATTGAGTGCTGCTGTGGCGGAACGTGGAGGTCTCCCTCCGTCCTGAGCCACCAGCTCCAGGCTGTAGGAAGCTTGACTCTCGCGGTCCAGCTCCTGGAGCAGCACCAGGTCTGCACACTGGGCACCATCCGCGCGCGTCTGTAGCTCCACGCGGAAGGGGCTGTGAGGCTCGGCCAGACGAACACTCTGCAGCCCGTTGGCACCCACGTCCTCATCTACAGGCACCTCCAGGGGGATGCGCGTGCCTACGGGAGCACTCTCGGAGACCTCCACCGGGATCTGGGCTCGGGGAAACCGGGGCGCATGGTCGTTGACATCTCTCACCTCCACCTCCACGTGCACCAGTCGAAACTGCTCCTGGGAGAAGCTGACCACATCGAAGGCCAGCACACACTGTGGAGCCTGGCCGCACAGACGCTCACGGTCCAGGCCCGTGTCCCCGACGGTCAGTTGCCCGTCGCCCTCACGCACCCGGAGCAGAGAGCTGTTGAATTGCTTCATCAGGCGGAAGCTTGTGTCTCCTGACACTTTCATGTGCAGGTCCTCTGCAAGGGTCCCGATGACCGTGCCAGGGGCATCCTCTTCGAAGGTGCTGTATCGGACTGTCTTGCTCTGGGCCACTGAGAGCACCCAGCAGAGACTAAAGAGCTGCAAGGGAAAAAGGCAAGGGCTGCCCCAGCGCTTCACAGGACTCATGCCGCCAAGCCCCGAGTGCTATTCCGAAAGGTTAAGCTAGAGTCCTCTCCGGTTTGCAGACTGGAGCGTGAGTCTCAGGCTCCCGGGAACACGCTCGTTGCGAGCCCTGTGTGGGTGAAGTCTGCGAGCTGCAGCTCCGGCTCAGGCTGGCTCAGAGGACGCGCGGATCCGCCCTCTCGGCGCCTCCGCCTCCTGTCCCCCGGCTGGAGCTGCGCCGTGGCGCGCCGCCTCCGCCTTTATAGCTGCCGATATGCAAATCACCGGAACCGGGCAGCCAATGGCCGCTTAGCCATAGCGCCGCTCCTCCGCCAACCGCTGACAATCCTTTTAATGTGGAAAGGCTTAGAGGAGAAAACAAGAAAGGAAAATGAGGGAATTTTTCCTTTGTTTTAAAAACTCCTGCTTCCATTTTCTGTTAGCACCTTGCTTGTAGATAAGTTAGCACTGGGCTCTGGAGTAAACGAAGCGGATGGTTTTGGTAACTGGGCGCCCGGCATTCCGACTACTCTGCTAACCGCTTGTACTAAGCGCAAACAAGCCGGGTTTCTCTTCAGAGGCTCCGGATCTCACATCTTACCCCCTCCGCCCTTTTATTTTGCATCTTGAAGGCTTCCACGCTTGCTTTGCGGAGCGAGGCTCTGCTCGCCTTCTCTCCCAGCTTCCCACAGTGCCGGGAATAGCCTGTCAGTGAAGAAGTCTGAAAGATAGAGCAAAATTGATTTTATTCAAATTTGTGTATGCGATTGTACTTTGCTCGTGTGAGCCCTGGTGCCACTTGCCTTTCGGAGCTCTACGATACATGTTAGTATGCATGTCACTGTTCAAATGGCTTTCTTAAGCCCTAGGTGCTAGCAGGCAAGGAAAAAAAGTTCCAAATAGGATTTAGCATAAGCTCGAGGAGATTTGGAAAGGTTTCAAAGATCAGTCTGAATCAAAGGCTTATGAAGCCCTCGTTAGTAGTGGAAATAGAATGGCGTGGCAGGCGATCCCATTGGAGGCCCCAATGTCTGTATTATTTCACTGTGACAAGCTAAGGGAGAGAGAAAGTTGAACGGTTTCCACAGCGGAGTTGGGCTAACTTGAATATAATGAGCAAACGCCACATGTATCCATTATGCGCCTCTATTCATCCTCAATCACTGCCATAACTCTCAGGCTAAACGGTGATGGGCGCTGAATTCCACACAATACCAGGTTCGTATTAAAAGTGCATTTAGAGACCTTTTCCTCCTGATCCCTTGTTCCGCCTATTTAGAGGATTTTCTTTCTATTCTAATAGGGCCTCTCTGGGAGCAACACAGAGGAACAAAATCACAGCATGCTGTTGAAACCTGGCGGGAACCTGGGGGTAACTTAACCATCTGCCTATGAAAGTGTGGAACTTCAGTCGTGCCTCCTCCCCCTGGGTGGGTCCTCGAGCTGCCTTCACAGGTATACCCCCACCCCACTCCCGTAGTGGAAGGGCCGGGAGCTGTGCCAACCTGGAACAAGGCTGTTTCTTATTGATTCTTACTGGAGGGCTCTATTGAGCAGACACTGTAAATACAAAGGCAGGAGGAAGAGTTCCAGGCACAAGCCACACAGTTGAATAAGGAAAGCAGGCGGTCAGCTTGGTAAGCAGGTTGCACCCCTGCGTCTTGGTCCTTCTGTAAGGATCTTTTCAAGTCTCTTCCCTTTAGACTCATTTGGAGTATTTTCACAAGAGGATTAAGGGTTCAACCCAGACTAGGAGAGCAACTGGGAGCTGGTCTGGGTGGGCAGTGGGGTGAACAAGATAGAGGGATGTTTGGAGTTGCTTGGGAGCAGGAAATGCAATCTTAGCCATCAGTAAATAAAAGCCTTTATTTATGAGGTTAAGGTGGATGTTGATGTGCAGTTTGGGGCTTCCTTCATCTCCTCCATCTTCCAGTCCTGGCGCTTGCAGGCAGTGAGGTCTGATGTCGTCTGCAGTCACTTGGGGACGTAAGAAGGGCAAAACTCCTACAGGACCCTAATTTCTAAATTTTTCCTCTACTCCTCAAGCACCATTTTAGTTTCTGGCTCCCACCCTGGTCTTGTTCAAGAACAATGCTCAATCTTCTTTAGAACCCCAGAACACCCTGGTCTGGACCCCTGCTTGACCTTTGGCTTTTCCAGTTCTTCCAGCACGGCCTTGTTCAGGCAAAGCCCGGAATGTGTTCAGAACCCAGATGATGGACAGCAGCCTCTGAGCTCCGCGGCTGGCTGTTGGAATAACCCTGGAACTCGGTGTCTCACGTACAAGTGCTACCCAGTCCAGAACGCCGAGGCCTGGGCATAGGAAGGGGCATGAGGTGGGGCTTCACCACGATTCTGTGATCAGACACTGAGATTCCAGGTTGAATCGCGGGAGCTCTAAGTCTGTACCCTGCCCCGTGCACGTCCTCACTTTTTTTTCCCCCCTCAAAGATTGAAATGAAGTGTTTGGAAAGAACTAAAGGGCAGAGAAAGCAAGCTAAAAGCTCAGCCGCGGCAGGAGCTGTTGGGGTGGTTAGCTCCAGGTTCAAAGGCTATTGTCTGCTGCCTGAACCTCTGCAGCTCAGAAGTGGCTGCTATTGAGGCAGGGGGAAGCCGGGAGTGGATCCTGGGGCTGAGGCAGGACTGAGGGCCTGGCCTGGCTAGAGGTCCAGGTGTGAAGGCACGCGAGCAGGGAGCTCCTGCTGCCTCGCCAAATAATGGAAATACTGCAGACACTGCGACTCCCCGCGGAAGAGAAATGTCCAAGGGGCGAGGGCTGGAGGAAAGTCGGGGAGGGCTGACATCGAAGGGAGGGGGGAACAAGTCCCCAAGACAGATCCACCCACAAAAGCTGCCCAGCTCTCCTGGTTATCATGCCAAGAGGTCTCCAAGGAGCCCCTTTCTTTCGGTTTTAGCAACTTCGCCCGCAACTGTCTGGCAATCCTGAGAACAAACAGTGCCCCACAATGGCTGAGTTTTTTCGGGATGTAAATGTCGCCGGCTCGGCGGAGCAGGGTTTCTGTTACCGCGCCTAATGCCGGCATTGTGAAGCTCGCGTGCAGACCCCGGGATTGACACTGGCGTCACGTGACGGATTAGGGCTCTAGGAAAGTTTCAAAGCGGTGACAATGGGGGGCTCAGACTGATCCGCTATCTCCCACAGTTTAGAGGGAAAGAAAGTCAGGATATATTCTCATATGTAATAGGATTATCTTTTCCATTTCAAGTTCTGTACGGCATGTAATTTATTTTTAATTAGGATTATATTTGCCAGGAAAGGGAACTAGACTTCACTGGAAAGTGTAACTCTACGGTGGGTAGAGAGACGGGCTATTTCCTAACATTTTATCTTAAACAGCAGCAACAAAACCCAGGGTCCATGTGCTTTCTCTCCACAAGCTCATCCATTGGCTAAATCTCCCACGGACGTGTACAACTAGGGCTCTGCCACAAAGAACAAATAAAACCACCATTTGTGAAAATTTCTTAGAGCTCCCGAATCTCTGAGTTTTACTCGGGTTGAAGTGTGGAGATACAATGGAGCTCTTTTGTCCACCCAAAGGCTGGCTCTAATTTCTCTCGCTGTCAATGCCACCATAATGAGCTTTTAAACTTTATGCTAAACCAAAGAACAACATTCTCTATAACATGGTTGTGTCTCAGCGGTCAAACAACGGGGCAGTAACTGATGTTTAAGGGGCGATTTTTGGACTAATCCCAATGCCAGATGCTCTCAAACTCTGGGACATTTCCAGGTCTTGGTCACCCATCCTTCTGTGTTTTTGTGTGGTGGGGAGCTCTGGGGAAGGCACTTTACCTGGCAGGAAGTAGCGCAGGGTCTTTGTAACAGGCCACTATGCTTGGGCTCCAATCTCACCATCATCGAGAAACTACTGATATGTTGTGTGACCCCGGGCACACTACCTGATGTCTTTGTGTCTTAGTCTTGTCATCTGTAAAAAAGGGCATAAGATGGAACCTGCAAAGGAGCTGTGTGAGGTGATGTACTATCAGGTGGCTAGGAACACATGTTATTTCCCTTCAAATCACATAATTTGAAAAATATCGGAGACTGTGCAGCAGTTGCTCTTACAGGTGAGGGAGTTGATCAGGACAGAAGAAGGGAAAGGAGGAAGAGGGAAGGAAGAAAGGGGAAAAGAAAGAGAGATCTATTTCTGGTCTGCTTCTTTGCTTCTCATTCTCCGGAAATAGTAGATTATAGTGGTGCACAGACTGTTAAAGGAGAAGATGATCTTGTGAGAATCTGAGCAACTTTCCTGGCCTCTTGCTATGTGAAAGTCTTCTCTAGTTGAAACCAGACTGTAACTAAAGGTATCAGTAGACCTTTTCCGGTACCTAGTTCCACAAAAGCCATCTATCATAATTGAAACCAGACGCACGTAGTTATTTGTTGAGCAGCAACCTCTGGTTTCTGAGTAGTAAGAGACTTTCCTTTCTGGGATGCTACAGAACAGTAGGCGGCCTCCTGTGAAAAAGCGCTCGGTCCTGTGCTTCCTCTTGTCATTGACTTGCTGGAGCTGCCACAATAAAACATTGCCCACCAAGTGGCCTAAAGAATAGAAATATGCTTTCTTGTGTTTTTGGAGGCAACAAGTCCATGATCAAGTTCAAGGTCGAAAGTCTCCCTTCTTGACTTGTAGATGGCTGTCTCTCCATACGACCTAATGTGGTCTTCTTTCTGTGCGCAGAAGCAGTCCCTGGTAACCTCTTCTAATTTTAGTTTTCTCTTTAGAGGTCCTGTCCTTCAACCCAGTTGCATTTTGTGGTACTTCAGGGTTGACCTCTCAGAGTGTGAGTTTTCAGGTGACAAGGTCAGCCTATTATTTCATCTGCTATCGAGTCTTAGACTCTGTGACACGTGCTATGAGAACAGAAATTAAGGAACAAACAACCCAGTGCAATATAAATCAATGACCGAGAGAAGAGAGTAGAGACATTCCTTATCTACAGTTTCAAACAGGCAATAAAGGTCAGCATGCTGGCTAGTTTTTGTGTCAACCTGACACACGCTAGAGTCATCTGATAGGAGTGCACCTCAATTGAGAAAATGCCTTTATAATATCCGGCTGTAGGCAAGCCTGTAGATAAGTTTTTAAATTAGTGATTGACATGGCAGAGCCCAGCTCACTGTGGGTGTTGCCCACCCCTTGGATGGTGGTCCTGGGTTCTATAGGGACACAGGCCAAGCAAGTCACAAGGAACATGTCAGTACACAGAACTCCTCTATAGCTTCTGCATCAGCTTCTACCTCCTGGATTTTGATCCAACTGAGTAAATGACATAAACTGCTTCCTCCTCAAGTTGCTTTTGTTCATATTTTATTACAGCAATTGGAAAAAGCCAACTAAGAAAATCAACATCAAAAGTAACAGGTTATGTTGATGGTATATACCTTAGATACGATGTGATGAAAACGGTCCTTCATGTCTGTAGTTATCCTTAGAACTAGATAAACCTAGTCTAACCATGAGAAGCATTTTGCACAAACCCCAACTGAAGGATAGTCTGCAAAAACTGATCAATATTCCTCAAGACTATCAAGGTCATCAAAGAGAAGGAGAACCTGAGAATCCAAAAGGTGCCTAAGGAGACATAAAAATCAAAAGCAATGTAGCATCCTGGAGCAGAGAAAGGACATCTGTGGGAGCTGGGGAGACGGTTTAGTTGGTAAAGTGCTTGCCATGCAAACCTGAGGCCCTGAGTTCCCACCCTCAGTGTCAAAGTGAAAGCTGATGTGGCTGGCTGCATAATCCCAGTGTGTGTGTGTGTGTGTGTGTGTGTGTGTGTGTGTGTGTGTGAATAGGAGCAACTCTGAAGTTTGAGGGATGGCTACTCTAGCCAAGACAGTGAGCTCTAGATCCACTGAGATCTTGGTTTTTTTGCTTTTGTTTCCAAAATTAAATAAAATTACTTTTATTAAATGCACAGCAACACAGGTACATTTTGTCCTTTAAACCTCACACAACCATTTGAGAAAGAAGCTATTATTTTATGGATAAGACAAGACATTAAGACGCCTAATGCTCCAGCGCAGGCTGCGCGAGGGTGGAAAGCGAGACTCAGAGTTCGCGTTCCCGGGCTGCGGGTGTGGATGCAGCTGACTGTTTCTAAGAAAGCAAGCAATAGAAGATTCTTTCCACGGCAGTGTATTTGGATTTTCTGTAAGAGTGTGGCCCCTGGTAGATGGACCAGGTTTCAGGGGATGGACTTTGGGAGCAAACATACATGGGCATCACAAATTGGAGTAGCCAATGGGTTATTAAACTTCAAACAATTCACCAGAAGGGGCCATGTACTTGAGGAAGAATGGAGGTGGGGATTCATCTGTGACAGGGCTTACAGGAGAAGTTGGGAGTTAATATAATCAAAATATATCATACAAAATTCTCAATATTTAATAAATTATCAAAATAAACAAAGAGATTTGGTTTTGCTTGCTCATAAATCAAAACAATCTGCATGCCAGAGGGCTTTACATAGTGTTTCTTTTTTCGTTTCTACACTATACCTGGCACAAAAGAAACATCAAGCATACAAAAGATGCACAATAAATTTTGGCTAAATAAGTAAATCAAAAGTATGTCTACTCAGCAAGCAATAGAGATATCTTGTCTTAAAAAATAAGGTGGGGAGCAGTGGAGGAAGGCACCTGACATCAGCCTTTGCTGTCTTCAAAACCCTTACTTACGTATATGCTTGTGCATTTGCACACATATGTACGTGCCTATACACATAAACACACAAATATTTTAAAAAGGGGAGCATCAAGGGAAAGTCAAGGAACTCTGACTTCACTTTGGATAAAATCAGTTTATCCACATCAGTCGTTAACTGTAACAAATTGGGTATGAGACATCCTGAGATGAGGGTTCACAACGCTGATGGTCACAGGTGGCTCCTTACAGAGGAGGAGCCTACCTGGCGACATCTCATAGGGTCTAAGGACAGTGCTGCAGGCATGCTGTTGGAGCCCAGAAGAAGTGAGGGAGGTTAATAGGGAACCTAGGAAACCTAGGAGGGAGAGGTGACGTTCATGGAAACAAACTAGGGGTAAAAGGAGAGGGAAGAGGTGGAGGCGAGAAGGGTGTTCTATGTAGGAGGAACACTGAAGTGTGCAAAGGACTGAGGCTGGAGTGCGGGACCCGTGAGGGGAGCTGGCAAGTACGGTGACAAGGGAAATGGGGCAGGCACTTTATGTGCCACATTGAAGAATTTGGGTTTTGTGCCATAAGGAGCTGTTTCCGGGATGCTGCCCCTTAAACCAATAACTATGCCCATTGGGTTAAAGGGAAACGGAAGAGGAGGTTTAAATTCTCACCTGGAAGAAAAGCATAGCGCAGCCCCTAACAGTGACTCGCTTGCTAGCGGTAAGGCCAAACCCTAAGAGACTCAGGGGCCTGAAGGATGCTCCGCACTGGCATCTGCTTGTCAGCGAGTGGAAGCAGAACATTGGGTTTCCTAGTATAAATCCTTGCCCTTCAACCAACCCAAGCAGAGCAGGAGCAGCTGCCCAAGAACCACAGTCATCACATACCCTCAGAGAATCCAGGTCTGGGAGCCCCGTCTTGGATGTTTAGTTTCAGTGCAAACACACAGTAGGAAGAGGCAGGAGAGAAAGTTCTCACCTGCTTTGCCCGTTAAGAGTTTTTCGCTCTCAGCTAGGGTGAAACCTCTATCTCAGTGTGTCTTGTGTTGGTCGTCTATCAAGGACAAGGAGTAGGGAGGGGTCAGGCACTCCATGGCTAATTATGGTCTTGTAGTATTCTTAAAAGTCCATTCAGTGAAGGGATGTGGGGAGGAACGTGGGAAATTAAGTTTTTTTTTTTTTCTGAATGATTTCGGCTGGAGAGGGTAGGGTATGGGCCAGTGAGGCCTGGTTTATGGTTCGTGGACATTCGGAGTCAGAATTAGACAGATTACGTGGTTTATGGCAGAAAAAAAGGTTGTGGGTAATCAAAGGAGCCCTTGGCAAGGAGGGAACGAAACACAAATCTCTGCTTAAACTGTGTGCTGGAGTTCTAGAGTTCAATAAATTGAACGGATTAACTGCTTTCAGGGAGTAAAACGTGTTTCTACAAATTTAGGGTTTCCTTATTAATAAATTTTTACAAGACTTAAAAGGATCTAAATCAGAAGGAGGGAGCATTTCCACGACAGAGAGAATTTCAGTCATTACTAGTTACTCCCCCCCCCCCCCCGCACCCAGAGTCTTTGTTCTGGGTAAGTGCAGGGGACTTCTGACTGCTTGCATCTGTGACTTGAACTCCCATGCTCCAAGTGGATCACAATCCACTTTTGAAATGGAAATGAAGTCCACACGGCAGTCTCAGCATTAAATCCCCAAACGAGGTCCACGCAGGGCTGGTGCTATAAATTTCGTCGTCGATCTGCGAACAGTTTTAGGCCATTGATCTCATGTCACCCAGAATCGGGATGGAGTGATGGCTGATAAACCGCACAATGACAGGCTGGAGCCTTGGAAAAAAAAAAAGTCCAAATTGGGGGGGGGGAGCTGATGGATTACTTCCCACCCTCTGAACTCCCCTCACTCTGGATTCCTTCTGACCACTTCAGCAGCATTATTTCCAGGTAATTTTGCAGTTGTCTCTTTGTCCTTCAGAGGTGCTTTGGTCTATGAAGCCTCTCAGGGAGTTCAGATGAAATCATTCTTACACACATTGCTCCACAGCCCCCAGAAGTCCTATCACCCTGCCGCAGGCCCCAGCCCGGACAGAAATAGTGTCTATAAACAGACATGAGTGTTAATATTAATTTATGATTTTTTTTACCAGAACGACCCAGCCTCTAGACCTCAGACATGGCTTGTGTTAACAGAAGCAAATGTGGAAAAAAAATGCACAGGGGCAGAGGGCCAGAGCGCCAGAGGAGGAGACAGGGTCCTTCCTGGGTGCTATTTAAATGAGTGGTCCCCTCTCATAACACATTTTATATCCTGGTTTGAGTCCAATTTCTCTTTGACAGGATGGCATGGCCTGGGATACTTCTAGAAAAATTTTGAGTAGGCCAGGTGAGAACGCTGGGCTCATGAGATTAGGGGAGTATGGCAGATCATTTGTGTCAGGGGATGGACAAAGGCTGAATTCTTGTTGCTCTGACCCCAGCTCTCTTTAGGTGTCCAGTGTGGGAACCAGAGGCAGGGAAGAAGGAACTTCTCCCTTCATTGAATCTTGAGCCCTCCCAGGCATAGCTGTCCACAGGGCATCAATCTCGCTTCGCTTTGCTTTAGGAGCTTTGTATAGTGGTCTCTGCTCTCAGGGGACTGAGAAGAGGGTGAGCTGGAGGGACCCGCGCCCCCATGGGGAAGAATAATATGACAAACTGTCAGAACATGGCGGCTGACTTCTGTTCCCGCAGTGGTCAGGGGGCCCTGCCCGGCTCTGAATCCTCCATGGATGGAACTGGAAGGAGGGAACGATATCCAATGTATGGGAGATTACACAGCTCTTCCATGGATGGGAGCTGGAAGGAGGGAACGATATCCAATGTATGGGAGATTACACACCTTTCCATCAAACCTCCTGGAGGACTTTGTTGGAATTTGGTAAAAGAGGGGGAGGAGTGGCTTTGTCCAGGAGTGGAACAGGGTGAATAGACGACTTTGGAAGGAGAATTCTATGGGTAAGAAGCTATGGCTTCTATAGGGATCGAGCAGAAAGGCCATGGGGGGTCAGCTGTGGATACAAACTTGCAGGAGGAAACAGGAGCAAAATAAAGCTTGCCAAAGAAAATCTAAGAGTACTTTGCCCAAAATTAGTTTATTGTTATTATTACTTTTTTATTTATTAGTTTTCCTTATTTAATTAGCTTCGCATTAGTCAGGATGGGGCAAATGAAGCTTCAGGGATAACCCAGCCCTCTCAGGCCTTACTAACTTTAAACCTTCTTTCTTACTCTGACCGCCTGCTGCATCATTGGGGGATGTGCTCTAGGCTTCCATAGTTGGGGACCTGGGCTGATGAAGAACCACTACTTAGAAAATGGTCTTTGCTTGGGCAGTTTGTATGTGGTGGGGGCATGATGAGTTGTACATTGACTTTTAAATTTTGTGCTGAGATATTACAGAATAGCTTCCGATTATATTTCTTTGTCCATTTAGAAATATCGGTAACACAGTGCCAAGTTTATTAGCCTTTAAAAGGAGCTTGAGGAAACAGAGTGGCACCATTGGACAAAACCTTAACGAAGCTCAGGTCTAGGACAAATGCTCCAATCTCTTCTCTTCTCCTAGATGAGTCTTTTCCTCTCTCCTTTTTTTAATGGCAGGAAAATGGCAGTGGTGAGAAATGCTACTCAAAGGCATATGTGTCTTGAAATCCAAGGAAGGTCAGAAATAAATTAGAAGTGTCCTCATGTGACACATTCTTTAAAGTAGAGGCTAAATTACAGCTTCAGACTAATTAGTGTGAGGAAATCTCCGGAGAGTGAAAGATTGAGTATTGGTAATGGGATTACATGTCCTCTTGCTTGTGCTCGGGGAAAACTTGCACAAAGCATCTTCATTAATCACAGTCCTAATGGCTTTTCCTTTTAGCGCCATCAACCGACCACCAGGATCAAAAACATTTTCCTAAGCAATGGTGAAAGTGAGCGAGGAGGAGGCGGCGTAGAGTGCTCTGTAGTTGGGTTAGATGTGTCTGTCGGTTAAGAGTTTAGGGTGACAGGGATGGACCGATTCAAAACAGCTAAACAAACACCAGGACTGGTGGCTATAGAGTTATGCATCACAAAAGCTGAGGAACAAATGTAGGTTTTGTTACTTTGCTTTTGCAGGGTAATCAGCAGAGAAGGGGCCATGAGCTACTCTTCGGAAGAATTGACTTCATTGATGTGCCATTCACATAGGTAGGCACTGGGATATAAACTCTTGCCTTACCCTTCGTATATTACGATCAGAGAAAAGGCAGCCACACTCTTGAACAACGTAGTGGACTGGGTTTACTTATAGAGTACTTGCTGGGCATGCCTGGTAACCTGAGTTTGAAGCCCTGGAACCCATGTGTGAGCTAGAGACTGTGGTTGCCTGTTGGTAATTCCAGCATTACCATGGCGAGATGGAAGGCAGAGACAGAAGAACCGCTCAGAAGCTTGTGAGCCAACTAGTCTTGAGAACTACACAGTGGCAAACAATAAATGAGACACTGCCTCGAACAAGGTAATGCGGAAGACCAATACCAGAGGTTGTGAGTTCCATGCATGCATAAGCTCCCTCATACAAACATATCCACAAAATAAATAAATGTTAGCAAAATAGAGGTTTGCCTAGGAAAGAGAATCAGATTTAAGAACTCGTTTAAGAAGGGGAGAAAACACTTCTGTGACTTGCTTGAGTGAAGAGGAGCCTGTGTTAGGCTAAACATTGGGTGTGGAAGAAAGGCTAGGGCGGGAAAATCACCATTATGTATACCCCATACATAATGCTGTAGCTGCCGTTTTCCAATGGAGCTGGGACTGAAAGACCTCTGGTTATGGATAAGTATCATTTCATATCTTTTTGGAAGTCGGCAAGGCACACAGGAAATATGAGACTTAATTATAGACTTTAAAGAGCTGAAGGAAACACAGGGTGCCATGCAGGTGCCCAGGTTTAAATACAATATTTTAGGTTGGTTAAGTGATGTAGATAATTCCTACTTTAACTTGCTTGGTGTTGAAATGAGAGGCCCACGTCTTTTTATGAACTATAAAGCATTACAGGCACTCTGCTAGTGTTTGTGGAGATGCTTAAACTACAGGGGTGCCGAGCCAGCGTTACAGAGGCAGTGGGAAATGAACTAAGGGAAAGGGAGCAGAAAGGCAGGGTGGAGGCGTGGTCCGACACCCCTGGGGAAGTTTCTGAGGATGTAGGGAGTAGCGATGGTAGAGTCATGCTCAGTAGTCTGGGGATGGAAGAGGGTGGACGTGGATCAGACAACAGATCTTCTATTGCTATAGACTAACCGCTTGGCCCCAAGCAGCCGCAAATAAACAAGAGTCATAGCGAATGAATGGACAGATGAGCGAGTCAAGAATAAGGCTCATGAAGAGTCAGTCACACTTGGGAGGTTGAGGCAGGCCAATCGCCATGAGCTCAAGGCTACCTTAGCTATCCAGTGAGTCCCAGGCCATTTTGGGTCACACACTTCTACTAACAAAACAAAAAAAACAGACCCCCCCCCAAAAAAAAGCCCAACCCCTCAAATATCAATTCTCTTTGACTTTGAGGCTCGTTGCCTGTGTTACGATTGGAGATCTTCTGGAGCGACAGCTCCCAGCTCCTTCATTTGCTTGTTTTAGGGGAAGAGGTGTCCACTCCACGCCCCTTTTAACATGCTCAAGACACCCTCCAGTTAATTTTGACAAGCGCATGCTGGTAAAAAACATTCAGCGGGGCAGATTCAGTGTTGGATGTTAAACTTAGTACCAGCACCTCAAGGCTGGTCTGGCAAGGCGAGAGCGTGTACCTTGGACAGCAGCACTCCAGCAGCTGGACTGGACCACAGGGATGTAGACTGGAAACACATCCTATCCATTCTGCGGGCTCTGGATTCCACTAAGAGGACACATTTGATCCCTCTTCCCTGGGAAGGCCAGAATGATCTGTGTTTCTTATAGCAGGGATGGCAATTCCCTCAACTACCTCTCTTCAATGCGGGGCTGGGCAGGCCATGTTCAGGCTTTGATCTGGGTAGAATCTTCCCAGGGAAAGACAGCAAGACTCCAGCAGCATCATTTCCCCCCAGACTTCAGCTCACCTCCTGCTTAACCCAGCTGGGAGGCAAGTCGAGTTCAATCACAGATAAGCTCATATTACATGTAATTTATCAAAATCACATTCCCATATTAAATTCTGTCTCGTAGAGGAAAAGCTATAGTCTTAGGACAGAACTTGGGAAATTTGTCACTTATCTTGTGTCCTTTTAATCTGCCCTGTCTGTTTCTTCATGCCCTTTTGCCCTGCTCTGTAGGTGTTTTTCATGGCCTAGAATGCAGCTCTCTGCTGATAATAATAGCAATAATAATTCTAATAATGGCTGTGAGTGTAAAGCACTTGTTTCTTGTCATGCATTGAGCTAGGCAGTTCACCCGCTTATTTTAATTCTCAGAACAACTCTGCAGTGTAGGTCTTATTACAACAATTTTCGGAGAAACTCAAGTTCAGAGAAGTTAATGTCTTTAAGGGCTCCCAGCTGGTGAGTGGCAAAGAAAGACTTAAATTCAATTCTCTCCTTTTTGAAGGTGGTCTCACAATAGAGCACAGATCTAGATCTCATTACATAGCCCAGGCTGGCCTTGAACTCCCGACCTTCTCAGAGTGGTGGGATCACAGGGGGTGTGTTACTATACCCAGCTAGAATCAGGCTCTCCCATCCTTCCTTTTCTATGACACCACACCTCATCACACCCCTTGTTCCTAAGGGTTCTTTGTGTTCCTTGGTCTCCTTCCACAGACCATTTGGGGTTTGCTTCTGAGGTCCCCATCTCTTCTGTTCACCCCCATGTTGGAGCTGGCGCTCCTATTTGGATACCCAGCTGCAGTTTTCCGGTCAGCAGACAGGAAACTTGCCTCACTCCACCACTTTTTTAAAACCATTTTTTTTCTTCTGGCTCCATATCCCATCAGCACTAGTGGTGTAGGAGGTCCTTCTGTCTATGTGTTGCTTTCATTGGGGAATAAAGAAACTGCCTTGGCCTGTTGATAGGGCAGAACTTAGGTAGGTGGGGAGGACTGGACTGAATGCTGGGAGAAAGAAGGGCGGAGTCAGGGGGAGACACCATCTGCCCGCTGCCGGAGACAGACATGCTGAGACTCTGCTGGTAGGCCACGACCTCGTGATGATATACAGATTAATAGAAATGGGTTAAACTAATGTGTAAGAGTTAGCCAATAAGAAGTTAGAGCTAATGGGCAAAGCAGTGATTTAATTAATACAATTTCTGTGTGGTTATTTCGAGGCTAAGCTAGCCGGGCGACTGGGACAAACAAGAGGGCCCTCCTCTTCCACACTAGTTGCTTACTCCCTCAACTGGATGCTCTTCACTCCCATCTGAATCCCTCTAACCTACACTTTCTTTTGAAAATGGTTTGCATAGCCTTCCCAAATGATTCTTGTACTGTCTGTAACTTTCAGCTTATGTTCCCCTCCAAGTCCAGATCCTTTCTACTTAGCACTGGGTGACTGATAAAAGCTCTGACACTGAGGCAGCAGTTGGAACATGCATTTTTGTTCCTTCTTTTCTTTGGGTGGTACAACCCTACCCTAGGCATGGGTGTGGCAAGCAGAATATAGGGCTGGAATTCAGTTCTTATTGGCTCTCCTACTTATGAGAACTTGTGCAATGAGTAGCTTACCCAACTGTGAACATGGTAATGCTGGAAGTGAGCCTTCAGCTTGTCTTATTTTTCACTCCACTAGAAGCATCTGTAGTCATGTGATTTCAAAATATCCCACAAATGGTCACTGATTCATCAGATTGGACCTTGGTCTTAACCTTGGAGCAGGACCTGCAGACTACTTGCAGACCCGGACACTACCCTTTGACTGCTGTGTTGTGGGAACTTGAAGAGGCACTGGGGAGTTGCTAGGGTAGTGTTTGGAGTCCAAAAGCAGGTAGTAACATCTTAACATTTTGACATCAGGTACAGCTTTCTTGGTGCATGTAAGCCAAACAGTAGCTTGTCCCACGTGATTTCTTCAGTGTCTGATACAAATGTATCCATCAACGGCATTTAAATGTTTTTCACACTTCACAATCACTGTACTCCCATTGACAACAAGGACTTCAACATAAATGGTTGTTTTAGGATATGTTCCTGAAATTTAAGAATTTGAAGTGTGATAAGAGCAGGCTTAAGTGACTTGTAGATATGCATGAAGGAACCACTTAAGATATCACATTCCCTAACTTCTTCCAATTGCTCAACTTATCCCCGATTTCCCTGGAGGAAGTACAGTTCCTGGCCAAGAAAGGGACCAAGAGAGACAGAAACATGAACTACAGGGTAATGAGATGCACAGATGCTAAACCTGAGTGGTGTTCTACATAGAGGATAAATATGGTTATATCTATCTAGACATTATCTGTCTGTCTGTCTATACATCTATTCATGTATGTATGTATGTATGTATGTATGTATGTATGTATCTATGAATGAATGCTTATCTCCCTGTTCTCCTGGCTATCTATGGATAAAACATTGATTATAGGATTTTTCATTGTGAGGACTGTAGAAGCTCTTGGAAGAACCAGAGGGCATGGAGAAACAGTGTTATGTTTCTGGTACTGTGGATGAGGATGGGGTTGAATTTCCTCCTCTCTCTTTGGAAGGAAACAGGTGTGCTTTGCCCCGTGAAGATTCTAGGGAATCTATCTCCTAAGGTTTCCCAGCCTCACCCGAAGGAACCATATGCTGTCCCTGTGCACCTGCCATGAACACTGATAGAAGGGATCATTTCCAAAGCTCCTGGGACCTTAGCCTGAGTCTGAAGGGGGAGGTCATATTGCCTGTGCTGTATTTCTAACCTGCTTAATAGAGGGAGGATTAGAATCCTATTTAGTGAAGGAAATAAACTGATACGGATTTTTTTCGCACGTGTTACAAACAACATTTTCAACCCTCATTAAAAGCCTTCTCCTGTGCACTCCTTCTTTCTGTCTCCCCTCTTCCTTCCTCCTTCCTTCCTTTCCCCTCCTATCTCTAGCTCTCCCTCTCCTTCTGTCTCCATACCACCCCCCACACCTCATCTCATCAATGGACTGATCTCTTGATGAGGTCAGCATGTTATCAAGATGAAGTCAACAGTTTTAGGTAACCTTCTTTTTTTGGGTGTCTCCACTGAAGGCAGCAGAGACCAGTAGCAGCTAATAGCCAGATCAACAAGGGTCCCTTAGCTGGCTAACCCTGCCATGGTCATGGTGGCAGGGTGGGTGGGGGTGGGGGGTTGGCTGAACTTGGGTCTAACTCTATGATGGTTCCCCTTGACTGGAAGCTACAGTGCAGACAATCAAAGTCAATCTGTGGTCCTGGGGGAGATGCCAGTAGGACACTCCGCTGGGCTCTGCCTTGAGCCCATGGGTCTAATAGGGCCCCTGGGTGGCTCAAATCCCATCTCTTTTTCCTTCATGAAGGGACTGTAGATCTGATCTGGGCAGATGGCCATCCAGAATACACTTCATTTCTCAGCCTTCCTTGTAGCTGAGAATGGCTCTGAGATTCAGTTCTGGCATTGGGATACAAGCAGAAATGTCATATGTGGTTTTTGGGAAACAGCCTGGGTTGCTGTGACTCCCCCTTCCCCCTCCCCAGCTTCCATCTAGAATAGGGGTTGGCAAACTGTTGCTGGAGAGGACCAGATAGTAAATATTTTCAGCTTTGTGAGCCATCTGTTCTCTGCTGAAGCGTCTCCTCTCTGCTGCAAAACTGTTAGAACAGCTATAGAATATACGCAAACAAATGGGCGTGTCCCGCTTGCCCTTGTATGTCCCAATAGCACCGTATTCATCAAAACAGAAGGAGGGCTAGATTTGGCCTGTGACCTGTAATTTGCTGAGTGCTCATCTCTCTCTGGGTGCATATGGAGTGAGTAGGTGGAGAGAAGGCTTGTTAGAGCCCGAGGTGGAAGTCCTGTACTGGGAATGGCAGAGAAAGAAGCTGGAAGAAGCCTCTATTCTTAGACATTACAGGGCTGCCCAGCAAGCTCCCTGGATTGCATTTATGCAAGAGAAGCAAACATCTATCTTGTTTATGCCATTGTCACTTGCCAACGAACCTAATCCTGAGTAATAGATCATTCATGTGTGGGTAAGCCAAGCCTACTAAAGTAGGAAACTATTGAACAATTAGGCATCAAAGCCCCAGCAGGAATGAGGTATACACTTTCCTGGAGTGCGGTCCTGTGCTCTGTTTACCTCTGGAATTTTCCACCTATCTCTATTAACCACAGTCACAAACAGAGCGTTGAGACAGGTCTTTGTGTAATCCACCCAGCGGGGAGCAGCACGCAGAAAAAGTTGGTGTAGCTGGGCTGGGGTCTATGTATGAGCTGGATGAAACATTCCACGACCCACCGCCTCTGCCAGCTCCCTACCCTGGAACCCCTGGCTCTCTGACACATGCTAATGAGATTTACAAGGTGTAAATGCAAGTGTTCCAGAGTTCTGGCACTTTTTATTTTGGCTGTCAGTCAGAATCCTTCCCTGAAATCAGAATTACTGAGGAAGCCTACAGAGCCCAGAGGTAACACTTCTCATGGTTTAGTTTCCTGTGTCCTTGGGACTACAGAATTCTTAGGGAGACTGGAAGGCACAGCTGTCAGGACCGAGAGTCCCATGCAGACTGACAGAACAATGGTGGAATGGGCAGATAAGAACGCTATGAAGAAAAAAATGTTGCAATTTGGGATTGACTCAAACATTCTTCTTACTCTAGAGCTGTGGAACTATGTGGCTTACCCTGTAAGAAGCCTTGTCCTTTGCGATGCTCTAAGCAATGCTACTGCTGCTGTAATGTGCATTCATGTTTGGTTTTCAGTGATGGGAACGGTTCTCTCCTGTATGTCTGTATGTTGGTGACTTTATTGCATTGTTCTCGAGCCTGAATTCTGTAAATGATAAAGTCATGTTGCAGTGCCAAAAGGTTGGGCATGCTCACTAGATCTTGCTCTGTCTTGGCTCTCAGAAATTGTCCTACCTGCTTTATGGTCACTTGGTTAATCCCTGCCTTCTCCATCAGACTGTCTGTCCCTAGAGGGCAGGGGTTATGTCTGTGTAGTCATGACAGTATTCCTAGTAGCCAGCAGAGGACCTGGCATGCAATAGGTGCTCAAAAAGCATTTCTATAATGAATGTGAATCCGTTCGTCATTGTGGCAGAGTAACTGAGCAAATATGGGAAAAAGAATTCTTTTAGCACATTGTTTTAGAGGTTTTGGATAGGCATACCTTTCAGGGGCATACCCTAGTAACCCACTTTCTCCATTCATGCCTCATCTCTTAGTTCTGCCTTATGATCTATCATATTGATGCCGTCATATTATAAACCCATCAATGGATTGATCTCTTGGTGAAGTTAGCACCCTGATAATCCTGTCTCCTCTCAGCAGTGCCGTCAATCAGGGACTAAGTCAGGAACCATACCGAGGACCAACACATGAGCCTTTTGGGTGACACTTTACATCTAAGCCACGGCTCCCACGGATACACGGGACCATCTACTTGGGATGCATTTATGTTGATGAGCTCTGTTCTCTCAGATCAATTTATGTAACTCTTTTCCTAACATGATTGGCTTTGCCCCTTGCCTCCAGCTTCACATGCCCCCGCAGGAGGGGGGGGCACACCTCAGCAAACTCCAAAACATCTGGTTGTGTGGCAGGTGGCTGGCCAGAGGTTTCCAGAGGCTGTAGGTCAAAAGGAGAGGGAGCGGTGAGACAGCCAGAGAATTCGGCTTCAGATGGCTGCATAACGATCTGCTTTCACAGGCTTCGGGCTAATCAGAATTTCAAAGGATACTTTTAAATGTAATAGAATTCCACCTGAAAGAGCAATGAGCTGGGCCCTGGAACTGTTTATTCCTCTCGTTTCTATTCTAGGCCTGCATCAAAGATAGCTGGGGACTTCCGACTTGATATTTCCATTCCTGCTCGAAATGGAAAAAGCTAATGTGCTGATGGAAGGTGGTGGTGGTGGTGAGACCACAGCGATGGACTCCGCCTGCTTCTTGCCTCGGGTGTTCCAGGGGGCCCAGACGCACAAACAGTGATATGAACAGTTCACAGGCATCTTTAATCAACTGCTGAGCAAAGTCGACTCCATCACTTGCACAGGTCCTGACCCTGGGGTCTAATTGCCTCGCCCCTGTTCCAGATCGGTTCGGGCTATTCTGTCTGGATTAGATAAAGCCGCAAACAGACATGGTGTTCTGTACAAAGTGCTTTGGGAGTCACAGAATACATTCTTAGGACTGGGGAGATGGTTCAGTCAGTTAAGTGCTGCTAAGCGAGTGTGAGGAGGACCTGAGCTTGGACTCCAACACCCATATAGAAAGCAATGCAGGGCATGGTGGCTCATGCTTGTAATACCGGTGCTTAGAGGTGACTTCTTGGCGTTCACTGGCCAGCCAGCCTGAGTCAGCAAACCTCAGACCAGCGAGAGACCCCTGGCTCAAAGAGTAAGAATGACACCCACAAGAAACCCTGTCTCAAAAAAACCAAATAAATAAATAAATAAATAAATAAAAGAAAGAATGACACCCACGGTTGAGCTCAGGTCTACACACACACTCACATACATACACACACATGCACACACATACACACACTAAGCAGTCTTTAGTCTTCTCATTGTGTTTTTTACTTTTGCTTTTGGCCATAGTAATGTTGGATAAAGTTTGCTATAAGGAGAAAACAGTCTCACCACCAACAGAGCCCTATCTCACAATCCTGGCAGTGGTAGTAGGGAGTGGGGCAGGCGCTGGGAAGGCATGTATGTGCATATGGTATTTAGAAGGGGCCGCACCTGCTTTGTCTCTGACCAGCTGGCAGTCTATGAAAAGCAAAGTGCCATTGTTTCTGGAAATCCTCAGATGGGAAACCTCGGCAAAGGAGCGGACAGAAGCTTTCCGGGATCGGTTACATGAAGACTGTGCCGAGCACCATTTCTGAAATTTGAACCGAGTTAGAGCAGGTAAGGTGCTTAAAAGCTGTGGTTTTGAGGTTTTGACACCCTGCGAGTCTCACATATGCCCAAGCCACGGCAGAAACAGCACACATCTGCTGTATACGTAGAAAACCGTCGGCTCTGCAGTTTGCTTTGTGGCCAGGTTCCTGGTGGGGGGTCTTATCTTCACCATCTCATCTGAATGGTGGCAGAGACTTCAGGTCACAGCACAGAGACGGCCAGTGTAAGGGGCACTGTCTTTTCAGGCCTCCCAGCCTACCCTATGCAAAGACTCTAGGTGACTTCTCCTCACACCTTGCCAGCTTCTCCATTCTGGTTCCTGAAGTCTAATTCCTTACAGACAGCCTCTGAAGTACGAAGTGAGGGTCCCAGCTGGACCCACCTTAAACCTTCTACAAGGCCCATCGACAGATTAGAACTTGAAGGATTATGGAGAGTTGGAAAGTTGCAGGTCCAGAGTCCAACTATCTTAGGCTACTTTAGCTTCATAAATAGCCTTGACTGCCTACTTCTAAGTGTGACCTGACATCCTTGTGACTATTAGGCAAATCCATCTGGAATATATGAATAACCTTCTAAGGTAAGAATGTTATCCGATATTATCTGAGGCCTACTACAGATTTATATATCTTGCTGGAACCTGACCATGTGATGTTCCTACCAGTGTTTTTGAAATATGTCTTGATGCATTATTTTCTTTGTTCTAAAAGTACAAAAAGCTCATGGAACAGTTGCCATGGAGGAACATGGCACTTGGGGTCACAGTCACTTATATGTGGACCCAGAATAAACTATCTCTTATTCCCTTTGAGGTGAGGGCTGTGTTTTTTTTAATTGTGTGTGTGTGTGTGTGTGTGTGTGTGTGTGTGTGTGTGTGAATACAGTAATAGCAGAAAGCATGTGGCTTAGTCGATGGCTATCCCAACAAGTCACGCCTGAGCATTATTTATGAGATACTATAGTTCCTTGCAGAACGCTGCTCCCAAAGGATAAAGTAGCCAAGGCTGTATTTAGAAGCGCTCAGGGCTCTCACTGTGCTTTCTGTTGGGTACAATAGCATGACCTAATTAATAATCAATGCTCAGCTGACACCTGAGGGTCCAAAGAGCTAATCCTGGAGTGAGTTTACTGATTTGTCCTGTTTCTACTCTTCATCACTAGCTTGTTTTAATGCTGAGCCCTCTTTGGACTCTGGCCTCACCTCTCCAGTTTCTGAGGACACAGTGGGTATCTCTAGGCTCCCATATCCACGGTGCTGTAGTTCAGGAGTCATGAATGTGGACTGACTGCTATTGGTGCCTTTACTGCTTTCTCATTCACTCATGTGTTTACTCACAGGGATGTATTTGTGAGATACTCTGTGGGGGCTGGGTCTGAGGAATGACTGTGGTTCTGTCCTAAACCCCAAGGACTTGAATTAAGTCCCAAGGTATGACAGTGCCTCACTGAGATGTTGAGCTTTCTCTGAATCTATGGTTGATGTAGACCATGGGTGTGGTTTCTCAACCTGTATCCGCGGGTCAAGACCTGGCTTTCCTGGGGACAGGATGTTTCTCCATGCGTTCCAGAGTGATGGGAATCCCATCATTGCTTCTGTACTGCAGAAGAGAATGGCTTTCATCTTTTCACTCCACAGAAGTCCAGCATGGTTTGTCAGAGCACCTGGAGGGATGGGACAGTATTTTATTCACGTTGGCTTTCTCAGCTGCTGGCGCAATGCCTAGCATGTAGTAGGAGCTTTTGCAATGAAGAGCATGTGAATGGATGTGTCTGCTCAAAGTGAATACCTAACTTCAGGATCAGTGGGGTCACCTTCCTAGATCCAGGAGAACTCTTTATTCCCCCAGTGTGTGGTTTTGATTCTGAAATGGAGACCAAGCAGGAAAGAATGGCTTGTCAGTTCCTCACAGATGCATCCAAACTGGACGTGGTATAAACTAGCATGATGCACAGACCTGTTCTGCATTATGCAGGGTGCGGTGGATGAGATAAGGACCCTTGCTAAAGGTAGGGTTTTGCTAGAAGTGGCTGTATTAAGAGACAGATTAGAAGCTTTGGGGCCAAAATAATGAACGTGCATCCTTTCTACATATCTCCCTCTTAAACTGAGATTATGTTAGTTCACCAAATAGCACATGGAATTTGGTTATTGAAAATGTGATACGTGTGTGTGTGTGTGTGTGTGTGTGTGTGTGTTTGAGAGAGAGAGAGAGAGAGAGAGAGAGAGAGAGAGAGAGAGAGAGAGAGAGACCGTAAAACTGGAAGATGCTATGGACATAATTAATTAGGGAAGGTGGTAACGAGGGCTGGTGTGTGGGTGCCAACTTAAAGTAGGCTGTAGGAAGTTAGCTGAAGACTGACATTGATAGGAGAGGCCTTATGTTAATGAGGAGATGAGCCACTCACATTTCTGATGGAAGAGAATGATGAACAGAGGGAAAGGGGATGGAAAAATCTAAGGCACATTGTGTTTGGTGTGGAGAACAGTTTAGATGGCAGTGGGCATTATGGATCAGGGAGAACCTGCTAGGAAAAGAAAGAAGAAGCTGACTCCATGCCCTTCTGATTCCTCTGCACCTGCTGGTTTTCTCTACCTTGTTCAAGAGACAATCACTAGGTAATCTAAACCAAAAAGTAACAGAAAGATAAATTAAGTAGTTGCTGTCTTAAGACTAGACCACACATGAAAATCTGCCAGCTCTGGAGTCTGGTATAGCAGAAAAGGAAAGAAACCTGGCACACTAGAACTAGCAACTGTGAGTGGTTGAATAAAACTGCTATCTTAGGGTTTCTATTGCTGTGAAAAGACACCATTACCATGACAATTCTTATAAAGGAAAACATTTAATTGGGTGGCTTACAGTTCAGTTCAGTTCATTATCATCATAAATGGACATGGCAGCATGCAGGCAGACATGGTGCTGGAGAAGGAGCCGAGAGTTCTATATCTTGCAGGCAATAGGAAGTAGTCTGAGTATCATAGTGAGTGAAGCTTGAGCATATATGAGACCTCAAAGCCCGCCTGCACAGTGACATACTTCCTCCAACAAGACCACACCTACTTCAATAAGGCCATACCTCCAAACAGTGTCATTCCCTTTGGGGTCATTTTCTTTTAACCACATTCTACTCCCTGGCCCCCCGAACGGCTGTAGACATATCATAATGCAAAAATAACAGTCCCAAACTTACTTAAAAGTCTAAACTTCAAAGTCTCTTCTAAGATTCATGCAATCTCTTAACTGTAATCCCTTATTAAATCAAAATAAAAAAAACTGATCACATACTTCCGACATAAAATGGCACCGGATATACAGTACTGTTCCAAACCAAAGGGAAAGGAGCAGAGTGAAGAAATACTGGACCAAAGTAAGACTGGAAGACCAGCTGGGCAAACTCCAAACTCTGCATCTCCATGTCTGATGTCAAAACACTCTGCAGATCTCAAAGTTCTTTCAGCTCTATTGACTGAACACACTTCTTTCTATTGGGCTGGTCCCACTTCCTGTTAGCAGTTTTCCTGGGCAGGTCTCCCATGACTCTGTCATCTTCAACATCTTGGGGCCTCCAAGGCAATCCAAAACTCTTCATTTAAGGCTCAGGCAGACTTTTAGGACAAGGGCAAAAAGCAGCCACATTCATCACCAAAATATCACAAGAGCAGTTTCTAGGCCACATACTAACATTCTTTTCCTCTAAAATCTCTTGGTCTAGGTACCCACAATTCAAATCACACTAGTACTACTGTCTTCCATTTTCTTCCCAGTGTGGCCCATTAAGCCCTACTTAAAGAATTCAACAGCTCTTCTAATTGATTCACAGTCCGAAGGTCCATAGTCTTTCAAACAAAAGCATGGTCAGGCCTATCACAGCAATACCCCAGTCCCTGGTACCAGTTTCTGTAGTTAGTTAGGGCTTCTATTGCCATTTTCTTACAAACTACCACAAGAGAGTATAGGGATAGCAACCGGGAATAGAGCAGTTTCTGTGGGCCAACAATTCCAGCAGCCATTGCCCGGGAAGAGTATGGGGAGTGACCAGTTACTGAAGCCGTGAGGTCAGTACGGGAGGCCTACCTATACGGAGCTGGGAACCCTGTGACAGAAGGCTCACACCCACCTTCCCCATTCTTCCGACAGTGATTCCTAGGGTCTGACTTCACGTGCAAACTGAAGAACAAGCAAACTTACTGATGTGGTTCATATGGGCCACAATGCTGGGGTACAGAACGCACCCAAGAAATGATTCAGAGGCATCTGACCTGCATGAGACTGAGCAGAAGGTGAAAGTGAGAAACTCCAGCCTCTGCCTAAGTGAGGTGGGAAAATCATTTGCGGAGTGGAAGATGGTCTGATGTACCCCTTGTTATGGTTTAAATAAAATGTTGCGGGTTCCTGAATGACTGCAGCGGGCAGCGGGTCTTGAGACCATGCTGCAGGTCCCAGGTCCCCTAAGTGGTGGCAGACAGCGGGCTGCAGGTCCCAAAAGCAGCCAGTCCCAGGCAGGGACAGCACAGTTCTGCAAGTGGCTGCAGTGGGTCACAAGGGGCAGCAAGTATGTGTGGGGGGGTAGTGGGCGTGGCTTGTCTCTTAAAGGGACAGGACAGATTATTACACGCCTGCTGCCTAAAGAAGACAACTCATTGTCAGTCTGTTAGCTAGTAAGTGCTCACATTTGGAAGCATGCATATATGTATGCATACACATGTATGTGTGCGCACACATGTGTGTGTGCACATGCACATGTGTGTGTGACTCTGATGTTCCCTCTGCCTGTTGTGTGACAAAACTTCTCCTGGGGAAACCCAGTGCATGCATCTGCTCATTCCTGATAGGGAATCCATGACAGACAAAAGTAAGGAAACCACCAAAGTCCAATTCGGTGAATCATGAGTTGTGCTGGGGTTACTTACAGAAATATGGGAGAGGGGTTACTTACAGGAGCAGAAATGACTCAAAGACAGCTGCATCACCAACGTCCACCTCAGCATGGGTGACAGCTCACAAAGCAGAGGCTATGGAGACCACCATACAGCCCATGGGTAGCTCAACAGGTGGGAGAGTGTCTTTCCTGGTGCCTATCTAGACAGCTGGCTGGTTTCAGCTTCTTTCAGACACCTGGTCTGGTCTCAAGTCATCTTTGCATCTTGGCTTCCTTCAGACTGAGTGGGGACTCTCAGCTTTTACTGTTTACTCTAGCAGGGAGGGGTCTAGTGAATCTGATCGGTTTCAGAAACTTCCCGAAGCTGTTTTGAGTGGTTTACCTTCTTGTTTAAAGAGCCCCCTTGCAGGACTGTTTCCATCTCCTAGGACACTGACAGCACACTGCCTGATCTGCTACTGTTGCACATGCTCACAGAAGAGTTGGAAGACCTCTCCTTTGAGGGATGATGCTGGTGTGAAGACAGAGTCTAACCTCTGGCCTAGGTGGATCAGAAGAGTCCAGTTATCCACACTGCTGCTAACTGTGCTGTTTCCGTTAATGTGATGTAACGAGGAAGACTCCTGGGCAGGAGGGTGGATTGTCAGAGCCCTAGCTGCTAGAGGACCGAGGGTCCACTCTAGCCAGTGGCACTGAAAATCGGTGGTGTCTTTATGTCTGTGGATTTGTTTCGTTCTGCTACTGAACTAACTTTGAAATTGATGCCGCAGAGGACTGAAAATCTTTCAATGTTCACTACTTTTTAGATAGAGCCCCAGTCCTCCAGATGCCTGCTGGGTTTTACAGACACAGGGTTTTGCCAATCTGTCACAATCATCCTCTGTGGGTCCTGTGCAACCTCTACCACTCTGGAGCCTCTCTGATTTTTCTCTGTCTGTCTTTTAACCATGTTGCTTTTAAACTTGGGCTTTAATTCAAAATTGTTTCACAGAAGCTCTCTGATGCTTGGATCAGATGGAGGCCTTGCTTGTTCTCACAGCCCCTTTCTCACCCACCCCTTCTCGGCTTTGTAGCTGAAAGTATAAATTGGATAATTTGTTATTTAATGTCTGCTTCCTCCACTCCCATTTGGTTGTAACCTCTGGTATTTGCTGCTGCCCAATGCCTGTGCCTAGGAGGCACTCAGTAAATATTTGAAAGAATTATTGACCAGAAGAAAAAAATGAATTAAGAGTGGGTGTACACACCCTGCACAGGAAAGAAACCAGAGGCATAGATTGGAGAGGACATCCCTGCCTGCCGTCTCTCTACCAGTCTTCCTTGGTGCTAGGCAGAAGACAAATAGAGGCAGTTGATAGGAAGCAACAGCAGAGAATAGCAAAGGCAGGGAGAGCTGAGCAGCCGCTGCCTGGATACCTGGGGAGGACTAGAGACGCTGTTGTCAGATGCATCAACACGGAGCGACTGCTCTCCAGCAAAGGTGAACTCACCCAGGCAGCATCAGAGGAGAGGCTCAAAAAGGTGAGAGCAGAGGACTACCCACTCTGCCAAGTGATTCGCAGAGGTTCAGCCCGGAGGCCCCATGTGATTACAGGTTCAGGCCATCAAAAATTATCTTAACAAGAGGACTCTTGACATCTGGGAAATTCAAGAGCCAGCACCATCAAGCTGGCTATTTATAAGATGTGTGCAGCTCTCTAGACCATCGTAATAACAAACACATCAAGGCTTTGATAGACTGTTATTAGAACTCACCAGCCCCAACCTAGACAGTTGTCAAGGGCAAAGAATAAAATGTCATGACTAAAGTCTGCGTCTTTATTTTTATGATGACAGATTTATATGGCGGGATGAGCTGGGCTTCACGAAGGTGCTCACAGGACAAACTTGGGCCTGACAGGTTCTAAGACACAATGGCTGGCCCTGAAGGAGGGTGGAGTCGAAGTTACAGGGGGTTGAGAGATATTAGTTGGGGACCCACGAGAGCGACAGGGAGAAGACTGGAGAAAAGAGCGAGCAAGGTAGCGGGGACAAATGAGAGAATCATTGGGAGGGAGACAGGAAGACAGAGGGGGTGCTCCTGTTTCCACAGCCGGCACAGAAATCTTCGTTCTCACCTCAGGTTTTGACCTCAGGGTTACTCATGGCGACAACTTTCCTTTGATGTTGACCAGTTAAAGATCTTAGCTGCTAAGAGTCATTGTCCCCTGCTTTTATTGTTTTGGCATTTGAGTCCGCCTCCTTTCCTGCGCATTTTGTTGTTGTCATGGGCCCATTTTCTCCGTTGGTCAAATGTCACGATTATAATATAGTTGGCCCTTTGTATCTATGGGTTCTGCCTCACCAATTCAACCAACTGTGCGTCAAAAAATACCCAGGGAAAGTTATTTTTGTACTGAACACGTTTGGACTTTTTCCTTGTCATGTAATATAGTGACTGTCGGTGATTGGTGTGTTTACACTGTGTTAGGTGTGAGGAGTGACGTAAAGATGGGTTCAGGTATGCAGCGGCATGGTCGCAGGTTATGCTCACGCACTGTGTCGTTCACACGAGGGCCTGAGCATGGGGGATTTTAGTATCTGAGGAGGATATTGGCACCAATCCTCCAGATACCAAGGGATGACTGTAGTCAGTACAACAATAGCATGCCACACAATATGTATCTTTTAAACCTATAATAAAACATAATCGAAGTCAACATTCAATGAAAATAGCTGGTAGAATGTGAAAAATAAAGCGTGTTTGTGTGTATTGCAGATTCTTTTTTCTTTCTTCTTTCTTCTTTTTTTTTGGTATCGCATGCCTTTAATCACAGTCTCGGGAGGCACAAGCAGGCAAATCTCTGAGTTCAAGGCCAGCCTGGTCTACACAGTGAGTTCCAGGATGGCATGGGCTACACAGTAAAACCCTGTCTCAAAAACCCAGAAAACAAACAAACAAACAAAAATCCCCAAAAACTTCAGTTCTGTATCTGCCTCCCGAGTGCTGGCATTATAGGTGCCCGGTGAGGACCATATTCTTGAACATGCCTGCTAAAAGCGGATGATCAGCTTGTATGTAGAGGTCTCTTCTGGGCTCCAGGCCAAGCGAAGTTGCACACAGGCAAGCTTGAGACAACCCCAAGATGGAGATGAAGGTTTTGACAGTGAGAACAGCCCAGGCCCCACAGCCTGGAGGCAAGCCACATGTTGGTTGCTTACCATTCAAGCTTCCAGAGGTAAGGCATTATGGACTTTAGATAAGGTGCTGTCAAACCCCAGCCCACAGACTAAAGCCATCTTCTTCTTTTGTGGTCGCCATGACACCATGGGCATTACACACTGGGAAGAGGCATCCACAGACACTGCTGTGTGAAGGGTAGTATCACAGGCGATCCTACAGAAATAGCTCAGTCACATTCTTCTTGGCTAGCTGACCTTGGGATTTCTAAGCCTCGGATCATCTCCCAAGTCTTCATTGGCTCATAAACTCACTCAAATATACTCTTGTGGTATACTATGGGCCTCACACTGTGCTAGGCAGTAGAGGAACATTTTCTTAACCTATAGCTCAAATAAATTGAAAGGCCCCTTAAAAAAGGACAAGGAAGTGATCTATGCGGTCAACAAAACAGCTCCCAGGATTCCCCCGATTCCCCAGAAAGGCTTAAAAGAACCAAAGACTGGGGTTCTTGAGTTGCCAACTAAGGCCTATAGTAGTCCTAAGCTGGAACCTAATTTTGGCCCTCAGTGTAGGTATGGGAACATAGACCATGTGCCAGGCTATGCATCTGCCAGTACCTATGGCAAAAAGAGCATGCCTGGGGTAGGAATTCCATGGATTCTGAAATTTCACTCCCAAGTGGCTGAGGTCCAACGTGGTACCTGCGCTTGTATTGCAGATTCTTGAGAGCAAACGCTTCTGGGAAATCGAGCACTGAATATTGAAAGATGGCGTCAGGCCTCACCTCGGCACACCCGTCAGCAGTCAACAGTTCACTCTTTGTGACTTCAGAGGTGGGGAGAGTCTGTCCTAACTTCAGATCCCATAGCCTACCATTTCTGCAGGAAGCAGTCATTCTTCTGGCTTTGAAGAGATGCCAGTCACATCCAGACTTCTGGCAGGAGAGCCACAGCTCCCATTCATGAACTCTTGCGGTCAGTGGGCATCAGAGTTGACGCTGCTCCGCGTCCCCCAGCCTTCTACGTCTCATCTCCCACTTCACGCTTGGACATTGCTGCTTCCCCGCTTTCACTTCGCACATTTAATGATCTTACAGTTTTATGTGACCCTCGATGTCCGCTCTTCCAGGCTATTATGTTTCCATGTCTTTTAGTTCAACGAATTGTGAATCCTCCCTTATGGTGTTACATTTGTGCTAAACAGTGTTCTTCTGAAGAGATGGCAAGAAGAAGCAGCACCTAGCATTCGGTTTGTGTGTTTACCAATCCCGGGTCCCTATTCTTCCTTCCTTCCTTCTTTCTTTCTTTCTTTCTTTCTTTCTTTCTTTCTTTCTTTCTTTCTTTCTTCCTTCCTTCCTTCCTTCCTTCCTTCCTTTCTTTCCTTCTTTCTTTCTTTTTTCTTCCTCTTTCTTTCTTTCCTTCTTTCTTTCTTTCTTTCTTTCTTTATATATATATATATATATATTCACTTATCTTTGAAAATTTCATATGTGTAAGCAATGTATTCGGATCTTGCCCCCCTCTCACTACCTCCCTCTGGGACCCAGCAACCCATCTCCCTCCCGACTTCATGTCCTTTTTAAAAACAAAATTATTATTAATAGCCCCTCCAGTCCAATTAGTGCTGACCATATGTGCATGGGTGTGGATCCATCCACTGAGCAGTGGGCAACCTCTCCGTCGCTGCTTCTCAGTTCCTTCTTGCTCCATGTGGGGTCGTTCTCCAAGCTCTTTCTGGGATCTTCTGCTTGAATCTGCTAACTGCCTATTCTCTCTCCCCCCCCCCCCCATGTCAGTTTTACTCTTATTTTTAGAGTCTTTGTTCTGGCTGTGGAACTCTGGGTTAACAGGGTCATCCCTCCACCCCACCCTCACTGATGCCCAGTATTTTAAAGGTGTGAGTCCACTGACTTCTGGCCACCCTCCTCCCCCTCGTTCCCTCTTCCCCACTCTCTTTCTTCCCATCTTCTGGCAATAAGTCAGCCAGCATTTCTATTATTGCTCCCTGCATGTCAAATCTTATGTTCTCTGATTGTTTTCAGAATTTCCGCTGTACTGTCAGTTCCTACAGTTTGACAATGCAGTACCTACATGTAGCCTTCTTTGTGTTTATCCTGCTCGAGGCTCACTCAGCTGCTTGGCTTTAACAGCTGAAGTTTTTCATCGAATGTAATTTTCAGCTATTCTTTCCGAAGAGTTTGGCTCCTGATTGAAAACCTATGTGTTGGTTTTCTTTGCAGAGGATGGGCGAGGTGAAAGGCTTTGCTCACAAGCCTCCGGGGGAACTCTCCCTTCCCACAGCCTCTGCCCAGCCAGTACACGGCAGTCGGTGAAGGAGTCGCAGTTAAGGACTCAGGACCCTCAGGCGGGTGGAGCGCTTTGCAGCTTTGTATTGCTAGCCTTGTGCCGCTGCCTAGCTCTCTTTCATTCATGCCTCGTGCAGAGACCTCTTCAGAGGCCTTTGCTGAACCGCTCAGCTGTAGGCCAAAAGGGAAGCCGTAAAGATGCTGTTCTTCTCTCTTCGTGCTTGCTAGTTTCCCACTCTGGTTCTTTCCTGTTATCTTTCCTGGAACACCCCTAGTCCATGAAACCGAAGGAGCCTTTTATTGTGGGCTCTGTCCAAAGTGAGGTAATCTCCAATTGCCGCGGCCCAGTTGGTGTGCTGTTTCACAGGCAAACAAAAAATTAAGACAAGAAGCTGACATAAACAGGGACTCAGCACCTTCCCTGGGTCTAGCTCTTGGTAGTTTTAAAGTATGGCTGGAGACTTATAAAATCATAAACATTCTTTTTCTCGTGAGGATTTCATGCATTCACACAATAAAACATGATTACATCTGCCTTAGTTTGAGTTTTCATTGTTGTGAGGAGACACTGTGACCATGGCAACTATTATAAATAAAGACATTTCATGGAGGTGGCTCATTTACAATTTCAGAGGGTCAGTTCATTCTCATCACGACAGGGAGCACGGCAGCGTGCAGGTAGACGTGGTGCTGGAGCTGAGAGCGCTACATCCTGCAGGCAATGGGAAGTGGGAAGTCGGCTGACAGTCACACCGAGGGCAGCTTGAGCAGGAGAGATCTCAAAGCCCACCCCCACAGAGACCCTTCCTCCAGCAAGGCCACACCTCCTAATAGTGCCACTCCCTCTGGGGTTTTCTTTGAGGCCAGCACAGCTTCCAACTTCCATTTCCCTTCTCCAACTCTCACCTTATTCCTCTCAACCTATCCCCTCCAAACAACTACATCTTCTTGAACTTCTTTGTCTTTCTCCTCCTCCTCGCACACTAAGTTCAATTAGTGCTGTCCATATGTGCATAGGTGTTGGGCCATCCATTGAAACCTGGGAACCAATGGAAACACCCTAAGAAAAGAATGATTTTCAAAGGCATGCTCAGCTATGTTCATAACAGCATTGTTTGTTCATAGCCAGAGCCTGGAAACAACCTAAATGCCCTTTGACCAAAGAATGGATAAGGAAAATGTGGTACATTTATATAATGGAGTACTACACAGCAGAAAAAAATAACAATATCTTGAATTTTGCAGGCAAATGGATGGAGCTAGAAAACATCATTTTGAGTGAGGTAACCCAGACCCAGAAAGATAATTATCACATGTACTCACTCATAAGTGGCTTTTAAACATAAAGCAAAGAAAACAACCCATAAATCACAATTCCAGAGAACCTAGACAACAATGAGGACCCTAAGAGAGATATACATAGATCTACATGAGAAGTAGAAAAAGACAAGATCTCCTGAGTAAATTGGGAGCATGGGGACCTTGGGAGGCAGGGAAAAATGTAGAGCTCAATAATAATAATAATAATAATAATAATAATAATAATAATAATAATAATAATAATAATAATAATAAAAACAGGAAAAAAGGAATGATTTTCCATCCCCCTTGTAACTGTCAATAGCCCCTTAGTATGGGGTAGGCCTTGGAAAAATTCCCTCATCTGTGTTGGAATTTTGAATATTGGCTGGTTTTGCACAGATCACCATAGTTGCTGTGAATTCATAGGTGGGCCAGCCGTGCCATGTCCCAAAGGCAGCATTTCACAGCCCTTTTGTCCATCCTTTGGCTCATACATCCTTTCTACTTCCTCTTCTACAATGTTCCCTGAGCCATGCAAGGAGGAGGGGAGGGCCAATGAAGATGTCCCCTTCAGAGCTGAGCACTCAGTCACTTATTCTCAGCCAGATGACCCAGGATGTGTCTCTGCCTTGATGGCTGCCCAGTGCCAGAAGCTTCTCCCCTAACTCTGTTTTGTTCAGGGTTTTAAGTCCAAGGTCTTGTGTCTGTGTCTGTTTCCTCCACCGCTGAGCTGCAAGCCCGGTCTGTGCTTTCATTCTGGGCTTGTTCCTTTGTCTCCCCCCACCCCTGAGAGTTCAACTCCTGTCTCCCAGCTGAGCTGAGGTTCCGGTATTTCTTTGGTGATTTTTCTCTTTCTGCTATCATCATCTTCTCCTCAGGGGAATCCAAATTGCACCAGGTAGACTGTTTGATATTGTCCTTACGACTTTGAGGCCCCATTCGTTTTTATCCGCTTTTCCTTTCCTTTTTTTTTTTTTTTTTTACAGATTGGATAGATTTTTATCGATCTGTTTCCCAATCTACTGGATTTTTCTTCTGTTGCCTTCAATTTGCTCAGAGGTCCATGCGGCAGGTTTTCATTTCTAGTTTTAAAATTCTCTCCCCTTTCTCTGCTGGAAGTCTGTCTTTTAATTTATTAAGATTTCATTTTACCACCACGATTTTAATGTATTACCCTTTATTTCTTTGAATTTGTTTGTCTGATAAATTATAAATATGAGACACTCATATGTTGGTTCCTAGTTCTTGCTTTACCTTTAACTGTATATATTACATTGTAGTTCTTGGTGTGTATGATAAATTTTGATCATATACTGATATTGTGGGTGAATCAGTATAATGATTATTTCGTGATATTTATTTACCTTGTTGTTGTTTTGACAGGATCTTATGTAGTCCACACTGGCCTGAGTTTCTGATCCTCCAGTCTTCACCTCCTGAGTTCCATGATTAGATGTGGGGTGCCATGCAGACTTTTATGCAGTACTGGGGCCCGAACCCATGCTAGAGGAGCACTTTGCCAAATGAGCTACCTCCTCTGCCTCTCCTGCCTTTTAATTTTTTGTTTGTTTGTTTTAGTGATAGTTGACTATTTACAGGTCAAAATGAACTTGGGTGGGCCAGCTTTTATGCTTTCTTAGGGAATTATCTGTGGAAACCTTAAGGTTTTTCCAAGTCTTTTTACGTTGTGGAATTTGAGTTTTAACCCTTTATTCAGTTTGTGAGGGCTTGGCTGTAAATTTCCGAAGGGTAGACTCTCGTATGCTTTCCCTGGGGTGTGCTTCTTACTCTAGAATAGAGACACCCCCAGTGTTTCAGTCGGATGCTGGGACTGTGCACAAAGCCTCCAGCATGTCAGTTCTGGTCCACACTTCAGAATGGGCCATCACCATAAGCCTGGCTACACATCTCTTACTCATGGACAGTTCAGTCCTTGCTTGAGCTCTCATAGAGCTTCTCACCGCATGGACTTCTGATGACTGCATTGCTTACATCCTTCAAGCTTTGTGCCTAGTAAGGAGGTTCCACTTAGGTCAGCTGCCCCAAACTATGACCTCCGCCTATGCAGCTCACCAGCACCACGATGCTTTGCTTGAATTCCTTTCCTACAACACCATTGGGACTTGTCCTTTGACACCAAGCTTGGACTTCAGCTAGTCAATTTTCCCATATCTCAAGAAACCAGAGTTGTCCCTGCTCTGCAAATATGAGGGCATGGATTTGAGCCCCCAGCACCCTTCTATAACATCGAGACATGGCTTGTGCCCCCGTAACCCCATTACTGGGGCATGGAAAAAAGTGGATCCTTACTGCTCAGCCAGTCAAGCTGAAATGGTAAGCTTCCACTTCAGACAAACAGGAGGTGGGGCAGGGATGGAGGAAGACCACTGATGTCCAGTTCTGGTCTCTGAATATGCACACATGGGCATGCATGTACATACACTCATATACATCACATACATACACTATGATACACACATGGGATGGCGGGAGAATAAGGCTGTGATTTTGAGTTTTGAAAACAGTCACCTGATATGATTTGATAGTTTTTAAGTTGGCATCATAGGTAATCTAGTCTACCATTGAATTTTTTCTTTTGGTGCTTGGAATCAAACCCAGGGCTTTTGTGACTGTTAAGTAAGCACTCTCCCTGCTGAACTGCACCTCCAACCTATACCATGGGTGTTTGAACAAGGGAGACTGTTGGTGAGCGTGGGGAGAGCGTAGAGTTGAAACAAAAGAAGACGTATTTCCAGGCTTCTAATCTGGAAATTAAGGTCAAAAGGAGGTCTGCAAAAATGCAGACAAAATAAAAGCACAGTGGAAACCACTTCTGTGAGTTATTTATAAATTCAATATAAAGAATGAAGAAGTTTAAAAATGGGACCAAGATGACTCTAAAAAGAACCATTTCTTTAGAGATACATACCAAAATGTAAGCAGAGATTGCTTGTTCTTTTCCTGGTCACTCAGACCCTAATAATCATACAGAAACTATATTAATTACAACACTATTCGGTCAATAGCTTAGACATATTCCTATCTAGCTATTACATCTTAAATTAACTCATTTCTATTCTATGTATCACCACGATGTTGTGGCCTACTGGTAAGGTTCTAGTGTCTCCTTCGGCAGCTACATGGCATCTTCTTGACTCCACCTACTCCCTCTCTCTATCTCTGTTTGGATTTCCAGCCTGGCTTTCCTCTACTAAGCCATTGGCTGAAATAGTTTTATTCATTATTCAATAAAAGCAACACATATACAGAAAGACATCCCATATCATTGAAATGTTGGTAGATGTAATGATGGAAGGATGAATGAAGATGGGGAGAGGGTCCGTTTTTGCTGTGACCACACTGGTCATGAGATGAGCATGGTCAGAGCTCAATGATAGCATGGGAACGTATGTGATAGCATCTTTCTACTTTTGCAAATGTTTGGCATTTTTAACTTTAGAAAAATTAGAGGAAGAAAGCATGCTAGAATGTGAGGGATAGAGGACTGGGGAGGTTGGGGTATCTAGGTTTGAGGCTGGAGGAAATTGATGTCCTCGGAATGTACATGCATGGAAATGCATGTATACACACACACACACACACACACATACACACTCACACTCAGTTGTCGTTTGTTATGTTTAAAGCAGAATTTTCATGGGAAACAGGGGTGTGTTTGACTGGCTCACTCTATGCTTCAGTGGTGTGCTTAGATACATATGTGCTTGGTGCACTGCCTGAAGATGCAGGCCATGCATACACCAGAGCTGACACTGCAGCATCCCCGGTGCCGCCTTGTCTAACCCCGAGTCAGGACAAGCTCATTATATCAGCTGGGAAAGCCCTGAGTGATCCCAGTCTAGACCACAATAGAGAGGTTTGGTTAGACATTATACATATCTACCTGAATGGCTCCTGGAGTGATATGCTTTTTGAGGTGCTTTGCTGTATCCCCCCTTTTTAAATAGTGTTCCCAACTAACTGTGTTCTGGGATCTGCCTGGAATTGCCCTAGGTCTTGTTATTCCCGCACTGGCTTCTCTACAGCTAACTATGGAGTCTGTAGCTGAGTTCAAGAGAGGCTTGTTTCTGATGCCTCAGAAGTTTTGTTTTCACTGGTATTTTTAAGTTTTAATAATTGCTCCTCTGTGAATGGGGCAGGGAAGTGCGTGCTGACATCAGAAGGCAGCTAAGGGGCGGGGAAGTACGTGCAGACGTTAGAAGGCAGCTCTGGGAGTCAGCCCTCTTCTTCCACCGTGTGGATCCTGGGGATCAAACTCAGGACTTCAGTCTGGGTGGCAGGTGCCTTTACCTGCTGAACCATCTTGCTGGTCCCCTCAGAAAATGTAAAGCCAGAGAGACTTTCTATAAGCGAACTGGGAAACAAAGAACAAAGACATCACCGTTTTGTCCTCCTGCCGTTTACTTTCTTTTCCTGTTTATTTAACAAATTTTTCTTAGGTACTCCTACATGTCAAGTGTTATGTGTTAGAGGCTGATTGGGAGATCAAAGGCGGTCAAAGGACAGACCCTTTCTGAAGGATATGGGAGAGGGTAGGTAGGTCTGGCGACTTTGAGAGAGTTACAGGAACAGGGGCAGATGTTTGCATAGGGACTGGGGATGCAAAGAATAGCGGGTGATCGCCTCCACAGTCTCGGTTCTCAGAATCCAGTTTCCACTGCGGTCACAGCTTATGCTTTATCCAGAGTCCTTTGAAAACAAGTTTCCTCACTTCCAAACAAGACCACTTACAGCTTTCATGAGTACCAACATTTTAAATGTCCAGAAGGAATCATGCAGACCCTAGAGGACGCTGCTCTGCTGATGCTGTTGATGGGGATGGTGGTGGGATAATGATGCTCTTCCCTTCTTTCCAGGCCTGCCCGTGATGGATCACTGTGATCACTGATTTTACCAGGTGACATTCAAGGGACCATTGCCATGCACACTGAGCCACAGCAAGAGAATCTGGGGGCTGCGGGCATTTCCAGGAAAGATCCATAAGCAAGAGGAAATTTCTCTTTTCTACATGGGTAATAAATCTTCTGCCTATTGACTTTTAAAAGCGTAGAGCAGAATGCCGTTTTTGTCTGTTTGGTACCAAGTGCCACCTTAACATTTGTCTTGCTGCGCAGTTTACTGAGGACTTCCACAGCCATAAATCATCAGTGCCTCATCAGAACCCTTTCGCGTGGCAGAATGGATTTAATTTTGACTCTCACTCGCAGCTATGGAAAATACAAGCTAGAGAAGTTAAATAATTTGCCCAAGATGTATAGCTAACAGGGACAGAACCGAAAAGCCTGAATTCTGGTCTTTTCCCATTTTTGAGATCATCAGTTCCTCATAGGAAGGATCTGCAATGGACAGGACTCCTCTTTGATGTCTATAAAAGGCTTCAAACTGTTTTTTTTTTAAAATGTTTAAAAAATCATCCCTATTTTGACATATCTCGGATGTCTGCAATGCTCCAGTCTGAAGCACAGTCACAATAAGTCAAGCAAACAAATAACCCATCCCTATTGTGCTGTGGATTATTCCCCCATGAGGCAGATGTTTACTTTTTATAAATGAAAGCTCATTGTTGTCAGGAACATTTAAGAGGCTTAACCTGTCTCCTCTGGCATATGGCGCTGGCTTTTCATGATAAAAGTCATTGTGTGCACTGGTAGACTAAATTGCAAGGCTTGTTCTGAAACTTCATCAGTTAATGCTTGTGAACAATACTGTTTTCCTATGCAGAGGCTCGTCTGGGCCTCTTCCACTGAGAAACGGGGGTTGGGGGGGGGAAGCTGTTTCCTTTGGTAGAAAATGCTCATATTTTAATGGGTATGATGTCATGAATTATTAAAGTAGCTCAACTTTAAAGCTGAGCCGAAAGAACACATAGTGAAGAATGACCTTGAGACTCTTGAAAAATGGGAACGTTGACTGCGTGCCTGCAGACTCAAAGATGGATTTCTACTTTAGTTTATATTTATGCAACTGTGAAACTCGGTCCCTTGTTCCCAAAGAAATCCTTTGTGCAGCCGTGTGGAGAAAGTTGTTACATTTTAGCGCAGGAGAAGCTGTAAAGTTTCTTGCCTTGGGTCTCATGAAAGCGAGAGTGTGCTGGCGAACTTTGTGCTGGGGGAATGACCCTGAGGAATGAGATGTAGCGTCTCTCAGAAGACAAAAGGAGACAGGCAGGCATTGTTCTTTAAGAAAAAGAATGTACCATTAGGTTCTCAGAAAGGGTGTGTTTGTAACCCGGTGTCGCCCCCTCTGTAGTGTTTGCTTGCTTCTGATTCAAGGTGAATAAAAGGAAATAAACCCAGAAGCATGAAGATCTGCCAGCCGTTCTGCGGTCTGAGCACATGACCATGCCTGTAGCAATCCCGCCATAACGAGTGCAGGTGCCTAGGGAGGCTGCCAGAGTGCTTATGATTCGGCAGGGAATACTTCAAAGGTTTGAGTTAGGCTCCAGGCTCATTCTCTGGCCAGCAGTTTGCTGGGAAAAAAATCATAGAAGCTACATGGAATGGAGTGTCCTTGATACTTCCAAAGTGAGGCAATACTGTGCCTAAACTCATAAGCAGGTATGGCTCATCTCTGCTTATGTTCTTTGTAACGGGCTTGAGTTGAAGTTCTGTAGACTTTAGGATGTTACTTGATGGGACATCACTTCTCCCAGTATTGCAAGTCCTTGGGTTTGTAATAATGATAAAAACCCAAGGGAAGGAAAAGAATACGTATGAGTGGAGAAGATGAAAGAACCAGGATTTATATAAGTCTGTTAAATTCTTGGTCCTGTCTCAAAAACAAAGCCCAAGTATAAGCTATAGCCCTATTTTAGAGGAGGTGAAGTTGAGCGGGTAAGGTTTTTTTTTTTTTATATCATACAGTAAATGGCAGGGTAGAACGTCACGTGAGCCAGTATTTGAAAAAAGATTCTCATGAATTAACCATTATTTTTATTTGCCTGTTTATAGGATTTTTTTTTTGAGACAGGATTATCCTATGTAGCCCAGGTTGGGTCTTCATCTCCACTTCTCAAGTGCTGGGATCATACATGGTATATGATGCCACTGTGCTTAGCTGACTTCACCATTTTTACTATCTGGCTCTGAATGATGGTTTGCTGGACTTTCTATTTTCTTGTTTGTTTGAACTCTTGGTGCTTACATGTAGAATGTCTTCTTCTTGTCTCTGCGGATCCACTCTCCCTATTTCTCTCTTCTGTGTGCCCTGGCAGATGGCAGGCTTCTGCTTTATAGGGTTGGGTCAATGGGAGACTCAAACAAGGCTTTGATGATAAGCAGATGGTTGGAAAAGAGTTACATATCAGTTTGACCTCATTTTTTTTCCTCTGATGGTTTTGTTACCGAGATTGTATCTGTCATTATGTAGCATAGGCTGGCCCATTCCTGATCTTCCACTCCCTGCTTCCCTGACTATAGGCAAACCCTGTATCTTCCATCTCTCTGATGGCTTTTTTCTTGAGTGTTATGATGCTTTTCTTCTTCATTCTGTTTTATTTTCTGGGTTGTAGTCATTGCTCCTAGCCCTTGCTTCTTCAGGCTTAGGTACGTCTCTGCTGCTGCTAGCCCGTTCCTCAACACTGGCACCCACCTTTGTGGATTAGGCTCACTGTAAGACAGTAGGATTACCCAAGTTGATTCTGCCATTTGTTACTTTTTGAGACCATAACTGATAGAGGTATATGCCACTTTAGTGATGATGTAATGGCTGAGTTTTGTACCCATCAACGACTGTTTTAACTGTGAAAAAGATGATTTTTGTGTCTTGTTTGCCCCTTAAGAATTTCCTATTTATAACTTCCACCTGGGCTAGTTTTGACACCTTTCACTTACTACATGGCCTCCGAATTTTCTTCAATTACCATCCCCCGCCACACACCTCAGAGTGAGTCTGGTGGACCAGAGGAAGCCTGTTTCTGTCACCCTTTTAAGACTGAGTTTCTGTGGTCTATGGGCAGGAGCTGGTCTGTATTAGCATTTCTTTGCAAAATTGTCTTTGGAATTGTCTTGAGAAAACAATGCACATTTTTAGACCTTCTAGGGAAAAAAAATCATTATTTCTCCAAAAAAAGAAGAGAGATAATGAAAATATGTTCAGTAAATAACATTGAGGATAATAGAGGATTCTAAAATAGGCAGAAGATTTAGATTCAAGGTCAGTTTCTTCTTTTGTTGGGTTGCAGTAAGAATTTAATGGCAATAAAATCTTTTTCCTGTATAATACATTTTATATTAAAACTCAAGGCATTTAAATGAGGGATTTTATGTCTGCATGGTCTTTATTGAGCATGAAGGATTAAAAAAATGCCTTTTCTTTTCTTAATACCCTTTTTTTGAGGGTTGAAAAGCCACTGCATGCCTCCTGAGCCCACAGAAGCGAGGATTGACAGGTTGGAGGTGGCCAGAAACACTCTCAAAGTGCCTTCCCTACCCTGTTTAACCTCGGACCCTGTTACTCTGGGCATTTCTGTCTCCTGAGTAGACACTAAATCTTTGCTGGTGGTGTGACAGCTTTATGAGGTAGACTCATGTCTCTTTTCAGAGGAGTATGGGAGCATTTTAATGTGTTTTTTCTTCTCTTACTAGCCACTTAGGTATAGCCTGTGTCTGTCAGGGGGGTAAGTCCAGCAGCACCTGGTTGCAATGTTCAGTGATGAGCACATGATATCACTGTCACAGTGATACCATAGATGAGCAGTCTTATGGTGCCGGGGGAATGGCACTGGTATTTTCTCAAAGGTTGGATTAAAATAAATTAATCTCTTGAAGGCATGTTGGCTGATACTTGCTGGAACATTTGGTGCATGTGTAGTGTATATGCAAGTACATATATGTATATGTGTGCATACATGTGTGTCAGCCAGTCAGATTCTCTTGCTAAACCCAATATTCACTGGATTGATTGGCTGGCCAGCCAGCTCTGGAGATCTGTTTTTCTTCATACCCTCTCAGTACTGGGGTTGCAGATATGCGTGGCCACACCTGGCTTCTTAGTGTGAGTGTTGGGATCTTAACTTGGGCTCTCATGCTTCAGTAGCGGGTACATTACTGCTTGCACCATTTCCTTAGACCTTGTTCTTTAATGTTGAGGAATCTATGATCTGCTCCTGATGCTAGGATATCAAGATAAAAATATCAAGCCCTGGGTAAGTTGTCTTTCTACAGGATGGCGCCCTGAGAAAGTCTGCTAGGCTGGTTTTAAGGTTGCTCACTTTGGGTACGTTGGAAGCGAGCTGTGAAGGTCCAAGGGTTGGTTGTCGTCAGGTGTATCCGGCAGGAACACTCAGTCACATGGCAACTGCATTAATTTTTTTACTCATTGGTAATTTTTTGTGGATTAAACTACTGAATTTAGACTATTCATTATTGAAGTGAATTTAACCTAGAAGAAGCAAAAATAGTAGGCTGATAGCTTAAGAGCATTTAACATACACACCCACAGAGGAAATTTTCTGCCTGTGGAAGTGGGTTATTGTTGGTGGAGATTTGACCTGTAGCAGGATGTGCCTTGCAACCCATAAATACCTGCTCTTTGCGTTGGAATACATTACCTGAAGAAGGCGGGCCCCGCGCTTTACATTTTAGATGGCCAGAATTCCATTTCTCTTTGGGTGGTTAATAACACCTTTTAAAATCCAAACATCCCTAGTACATTAACCTGACCTGACTGTTCTTGGCCACAACTTTATGTTTTAAAAATAGCCCTGAAGCAGGCACATTGGAGGCAAAATTTATTTAAACAACTGTTATTCCCCTGCAACATCACAAGGACCTAAATCTTTTCTATGTCTCTCTGCTCTCTTAGTAGCACACGTGGTGGATCGCTGTGGTCAGTTTGAGGGCGTATGGTTGTCGGGGACTTGATGATGCACTCCTTTGAGTCCTGAGACCAAAGTTTGCTTCAGTTTTATTTTCTAACAGGCTCAACCATTTCTGGAGGTCTCAGCAGCTATGTTTTGATTTTTATTTTTGATAATGCCGGCTAGGTGTTTTACCCATAGCTCCTGGAAATGAGTCAGAAGGGGTTACCAGGGAAAGGAGGGCAAACACGGCTCATTTATTTGGTGCCGAAGGCACCGGCTGACAGAGACAGGCCACTGGTGGTCCTTTTGCTCTTGGACATACCTTTGGATTTTAGGAAAAGCTGCGACAAAGAAGAAAGAAAAAGAAATGAGTGAGAGAAGAGGGTAGAAGGCAGAAAACCAAGCTTGCTAAAATCAGGAGATGGTTGATTTATAGACACACTTTTTGCATAGGATCCAATGAATGCTATATGCTTCCGGGGCAGATGCGGGACACACACACACCTGCACAAACACTCACCCCCAAGGAGAGAGGGGGGTGTCCCAGCAAGAGCCAGTGCACTTTAGAATTCTGGGTTTGTTTTTTTTTTTTTGAGTTCTGAATTAATTAGATACCATGTTGAATTCCAAATGTGATAATTAGGCAAATTAATGCTGCAGTGAAGTTATTAATGAGGCAAAATATGCTAATATGCTTTTGATAAAGAGTTCTTCTTCTGCCTTACCAAGAAATTGGCAAACATCTTTTATGTGAGGCCAGACAGCTCATCTCAAGTGATTTACTAAAAAGCTTCTAGGCCGTATGTTGTGAACAAATGCTGTAAATAGGGGTTAATGTCTAAATTTTTTTTGATGCGGCTAAGTCTCGTTTCTACATAGCAAGCCCTGGACGCTCTTTGCCTGGTGTCCAGGCAACAGCTGTGCCCAGGAGGACCCAAACCTTCTCTGTGTCCCTTAATGCTAGCACGAAGGCGGCAAGCCCTTCTGCGCACTGGGCTCATTCCTCCGGACAGCACCACCCATCAGCCCTCAAACACAAGGTGAATGGTGGCTGCCACCCCGCCCGCAAGGTGCTCCTTTCTCCTCAGCAGACTTGGTGTCTCCTTTGGTTTTCAGATGTTCAAACGTCCTTCGCCCAGAATCATTAGGGAACCCATTTAGTGGTTTGGAAGTGGCACGGCAGAATTTTTCTTTCCGATCTGAAGTCCACTCTGTAGAGCACATTGTGCGTGAAGAACTCTCCTGGGACCAAAGGCAGACACCTCCTATCAGAGAGAGGTGGTTATTAAAAACAAGGTGAAGGGAAGTATAAAAAGTATCTCTCCCACATGTACACGGTTGTTTTAATCCCTTTAATTACATGCACCACGAGGACATGGCCTCCAGGATTTCCATTCACTTGAATGTGACATTTGCTGGCAGGATTTTTTACCATGCTTCCTCACCCTCCAGGATGGGTTTGACTTTTGTTAGTCTGGAGACGGGAGTCCCTGACATAGTTTGAGTACTGTTATCCTTGGTTTGTCCTTGATTGGTGTGTTTCTGGGTTGTTCCTGATAGCAAGAAAGAGACTATTTATCAAGGGTAGTGCAGACCAGAGAAAGTGATGACAATGGATGTAGAACACCTCACCAAGATGTGGCAACAAACAGGGAGTTGACTTTCCCCTCTGACCCAGCAGGCCAGGGTAGGTGGTTTGCAGCTGAAACACATTTTCACTGTCCACTTTCTTTAATTTCATGCCATTATTGTAATTGTCTCTGGGGCACATGAGGGCTGCAGCAATCCAGGTCTTGGCTTCTGTGCTTCAAGCAGGAAGAAAAAGGAAAAGGTGGGGTATAACTTAGTGGGGAGAATGCTTGCCTTAGATGCACAAAGTCCCCAGCACACCACAAACTGAGCATGGTGAAATATAATTGCTACTCAGTGTCAGTGTTAGTTCTTGTCAACTTGACACAAACCCAGACATAGTGTGAAGAAGGACTCTCAGTTGAGGAAGAACCTTCATCAGATTGGTCTGTGGGGGCATTTTCTCGATTTCTGATTGATGGGGTAGGGGGAGCAGCCTGTGGGCAGCACATCCCTGAGTAGGCAGGCCTGGGATGTTTGAGAAAGTTGACTCAACGTGAGCCTAGGGGTGAGCTAGACAGTAAGCTGTGTGCAGTGATCCTTCATAGTGTTTTGGTTCCTACAGGTTCCTGCCCGACTTTCCGTGATGATGGGCTGTCACCTGGAAACCAAACAAACCGCTTCCTCTGCCCACTAACTCTTGGTTGTTGTGTTTGATCACAGCATCAGAAAGCCAACTAAGACACCCAGAACTTGGGAGGTGGAAGCAGGATTGGACAGACGTTCAAGTTCATTCTCAGCCACGTAGTGACTTTGAGGCCAGCCTAGGCTATATGAGACCCTGCTTTTAAAAAGAAGAAAACAAGCAGGGATTAGGAGAGAATTGCCTTTTTCCTTCTGAAAACGTTTCTAGGGTCTCTATCTGATAATCTCCATTTATATTATTTCATTGATCAGAATGGCGTCCCATAGCAACTTCTAGCAGAAATTGGGTAAGTGGAGATGAGCTGGCTACCCAACAGCTTTTCAGTCCCTCTATGCGGGCATGACTGACTTGGACTATGTGGTGGTATTTTGAATTGACTATCCTTCCACAGTGAGTATCTTAAAACTTGGATAACTGGACATGAGATGGGAGTTGAAGTAAGAAAGCCCATGTTGTTCAGTGCAGGTGGAAGGCAATGGGAACAAACCCAGGGACTTTGGGCTGAGCTCTATGACTCAGTATATGGCTTTTACCTCTGATCTTTGGTCTCCCTAATTGTGATGTGGAGAACATTCTTGGGGTTATTTTAGGAAACCATTAGGATCACAAATACAAAGTGCCTAGCATATTAAACTTGTGAATTGTTGACAGCTGTTAAGGTAGTTATCAGAATTCAGATCGTGTTCATAAAAACGAATGTGCAATACGAAAATGTCATCACGCAGTTCCCTGTATCTTTAAGACATTGGCTTCTGGTAGGCACAGGGGCCTTTCTGTTGTACGGATTGACCGGATTGACTGTAGGGAGGACAAGTGTTTGAATCAGTGAAGTCTGTGAACAAAAGGTAGAGGAATGGAAAAAGGGGCAGAGCAAGGATGAGCAGGCTGAGGAAGGATGCTCACGGGGCTTTGGCATGAAGTTGGGTATGGGGTATGTAAACCCGTCCTCTGACTCAATTGGCTGGCCTTCAGGGAACGTGTCTGATGCAGGCACTGGAGCGAGAGGGCCTTTTGGTGCCTACGAAGTGGCAGTTGCGTCGACTGGAGGTTGGCATGAAGTTGCAGCTGACATACAGTTTCTAGAATTATTCACGACGCATGAGTCTCAGTGTCCTGTAAATTAGATTTAAAGGTGACACCAACACAGCCACGCAAAACACATGTAGAAGAGTCGTGAGTTTAGCAGGAGGCTGTCAGGGTCTGCTGTGGGTGAGGGTCCCTTCTGTCCCACTTGTGAGGTGTCCAAAGGGAGGTGGGAGTGGAAGACTTTTCCCTTATTAGTCCCTGGCTCCTCTGTGGTGAAGTCATAATGACATGCATGTGATTCTGGCATTTGAAGATAAAATAACTTATTTTTAATTTTTTGAACAACATATTTCTAAACAAAAGCCAATTACTATATTTGGTGCTAAATTGGGAACTAGAAGCCAGCAATCTGCTTCAGAGTTGGAGGAAAATCTGGCTGCTTCGAATTTATTGAGCAATGGCACAGTACTGTATTTTTATGAGCAAATTAAGATATTTTCAGGGTCAATTGTGAATATTCTTGGTTTTCACGTCACGAGCCAATGTTAGAGATTAACTCTTGAGTAAAATCTGGGTATTCGTGATGACCACGTTTGTATTCAACGTGATTCATGGTTGGCATGAATCAGAGACCTTCAACCCAGGCTTTAAGGCAAGATGATACCTGTCCCTCCCATCGCTGCAGGATTTCTCATCTGAATACATTACACCAGGAGGCAGAGACTTTGCTGAACCAATCCACCACCTTCTCTCTTAGGGCTTTAACTCGGGCTGGTGGATGAGGATCCTGTCACGAGCGTGGGAGGTTCTGGCTCTGGTCAATGTCATCTGCTGGAATGTCTTGGGATCGTTTTCACCCTGACCGTTCTTGGCTGCTCTCCTCATCTGGTCCTCTGTTCTTTCCCTGGCACATGCCCGAGAAATACTAAATTTCCTGGTTCCTCCAGGGCCACAGGAAGCCCACAAAGCTTCCCCTGGTCTTCTGTCTCGCATCTCATGTAGAGTGCCTTCTTGGTGGCTCCTTTCCCTGGCCGCCACAGGAAGTAGATTGCTACAACTTGGCCGTTCCTCAGGACAAAGTGGGATCCTACTGCTCTCTTGGGATACCTGGTATGATTTGGGCAGGGCAGGAATAAGAAGCCTCCCTAAAGGTTTAGAAGCTTCTAAGTCTCAGATTTCTCCTATAGTATCCTTTATCCAGGTGGGATACCTTTATTTGCCTCCCAGGAACAGAGGAAACTCTCTGACTGATGAGAGAGTGTTCAGATCTTTTGTGTATGCCCCAAGCCCTAGACTTTTGAAACCCAAAACATCTTTCTCTAAAACCATTTCCTTTTCCTTCCATGTCAGGCCTTCCCAGAGGAAATGAAACCAGAATTCTTATCTGGCAGCGTGGCAGAAAGTGTGGCGATTACTGGACACCCTGGTGAAAGTTGGGAAATGCTTTAAGAGACTACTGTGACTGACGGTACTCAGCATAAAAAATTATCCACACTATGCCCAAGTCCCTGAGGGTCCCTGTTTCTTTCCTGCATGACACTACCACCAGCTTTATGCTCTCAGGAAAGAGAGTGCATTCTGACTGTAATAGAGGCCCGGGCAGGCATGGCACCTCCTGAGAGTAAGAGGCAGGGGTCTTCTTCCTTGCCAAGTGGTATGAACCTTCTCTCTCGAAGGTCCATGGCGTCCCCACTAAGGTACTAAGTACCTCTGTGCAGCACATCACACTATTTATTGGCTGACAACAGCCTTTTCATGTATTCAAAAACACAGGTGCTAAAACATTTGGTATTGTGAGGAGAAGGGCCATCCAGGTGATAACGTTAGAAAACGGATGATCACAACTATCTGTGAAAGATACCGTTTCCCCTTGTATTACTTTTCTCTTGGAGCAAGAACATACCCAAGGCTGGGGACTTTGTAAAGTGCAGAGAAGAAAAGAGGTTTTGTTTAGCTTATAGTTCTGGTGGCTAAATATTCAAGGTCATGTGACCTTATTGTATTGGTCTATGGTGAGCACATAGCACTGTAGAAAAGAAAGGGAGACAGAACCACAGCAGTGAGCAGAAGACATCACTTGGAGAGATGGGAAGCTGGAGGAGGAGGCAGGGTCCGTCTTGTTATGTTATTGATCCCTTCTTGAGGAAAATAATCAGCATTCTGTGATAACTGCACTAATCCCATCTAATGGCAATGCTTGGAATGACTTACCTACTTAAATGGTCCTTCCTTCCTTCCTTCCTTCCTTCCTTCCTTCCTTCCTTCCTTCCTTCCTCCCTCCCTCCTTCCTTCCCTCCCTCCCTCCCTTCCTTCTTTCCTTCCTCTCTTCTTTCAACATTTTATTGAACCTTTGTGGATTTCACATCATACTTCCCAATCCCATTCATCTTTGCATCCACCCTTTGCCCTTGTAACCTCCCCCTCCCAAAATAAAATAAAATTTAAAAGAGAACAAAAAATACCCCCAAACCAAAACAAACAAACAAACAAACAAAAAGAAAAATGTCTGTGTGGAAGCTATAGTGTGGCCCAGTGAGTCACACAGTCTACACTTTAGTCCATACATCTTTACCTGTAAGTGAGTCCACACATCTTTACTTGTAAGTGTTCATGGCACTGGGTCATTGGTTGATTCAAGGCCTCTGGCTTCAGCTATCCTAGCAATATTGGGCCCCCACTGAGTCTTTTCTTGAATATCCTGTTGTTGCCTTGTGTCTTGGAGAGCCTGTGTCTTTGTATCTGCCAATCAGGCCCCTTCACATGCGCCAGCAGTTCATAGATGAGGTGGATGTTGGAGTGGGCTAACTCACAGCTCTGCTTCTGGAACTGGGACCCAGTATTTCTTAATATTAGCATTCTTAGTACCAAGCTTCTCAGTCCTTTGAGGGGATATACTCAAGCCATATCCAAACCACAACAGCCTGCAAAGCCCACTGAACTCCCCAGAAGCCTTTGGGAACTAAAAGCTGATAGGAATGTGTCATGGAGAGATATATTCTGTAAGTTTGGATGATTCAAGACAGTGTATTTCAGAACTGTAATTTAGAGCAAATAAGGAGAAGATGTGCCGCCCATGGGGTCACTTCTATTTTCTGTGACAAAGAAAAACCAAAGCTTCAGGTGTTATGCCTAGATCCGCGAAGTCCCCCACAAAGCCAACAAGGAGACAAAGTCCCTTATGTGAAAGCAAGAGCCTTTATTTTATACAAGTTTTCAAACTTGGACGCTCCGTGAGTACAATATATTGGAATGATGGGAGAGCCCTGAGCTCAGTCAGAGTTGGGTTTTTATAGTAGCAAAGGTGGGGGTGAGGGATTTCTAAGGTTCAGGATCCCTGATTGGCTGACATTTGTCTAGGGGTGTCCTGGTGAGTGTGTGCTGGCAGGTGACCCTATCTACAACAGTTGGGACATTAGGAATTTCCTTTGGGTGGTCTGTTCTTGGGTGGTGCCTGGGTAATCTCAGTTTGTGGTCCTTCCTGCAACCAGATATTGCCTCAGGGTAAACTACTGAGACTCAGGCCTCCATTAAGTTTATCATGGCTGAGTCCTACCCAGGAACTTTTAATGTTTTCCCATTGGAACTTTTGGTTTTATATTATGGAAACCATAAAAAGCACAAAGCTTACCATTTTATCTATGTGTTATGAAATATAGTCATACTATATACAACAGTCACTATCTCTCTCCAGAACCTCGACATTACCCTGAACTGGAAAGTTACCCATTAAGCAATGACCACCCATTCTTTCTACTCTTGGTCTCTGGCCTGATAAGCTCTGCTATGACTTCCGCCTCTGTGAGTTTGGCTTCCCCAGGTACTGCAGGTAAGTGGCATTGTGCAATGAATGTCGTCTTTGCTCTCGGTCTGTTTTGTTCAGCACATAGTTTTCAACACTCATCCCTGGTCTAGTGTGCCCTTGAATTCTCTTTCTCTCTGGCCTATGTTTTTAAAGAAAGAGTATCTTCCACTGTGTGCATGTGTTGCATTTTGCTTGTCCGTTCATCTGTTGATGGACACTTGGGTTGTTATGTTTCATTTGTGTATGATGCTGTGAGGAGTGTTTATGTACAAATGTCTGTTCAGATCCCTACTTTCAATCCTTCAAGCTGTCTACCTCAATGTCGGACTGTGGAAACCCATGGCATTCTGGGTCTAAGCTTTTACAGTTTTATTGAAGTTTCAGGATTTTCTTTTTGTTTATGTTTTTGTTTCTCTAACATCCTCACCAGTGCTCCCCACTTTCTGCATGATAAAGATGTGTATGGACTAGTAGGGTCTCATTATGGTACTACTATTGCTTTGCTTTTCTCTGAGGACCAATGGTGCTGAATAACTCAACAACAGCCGTTCTCAACCTGTGGGTTGCGACCCTTTCTCAGGGGTCGCCTAAGACCATCATAAAACATAGTTATTTACATTGCAATTTATAACAGTGGCAAAATTACAGGTAGGAAGTGGCAACAAAAATCATTTTATGCTTGGGATCAGCACAACAAAAAGGGTTCCAGCAGTAGGAAGGTGAGAACCGCCGTTCTAGAAGGTTACTTGGAAATGACTATTCAAGGTTTTTGTCCACTTGAAAGTTTTTTCATATTTTGCTGTTAATTGAAAGCCTCAGGCATTTTAAAATTCATCACACTCTGTCGCCCTTAATGTAATGCCACTCTGCAGGGACGCGCTCATCAGGAAGAGGAGGATGAAGAGGGCAAGAGACTCAGGAAGACAGAACACTGAGGTCCTCACCACGCAGGATTCTGTCCAGTGACCCCAGCCTGGGAGGCTCTTCTCAACCCGGCCTTGTTTCTGTCACTCAGGGGGCTCATTTGTCGGTCATTCCACAACTGTCCAAGAAACTTTCAGTCCTCCAAGCCTTTGCTCTCCCACTGCTTCTAAACTACTTCTAAACAACTCCCTCCTGCCACTGGGTGTCCTTAGGACACATCATTTGTTCAGCCATTCATTCATTCGCTCCTGGAAGGTCCTAGCACACCTACTATCTATCATGAGGCACAGCGTATTGTGCCAGATTATGGGGAGATGTCAGCGCGTCAAGCGGTTTCTGCCTCCAGCGCGTTCCCTGATTCCTGGAGGAAACGGCAAGTTATCTGGCTGTTACCATTCATTGTGGGTAAGTGCTCAAATGGAAGCAGAAAGAGTAAGGAGAGCATCTTCCCGAGCTGCGAGTCGGCGTTAGACGTATTTATGGGCTGTTGTGAACAACCTCATCTTCTGCCCATTAAATGTAAGCTTGTGTTTCATTATTCTTCGTTTTATTTTCATTTTTATGTCTCTTAGCCAAAACCATTTACAGTCAATCTCTGGCATCTGGAAAGCACAGCCTCTTCTCGTGAAGAGCAGGCTTCTAGTGCTGAGGTGTTCCCGTGCACACTGAGATGTTTGGGTATCATTTGAAAGGTGAAACTTGGGCTGGGTTCATTCAAGTGGAGATTGTGGAGGGGGGCAGGGCACCTGGAAGCTTGCTGGACTGACCCCTCCCTGACTAGACTCATAGAAAATCCACCGCCATTGGATAAAATGCATGTGGTTTTCATTCCAGTGCCATTTGCAGTGTGAGGCACAGAGCTCCTGACAGTCTTGGACTCTATGAATCATGGTGTGTGTGTGTGTGTGTGTGTGTGTGTGTGTGCTACTTCATTTACCAACAAGACAGAAGGAATAGAGCAGTTGTAGAGGTGACCCACCATGTTGAATCTGATCCAGAAGGAGCACGCCACCAGGCCTTTATTTCTCTTGAGAAATGGCTTGTTTGCTTGTCTGGGCTTTGGCATTCCTAGAGGAAAGTGAAGGCGTAAGTCACAGACAATCCCACACCAGTTTGGAATTATGATTAATATAATGGTTATTTATTCAAAGGGGAAAAAACTTACAGATTACCGTCCCAGACAACAGCCCCTCCGCGCGAACAGGAAAGGAGTCCAGGGGCCGGAAACGGAGCCGGAAGACAAAGAGAGAGTGGAGGACAGCCGCTGCTTTTTTTAAAGGGAGAGACCACGCCCCAATGGGCTGGTAACTCAGCGGCGATTGGCTGAAGGAGCTGAAGGAACTCCCACAGCATCTCCCCCTTTTGTTTATGTAAGAGAGTTCTAAGCCTACTACGCAATTATATACAATAAGTACAAACCTACGAAATTATATACAATAAATACAAATATCCTATTCTAACTAGCTTAAGTCTTGTATAACAAATAACTTGGCCAAGTCATGAAAGGAAAGTAACTACATTTATATAATCTTCAATCCCATCGAAGATCTGAGAAGGGAAATAATGTTATCTGAGTAATTAGGAAGTGCAATCAAACAACTTCCAGAACATGTAACAAATCGCAGAGACAACTGGCTACCTGGACAAACACCCAAAGTCACATTTGCAGCGTTGAAGCAACCAACTTTGGCTAAGGCCTGATGTAACTGACATACCATTTTCAAAGGCAAGAAACTTCAAAACTATCTTACCCTGTCTTGGCAGGATATGACAGTCTTGTTTTATCCATTTACGGATATTCTGTAACTCTGTCAGTAGTTGAGGTATGAGCATTTCTTTACCCAAAGGCCAGTTCTGCCAAGAAGAAAGGCTCCAGGTGGAGTGTCTTTGGTGCTCAACATTCTCTCGGGCATAGATCAGTGTTGCCAGGAGTGATTGTGTCTCCCTACCATAGAACTCTGAATTAGATTAAAGGCCATTTTCTACAGCTCTTTGAAGAGGTTGAAGATTATCTATCTATACTGAATATAATCTCTATATATCTAAAGAACCTGATTAGTCTAATTATAAATGACAAACTTAGATGACTGTTGATCTATATAATTCTCAATATCTATCTAACTTAAAGACTGAGATAATAAACAAGTGTGCAATAAATGAGGACAATGAGACCTCCAAATATAAACAATGTGCAAGTATACATTGCAATATGGTAAATATATATCAATACATAAACAATATATAAGTATCTTAATCAGAGGTAGAAGTGTACAATGCAATATGGTAAATATACATATATCAATACAATATATATATACAAATACATAAAAATGTTTTAAACAGAGGTAGAAGCATGAAGCATGCATGCATAAAATAGTCAACATAATTTAACTTTGTATCAATATATAAGAATCGATACCAATATGTTTGTCTAAAAGCAATAACTCACAAGTACAAATCTATTTATCCCATAATCCAATTATCCCTCCTTTTTTTTTTTTTTTTTTTTTTTTTTTTAAGATTTCTGTGCTTATAAAATTCCTCCCCCAACCCTCAACCGTATACTAATTATAACCAACCCCTAAATGATGTCCCTAAACCCAAGGACAAACTTTATTGGGAGAGGGGACGTCGTTCTCTAGAATTACTTCCAGCTGTCATGGGGGCGACGTTCTTTCTGGGGGATCCTGTGAAAGTAAAATGATGGTTAAATTTCAAGATCAATGTCTTTTAAAATTGCAAATAGTCTCTGAGTATTTTGTGGAGGTCTGGCCAGAATGTTGTACAAGATGTGCACCATTTCAGCACGTTGGAACCGTCTTGTGCAGCTGGTACCCAAAACAGGTCTTGTAGTAGCGCTATCAGTATCATGACGTCATCTCAACCAGGTGGAGTTGTTGTTATGGGGCCCCATCTTCTTCCTGGAAACTTCAAATGTCACTGTAGGAAAAACTCATTGTTCATTGTGGAAAACTTAAACATTAATTATATAGACATATACATGAATACCTATATTCAATGAGAGACATGATAGATATATTTAATGAAGGTATGATAGATATGAAGAAAAGTAAAGATGTTTTCTAAACTCATATTTCTTTCTGTCCCATATCATGGCTCTTGACATGAGACAGAAACTCCAGAAACTCTGGGTTTTTCTTTAAACAACAGGCTTGGAATTAGAGAGGGACTGAGCCAGAGTTCAACTCTAAAACCAGCTCTATAAATTTAGAAATATGATTTAGTATATGGTACTTACAGAACCTATTCAGTTTTCTTGATAGTCCCTATTGGGCCGTTATTTTCCATCTGTCAGTATTCAAATATCCAGGGTCCCTTGAACTTTTCAAAGATCAGTGTTTTCCTGTGGAGATAAGAACAGAACCCTGCCCCCATTCTATATGCTTTTCTTACCACCTGTATGGTTATCATCATTGTAGATGCTGTCATTTCTCCTTTCCAAGAGGTTTCTCCTCTTCAAATCGAACCTTTATTAATTTTGATGGTATCCACAATTTTTCTTCTCCTGTGGAAACCCGGAAACGGAGCCGGAAGACAAAGAGAGAGTGGAGGACAGCCGCTGCTTTTTTTAAAGGGAGAGACCACGCCCCAATGGGCTGGTAACTCAGCGGCGATTGGCTGAAGGAGCTGAAGGAACTCCCACAGCAGGAAAGTATGTGGATCCTCTTGAAGAAGTCAAGGGGTCGCTAACATTAAAGCAGAAAGTGTACGGTTGCGGGGGGGCATTACAGAGAGGCCAGATCAATTGTTATATAGACAGCTTCATACTTGAATGCAGGCTTTAACTAGGTAGCAGAGAGGGGACACTTTGGGGGGATTACTGTGAAGGAAGAATCAACTGATATGGATTTTGAGGGGTAAGAAATGGGAAAAAATAAAGAGGACTTAAGATATTGGTTTTAGGATTAAAAGGAGGGATTTAATTTGGAAGATAAAGGATTTGCTGTTAGAAGAGTGACAATTAGGCGCTGAATGCAGTGGCCCTCAAATGTCCCCGTGCAGGGAAAGCTGCGCTCCTGGAGTCCTCTGCTTGGCGAGGACAGGATGCCCACGACAGAAGCCGTGTGTGACTGACTGCTGAAGAGAAAAACTCTCCTTGTAGCTGAAACTCGTTATTTGAAGGATTACTTATTCTGTCCTTTGAAACAGCTCCTTCCCAGGCTTTGACAGGGCTCGGCTGCCTGGCTGACATCAGTTCCAGCAGGCAGGATGAGAGGCTCAAAATCCGACTGCAGGAAGCCATCAGCTCATCGAGCAAATGATAAATCATCCCAAATGCATATTGAGCAGGGATCTGTGATATTTCCACAACACAAACAGAACGGCTGTCGGGTCCATCCTTCCAGTTACCTGCATTAACCCTGGGCTAGGCACGAGCGTAGTGGCCTTTGTGTATAGATGGCCGGGGCGAGCAGGATGGAAGCAGGCCGATGTCCTGGGAAAGGCACAGTTCCCACCGATGCTGAGTCACTCGTGTGCTGGCCCACAGGGAGGCCAGCTCAGCTATGTGGGCTGCTGAGGGTGGAAACACAGCCCTCACCAGCGTGCTTTGCTCTATCCTATGATTTTCAGCCCTGTTCTCTGCCCTTCCCTGCTGCTCCGGGCTGTTCTGGATCCATTATTCAAGCGAAAGCCACTTGGCTGTGCCGCAGTGGGAGGAAGACTGGGAAAATCATGGATCTGCCTTTTAATAGCTGTGAGATTTTGGGCGAAGTACTAAATGCTCTGCTTTGGTTTCATCTTTGTGAAGGAGAGGAAATATTATGCCCCTTTGGAGAATGATTGGGAAGGACAAGTAGGGCAAGTCTGGCTGAATCTGCTGCCCTTGATGGTGGGCGCGTGGAAAGGGGTTTCAAGGTGCCTAATAGCAGTGATGGCACGACGTGGCACGCCACATGGCCAGGTGTGCAAAATGTAAACATGTCTTAGTTTTCTTTGTAGTTATTGGTCTCTGAGTTATTCCCCCTCCTCTTCCGCCTCTTCTTTCCCTTCTTCTAGACTCTGTTCTGCCGCTCAGCAAAACAACACAACACCAAAGCCACCAGAAACAACAACCAGCATCCCCCCCAACACGAGATGGGGTGTGGGACACCAGAGAAGAAAGTCTACACCTGTAAATTCACTAGGGAGGCGGAGGAGAGAATTCTGGGTCACCCTGGGGTCTAGAGGACAGTGGCAACAAAAGGAATCTGAATCAGTTGAGGGTCTTGGCCTATGCAAATCTTTATGGTGGAGAGCTGGTCCCTGGTAGCTGTGATGTCATGGCTCCTCTCCCCTCCATTTCCATCAGTCCTCTGAGCTTCTGTGCGCAAAGACAGCAGCTACATCTTCTGCTTCCATCGGCCAGGCTTCTCCAAGTCTGCCTCATACTCATGTTGTTGCTGAGTGAGAACTTGTCTGCTTCACCGCTGCCCAGCTACAATCCCTCTGCTTCTTTCCCGGGTGCTGCCTTCTGGCAAGCTGGCTGCCTGTGGAAAGCTCTTAAGAGGCCTCTGACCTTGTGAGGTCCTTCCTGTGCCTCTCCACCCTACTTGCTGAGTGTGACGCACAGGATGTCTAGTTACCTGCTCTCACCCCTGATTTTCCTCTCTTCCTTTCTGTGCCCAGCCCTTTGGAACAAGAGCTTTCGGTTGAGCTTTAGAAATGCAAAGTCTTTAGGATCACGAATAATAGGCTCAAAGACCTTTAATTATGGTTAGAATCCACTTATGAGTGAATACATACCGTGTTCCTCTTTTTGGGTCTGGCTTACCTCACTCAGTAAAGCGTTTTCTATGTCCATCCATTTGCATGCAAAATTCAAGATGTCATTATTTTTTACCGCTGAGTAAAACTCTAATGTGTATATGTTCCACACCTTTTTTAACCATTCTTCTATTGAGGGGCACCTAGGCTGTTTCCAGGTTCTGGCTATTACAAATAGTGCTGCTATGAACATAGTTGAACAAACGCTTTTGTAGTATGTTTGGGCATCTCTAGGGTATATTCCCAAGAGAGGAATTGCTGGGTCCTGAGGGAGGTTGACTCCCAGTTTCCTGAGAAACCTCCACACTGATTTCCAAAGTGGCTGCACAAGTTTGCATTCCCACCAACAATGGATGAGTGTTCCCCTCATTCCACATCCCCTCCAGCATAGGTTATCATTGGTGTTTTTAACTTTAGCTATTCTGACAGGTGTAAGATGGTATCTCAAAGAGAAGCTAAATAAGAAGACGAACCTGATGAAGATTATTTACCTATCCGCCAGGAGGTAGGAAATAGTCAAGAGTCCCAGGTAACCTTGGGTGCATGGGGGGGGGAGGGTTGATGGAAGGGGAGAGGGTTAGAGAGAAGGGAGTAGGGGAGGAATGGAGAAAGCTCGGTTGACCGGGATGGGGGGAAGGGAGGAAGGATGAATGTGGGATCAGGGAAGAATATATTTCAACTAAGGGAGTCATATTAGAGTTTACAGGAAACTTGATTATATATGGGATCCCAGGTCCAAGGAGAGATCCCCAGATTGTTCTCTGGACAGAGGAGGGGGTGCCTGAACCGGCCTTGGCCCGTGACCATACTGATGAATATTTTGCTTATCACCATAGATCCCTCATCTGGCGTTGGATGACGATACAGATGGAGGCCCGCGTTGGAGCACCGAAATGAGCCCCCCAAGATCCAAACGAGGAGCAAAAGGAGGAAGAAAATGACAAAGGACTGCGAGGGATACTATCACCCACTGATACAAGGGGTCGGATCTAATGAGAGTTTACCAAGGCCAGATGGACCGTGACTGAACGAGCATGTGATCCAACCAGATTCTCTGAATGTGGCCGGATTTTCTGAATGTGGCTGGCCTGCAGTCTTTCCGAGAAGCCATTGACAATGACACTGGGACTGGTTTCCTCTGCATATACTGGATTTTTGGGATCCAGTCTGTTTGGATCCTCACCTTCCTGGACCTGGAGTGAGGGGGGAGGAACTTGGACTTCCCACAGGGCAGGAGACCCTGACTTCCCTAGGGGACAAAGAGGGAGGAGGGGGGGGGAGTGGGAGGGCGTTGGGAGGAGGGGCGTAAATGGAAACTTTTTATAATTTAATAAAATTACAAAAAAAAAAAAAAAGAAATGCAAAGTCTTTGCCCTAAACGGAGCTGTGAGCTTCACGTCGGAAACTCCCAAAGTCAAGAATTGACTTTTCCTTTCCCCTGGCATTTCATCCACGCTCTCCCTTTCCCCGGGGCAGGAAGTGCTGGATGTTGAAGTGTCTGCCCGGGGAGACGGGTGGGCAGAAGGAATCAGGGTATTTGCAGTGCACGCGAATGTTGCTTAAAACCTCAAGACGTGTTTCTAACACATCGCTATTATTACATCTGCCCTCCACGCAGTTTCTGCCCCATGGGGCTGTGCTGCGCATTGATTTGCTTCAAGGTTGGAGCATTTGAGGATGATTCTGTTTTGACCTGTTGTTGGTAAAGTAAAAGAAAAGAAAATTAAAGAAACAGACAGAGAAGCTATAAAGAAAGCCAGACCCTTCTGGTCTGTGAAGCATTGGTTGAACACAGAGCTAAATGCAGCTCTGGCCTCATTCTGCTTTTCTGTCTCCCAAAGGTCATGCCATTTTTCTTGATCTGTTTTTCTATTTCCCCGTTCCACAGTTCATCATTGGATGCTCTGCTGCCAAGGCAACAGCGTTCAGGGCAGCTTTCAACAAGCGAATTACTGGAGAATATTCTGAGATGCATGCATGCGGAATTTCCTGTAATCTGGAATTTGTCTATTATTATTAAATTTTTTCATCTTTTTTATTATCAGTGTTACAGTAAATCTGTTCGCTCAGGGAATCTGTTCAAACCCATGTGTGCATCTTAGTTATTCAGGACACCAACCATACGGATGCTGGTGGCATTTCACTTCATCTTGTTTTCTGTGTCTGATCAAAGTTCTTTTGAACTGTACTATTTTGTCAGTTGGACATGAGGGGCCTCGGCCTCGGCTTTCACCTGCATGGCAACCACGGGAAAAAATGGAGGCAACATTTTTGCTTTGCACAGGCTTTGCTAGTTATGCTAAAACAGGATTTGTAGAAATTGAACTATGAAAGCAATTCTAAAAGGTTTGCCAGCCGCAACAGCATCAGCGGCAACAGCAATAATTTTGGCCTCGGTTTATCCATCAACTCTTTTACACCTGGTACTCTATTCTCATACACATGGCCCCGTTCAGCTTTGGCAACTACTTTTAGAGGCTGATGCCTTCCTTTTCTTTTATAAACAGGAAACGGGCCTTAGAAATTAAGCAGCTTGTCTTTGGTCACAGTGTATATAGGTTGAGCCAGCATTTGAAACCATGTAGGTTTAACTTCAGAACCCTTGTTCAGTGGGCTGGAATGGGGCCATGCCGCAGTTCTTGCTGGTCATCTTCCTGGGAGGCTGGTCCATGCCCGACGGAGAGTAGGTGCGCATCAAAGCCGGAAGAAAGTGATTGATTGCTTGGATTGGAGGTTAACGTTCTATGTTCTGAGGCATTTCCTTTCACGAGGGGCAAGAAGAGAATAGGCCTAAGCCCTTCTTCTGAGTGGTCCCCTGGCTTTTCTATCCTCACTCCCTGGTTCAGACTTAATGCCGTCCTACATGAGGTGCTGGGAAGCATCCTGAGACCTGCTTTGTTTTCCTCCAGTCCAGATTGTATCTAGCAAACCAACAGAACCTTTCTCATTCGAAAGTCTGTTCCCAGTCACTCAGATTCCTCAGGGTGGGTCTTACTTTTCAGAGGGCCCCCTAGACTTCTTATGATCTGGTGCCTTTGACTTGTAGGCTTTTTTTGTTCATAATGCACGGTTCTCTGCATTGAGCCTTGAAAAACAGAAGTTCTTCGCTCCAGGCATCTGCACGTTCTGGTCGCTCTACAGCAGTGGCTCTCAACCTTCCTGCGACCCCTTCGTACAGTTCCTCGTGTTGTGTGACCCCCAACCATAAAATTATTTTATTGCTACTTCGTAACTGTAATGTTGCTACTGTTATGCATTGCAATGCAAATATCTGTGTTTTCTGATGGTCTTAGGTGACCCACAGGTTGAGAAACATTGCTCACATCACACTCCACTGCCGGGACCTATCTAGCTTCTGTCCTACCCCAGTTCTCTGCATGTGTCGCTCCCCTGGGCAGCTTCCCCGGGCTCCTCTGATGGGGCAAGGACTCCTCTTGGTGTGCCCCACCATCTCCCGCTTGTCCCCCAACACAGTGTTTGCTGTAGCTCTGCTATTCACCTTATGCATTGATCTAAGATGTACCGTACGTCGCATTGTTCAGCTCGAGGCCTGGTATCTGGTCACCACTGAATACAGCTGTCCCACGGAATCTCCAAGAAGTTGGTTCTGCCCTCATCCCCAAGGGAGAGATGGTCAAGTCTCCTTTAAGACCATGTTTTAAGTGTTTGCAAAGAACTTCTACACAGCCTCCGGTGGACTCTTATTTACCTTTATTTTTAAAGATTTATTTTGTTCTGCTGTGTCTATATTTGTCTGGGTGTAGGTATGCGAATGTGCATGCAGGTGCTTGTGAAGGCCAGAAAGAGACTTGGGCGTCCCTGGAGCTCGAGTTACAGGTGGGCACCAGCTGCCTGACCTGGTTGCTGGGAACTGAACTCAGGTCCTCCGTGAGAGCAGCAAGTGCTTTTAACCACTGAGCCATCTCTCCAGCCCTAGCCCACACGCTTCCAATCACAGATTTCTCATCATACCCAACACAAACGGCATGTAAATATTTGCTATTCTGTGTTGTTCAAGAGTAATGGCTGGACATATGTTCAGTGCATACGCCATTGTACTTCAAGTATTTTCTGTGTGGTTGACCACAGATGGCGAACTCTTAGACAACTGTACATTTTTTGTTGAATAAATGTGGAGTTGGAGGTGATGTCTTTTTGGAGCAATTGCTGAATCAGAATAGCATCCTGAACCCTGGGCTTGGGAAGGTCATTATCTTGAGAATAAATTTCTCAAAGTAGCAAATGCAAACGGCTCTGAAGTCCTCCACACAGTCTTTCTGGAACTGCGGGGAGGCCTTTGTTAGATGGTGAGAATCTAAGTATTTCAAAATTTCAAAAGGCAAGAGGTTTAAAACGACAGAAGTAGAGATCCGACAACTCTCAAATCCCTCTCTCCCCCCTTTTAAAAGTCAGTTGGTTACCAAGTTGAGAGGCCCAGGAAAACTCACATTGCAAACTGATTCATGAATATTCTTTCATCCCGTTTTACACGATTAAAAGTGGAACTATAGCTCATTGCCACTTCCTCCCTGCCCTCCTGTCCCAGGACTTAAGTCCCTGAGTACATCTGCTTCAGCCTGAAAAAGGCCCCCACATTGCAGGCTCTGAGGCCCCCCATTAGAAGGACCAGATGGGACCATTGACGGCGTGGAGAAGTCGAGAGGGCCATCTCACTGGCTCTGACTCCTCTTCCACAAACCCCCACTGGATTTTCATACAAATTAAATCTCCCCGGCCCCCTTTCCTTCACCCCTCTGCTCTCCCCAGAGTGGTTTCCCAGGCTTCAGGCTTTGTGTATATTTGCGAGGCACACGGGGCAAAGGCAAAGCTCAGACTCCTGTTTGCTGTGAATGCCCTGTTTAGACCCCACAGCCCCGCCCTGGCAGCACAGCCTTCTCTTGTTGCCTGAGCATCTCTCTGAGCCCTGGGAACGGGGCAGGACAGCAAACAGGTGAGCAAACAGACGGGGGCCGCATTTAGTACCATCTGCCGTTTCCACCGAGGTCACTGGGATAAACCGATTTGCTAAACAAAATGGTTAACAACTCATGAATAAAATCTTGAAGAAAAATTCCAAAAGGGATTCCTGTACTGTTTAGTCTCCGTGATACCTCGTGCCCCAAACTGCTTTTGAACATGTGCTTTTCTTGGGTTCCAGTAGGGGGCAGCTGCCATTAGGCCTGGAGAGAGAACTCACACACAAAAAAAAGCCTTCTAAAACTATGTGAGATATTTGTCTTCTACAGGGACAAGCCCCCTAAATGGTTGTCAGTGCCAAGTGGTCAGCCTGAAAAATATATATGCACAAGCTACACTAACTAACTGGGCCCACCAGGTTGTATTATTTATTCATTTGTTGATATACAAGCAATAATAATGAAAGAAAAAGAAGTCATGCATTTGGGAGCGGGATACAGGAAGGCCCTAGGGTGGAGGCGGGGAATCAGGTAAATACAGTAGGTATGTATGAAATTGGAAAAATATGAATAAAGTAGAACACACCAACAGAAAAATGCACAACAGCATGAATGTACCCTAGCAAACATCTTGAGGTTGGGAAGAGGAATGTTGCCTGCAGTTTACATGGTACATAACCCCCAACTTTCTGTAAGCTCCTATCCTCCCTGAAGAAGGAAGAACTCTGGATTGAGTTTGGGTCATTCTTTTCTTGAATGTTGAACACACTCAAACACATCTGGAGGGGGCTCCTCCCAAAGGAGGGGGATTTTCTTTCTTTCTTTTTATTTATTTATTAAAAATTTCCACCTCCTCCCCGCCTTCCTTTTCTCTCCCCCTCCCCACCTCCCCCTCCCTCTCTAGTCCTAAGAGGAGTCAGGGTTCCCTGCCCCGTGGAAAGTTCAAGGTCCTCCCCAGGAGGGGGATTTTCTATGGTGCCAGTGCCCCTCACCTCTTGCGGAATGCACTGTTAGTATTAACAATGACAATTAGAGTTCATGCCATCTGGATGGCTGGGGCAAGGATGCACAGCTGCTGGCAGAAGACAGAGAATGAGCTGGTACAAAGTGAGACAGTTCCTTCTGCGAAACTGGACCCATCCGTACCAACCAGGAACTGTGGTCACTCATTTCATTTACTCAAGAGGAACAATCCAAGTGTCATGATAGGATTCCCTCCCCCCCCCAAAAAAGCTATAATCCTCCCCTCTTATTGGGCCTCTTAAGTCCTGATGGTCACCAGGCCTGACTCAGTCTCAGAACAGGTTGATTCTGTTGTTCTTGTCTGAGTTTCCTGTAGAGAGTTGGGGGAGGATGTAATACATTTCTCCTCCACTGGTGTCAGGGCACAATGAGGAAGTTGGGTGTGCACTCTTTGCAAACGATTGCTATTTCTATTTGTCAGATGCTAGAGTTACTGGTTCTGGGATAGGAACCGGTTTTAGACTATGAGGAAACTCTGATTTTGGGTAGTTTGCTCTTTGCTCCTCCTTTCTACAGGGATGAGTCTTGACATGGAAGAAAGGGCAGGTTGGACTTGGATTCTAAATTTGTTTTTTTTTTTGGTGTGTGTGTGTGTGTGTGTGTGTGTGTGCTGCATAGTTGTATGTCAACTTGACACAAACTAAAGTTATTTGAAGGGAGGGAATCTCAGATGAGAAAATGCCTCTATAAGATCAGGCTATAAGCGAGCCTGTAGGACATTTTCTTAACTGGTGATTGAGAGGGGAGAGATTGTGGGTGATGCCTTCCCTGGGCCGGTGCAGGCTGAGCAAGCCATGAGGAGCAAGTCAGTAAGCAGCACCCCTCTGTGGCTTCTGCATCAGCGTCTGCCTCCAGGTTCCTGCTTTGTTTGAGTTCCTGTCCTGACTTTCTTCAGTGATGAACAGTGATATGGAAGTGTACGCTAAATGAATCCTTTCCTTCCCAAACCCTAGCTCTGCTCTTTCTCAGCTATGGGAGTTGGGGACAAGTTACCTTATCGGCTTGAACCTCAGCTGCTGCCAAGTCTGAAGTGGGGATAATGGTAACAGTGTTTGGCTTGTGATCAGTACATTTTAGCCAATAGTATTGTTCCCTAAGGGCAGGGATCCAAAACTGATCCTTAGGGCCAGGCCCAGGAAGCTCCTAATTCTGTGTCTTCAGCTGTTTGAATCTAGAAAACTTTTCAAAGAAATGTGTTCTCTTTGTGGCCAAAGTTTCCAGCACCCTTTAGTGACTGTTGTCTTATATCTGCCACGATTCATACATTGTTCCACGATCCTTGCCTGGTGCTCCCAGGCATTGTGTTTGCAATCTCTCCTCAGGCTTGGACAGACTCACCAGGTTGTCTTAGGTCTGTGTGGTAGAACTCACCAAGGAAGCTGGGCTGGGCAGGTAAACCTAAGACAAGCCAGTTTCCTTTTCCTTCGTGTTGGGATTACAAGATCATGCCACCACATCTGACCCCCACCCCTCCTCTTTCTTTGTGCTTTCTGGGGATCGAACTCAAGTCCTTATGCTTTTTTTTTTTTTGGTGGAAAAATAGTTTATTTCATTTTACAGTAACAGTAACAGTCCATTGCTCAGGGGTGGCACTACTCTCCATAGACTGAGCCCGCTCACATCAATCATTAATTTAAAATACTGTACCATTGGCCAATCTTAGGGAGGGATTTTCTCAATTAAGAGTCCCTCTTCCCAGATATTCCACGGTTGCAACGGTGGACATATCTTGTCTAGTGGGTGATATTCTAGCATGCAGAGTTCAGGATTGGGTAAAACCACTGAAATCTTTTCTTCCTCAGCCTCTTGCACGACACCTTCTAGATTGCTAAAGCTAGCCAGCAGGCAGAGTTTCCTGGTCAGTTCAAGATTGATTTCTCAGTTTCTTGCAACAAAAGAGTGTGTGGTACCTTCAGCCATAGAGTCCTGCCTTCTTGTTCTGCTGGGCAGCCAAAAGCAGGACACCAAAATTATTAATATGCTGGCTTTTTTTTGACTGAACTATCTCCCCAACCTTGATTATATTTAAGATATCCCCACCCCCACACCTAGGGTCTTACTACCCTTTCCTCTTTAACACAATGGTTCCCAAAATGTTCTGAGATCAACTGCATCCCTGGGGATTTTCAGAATGCCAAGCTCTCAGCCTTACCCCAGACATCCTGAGTCAGAAACTGGGAGTCAAGTCAGCCACCGTGGGTAACAATCCTTTCAGGAAACACCTATGAATACACGCTGCAACTGAAGACCTCCCATCCTAAGATGCCTACTACTAACCTTAGGCAGATTTCCAAAGCAGAAGGCCTTGGGACCTGGGCGCCTGTGTGGGGGTCTGCTCAAGTTTCTGGAGTCTGTGACACACACAGTGGATGATTTTCCACCTGGGAGCCTGGGCAATGACTCCAAGACGAGGCCTGAAGGATGGCGACTTCAGGTGAGGAAAAGCAGAGGCAAATGATCTACCCCCTGGGGATAATTGTTTGGCTTTATGCAAATGTTCGGAGCCATAAAACCAGCCAGTGATGTATGGGAATACACGCTTCCCGTGCTGAGTGGTCTAGCGTGTTGTCAGTGCTGGGCTTCCAAGCCCCTATTACCCAAAGCCTTAACGGCATGAAATACGCCACACCTGCTAAAAGAAACGCACATGGGGCCATTATGGGAGTTTTCAACAGCCTTTTATTTTGCATAATATAGTTTTTTTCCTTCAGTCTAGGAATGGTATATTAGAAAGTCAGCAGGCACAGAGAGCTTGCTTTAAAATTATTATTACTTCGCTCTGGTGCAGCAGACTTTTATTTTCTTATTCCTGCTGCTACTGTGCAGAAACCCAGACTATTCTGCCCAGAAGGAACCCTAGAGATCAGTGAGTCCGTTGTTGAAATTCATGGGTGAAGACATTGCTGTCGTCTGGAGGTGGGAGGTGACTTGCTCTGAGCAGAAGGCTGTGGATTGGTACCAGCACTACGAATTATCAGTCTATACTAAGCCTGTTGGTTTCTTCCCCTGATCCAGGAATCTTAGACCAGGTGAGGGACCTGGGAAGGAAAATGGCCTCATGCTTTCTCTTGGGCATGTTAGCATCAGGGGAATGGGTGTGTGTATATATCACTTACGTGTGTGCCCGCATTCTATTCTTAGCTTAGATGTCATTATCTTGCCCCCTTGAATTTACAGGTCAGAACCATCTGTTTGTCAAAGAGTGAAGGGGAAGGATTTGGTCTCTAGGAAACCAGTATCATTCGTTTCTCTTGCAGACCAATTTCTCGACCACATATTTGCAGGAGAAGGGTGTTGCCTGTGTGGTTGCCCAGCATGCTTTGCGAAGGGTGTGATGCCAGCCTTGGTGTTCTTGGTGCAAACCTTTTGAAAGCCTTAATAAGTTTGGAAAAGGAAGCCTACCATTTTATTATGTACTGGATTCTGCGAATTATGCCCAGGCTCATCTCATATCTTTCATATTCTTTACTCTGCATCCCTTAGAACTCAACTTCTCTGAGCAACCTTTAATGATTTCCCTGGAGGGTATCACTCGAGCTTGATTACGCCTCCTCTGAAGTGCTCGGGACCCAAAGCGTTTTACATTTTGGAATCCTGGAATAAACATAATGATACATCTCAGGGATGGGACATAGGTCTAAGCATGAAATTCATTTATGTTTTATAGATTCGTCATACAGATGGCCTGGAGGTAATTTAATATAGTAGTTTTTACATAATTTTGTGCATGAAACAAAGTTTCTGTGAACCAAACCTTAGACAGTAAAATGCTCACTCGCAGACAATCATGGGTTGGCCGTCTGTGGTCGTCTGGGCATTGCCATCATTATTGGCTCGGAATTTATATATTACCAATAACTTTTCACATTTATTCACATGTAAATTCTTAATAGTATAAAATACGACTGCAACTATTTCATGGAATCAAAAAACATGAGTTTTCTACTTGTGACCTCATGTTGATGCTCAAATAGTCTCCAATGTTTGAATATTTTAAGTTTGGAACAGGGATGTTCAATCTGTATTAGAGTGTTGATTTTCTAATAGTGATAATGGTAATCTCTGATGTCCATTGCTCTCTACTGATGCCATGAGATAGACTGGTGTAGCTAACTGGTAGAGCCCTACACACTCTGTGCAAGACAAATGCTCTACCAATGAATTATTCCAAACCCTCTTAAAAAGACTAATGACAAAAGCAAAATCCAAAAACTCTTTTCTTTTTACTCTATCTTAATCTATCTATCTATCTATCTATCTATCTATCTATCTATCTATCTGTCTATCTATTTAACATCCCTACTGCAGTTTCCCCTCTCCCCTCTTCTCCAAGTCCCTCCCCTCACCTTGCCTCTGCCCCCATACACACTACCCCTTCGTTTGTATTCAGAAAAGGGACAGGCCTCCCATGGATATCAACAAAACATGACGTACCAAGTTGTAGTAAGACTAAGCACCTTGCCTTGTATTAGGGTTGGTCAAGACAACCCATTATGGGGACTAGGGTCCCAAAAGCCAGTAAAAGAGTCAGAGACAGCCCCTGCTACCCCTGTTAGGAACCCCATACAAGATACACAACTGTCACATATATGTGGAGGGCCTGGTCAGTTCCATCAGGCTCCCTGGTTGGCAGTTCAGTCTCTGTGAACTTCCATGAGCCAAGGTTAGTTGGTTCTGTGGGTTTTCTTGTGATGTCCTTGACCCCTCTGGCTCCTACAATCCTTTCTCCCTCTTTTCAGCAGGACCTCCCAAGCTCAGCCTACTGTTTGACTGTGGGTCCCTGCATCTCTTTCCATCATTTGCTGGATGAAGCCTCTTTGACGACTATTGGGCTGGGCACCAATCTATAAGTACAGCAGAACATTGCTAGGAATCATTACACTGACATTTCCCCCCCTTCAGTTGTGTCTGGTTCTATTCTACGTCTCTGGGCCATCCAGCCTCTGGGTCGTGGTACTCCTGGCAGTGTCGGGGGTGGGGTCACTGTACTGGCATGTGTCTTAGGCAGGACCAGTAATTGGGTGTCCACTCCTACAACTCTGTGCCACCCTTACCCCAGCATATCCCATAGGCATGACAGACTATAGGTTAAAGATTATGCGGCTGGATTGGTGCCTCAATCCCACCACTGGCAGTCTTGCCTGGTCAACAGGAGATGACCAGTTCAGGCCACATATCCGAATTGCTAGAAGTCTCAGCTGGGGTCATCCTTGTACATTCCTGGGAGTTTCCACACACCAGGTTTCTAGTTAACCCTGAAATGCCCCCCATCTTTCCCAGTTGGCTCTTTCAGCACCCTGTCCCAACCCCACTCTACCTGATCCCTTATATTTCCATCCCCCTTCCCAGTGCACCCATGAAATCTCTTCTATTTTTCCTTCCCAGGGAGATCCTAGTGTTACTAGGGTCTTCCTTGTTACTTAGTGTCTCTAGGTCTGTGGATTGTAGCATGGTTATCCTTTGCTTTACAGATAATATTTACCTGTAAGTGAGTAAATACCATGTTTGTCCTTCTGGGTCTGAGTTACCTTACTCAGAATGATTTTTTTCTAGTCCCATCCATTTGTCTTAGAATTTTATGATGTCATTGATTTCAACAGCTGAATAATATACTCCATCGTTGACAGAGGTTTCTGTCCCTGGCCCCCCAACCGTTCAGTTCTAAAGAAACACACAGAGGCCTACATTAATTATGAACTGGTTGGTCTTTTAGTTCAGGCTTCTTATTAACTATAATAACTTATATTAGCCCATAATTCTTGTCTGGGTTAGCCATGTGGCTTGGTACCTTTATCAGTGAGATATTCTCATCTTGCTTCCTTTGCATCTGGGTGACAATTGCAGACTGAGCTTCCCTCTTCACAGAATTCTCCTGTTCTCATTGCCCCACCTCTACTTCCTGTCTGGTCACCCCACCTATACTTCCTGCCTGGCTACTGGCCAATCAGCATTTTATTAAAATACAAGTGACAAATCTTTACAAAGTGCAAGATCATTGTTCCACAGCATTCCATTGTGTAAATGTGCCACTTTTCCTTTATCCATTTTTCAGTTGAGGGACATATAGATTGTTTCCAGGTTTTGTTTATTATGAATAAAGCTTCTACAAACCATAGTTGTGGTATTATTGCACATACTTTAAGTATATGCCCAAGAGTGGGTCTTAAGATAGATTGATTCCCAATTTTCTGAGAAACCGTGATATTAATTTCCAAAGTGGCTGGACAGGTTTGAACTCCCATCAACAACGGAGGAGTGTTCCATTTGCTCCACATCCTCTCTAGCATGAGTTGTCATTTGTGTTTCTGTTTTATTTTATTTTTCTTATAATGAAAACATTTAATTGGGGTAACTTGCTTACAGTTTCAGAGGTCAGTCCATTATCATCATAACAGCTAGTTGGTATCCAGGTAGACATGGTGCTAGAGCTGAGACTGCTACATCTTGCAGGCAATAGGATATCAACTGACACACTGGGTGGTATCCTGAGCATAGGAAACTTCAAAGCCCACTACCACAGTGGCACACTTCCTCCAACAAGGCCATACCTACTCCGACAAGTTGCACCTCCTAATAGTGCCACTCCCTATGAGATTTTGGGGGCCAATTACATTCAATCTACCACAGTGTGTGCATGCAATGTATTTGTGTATACATATGTATATATACATGTGGGGGGCACATTCAGGTGTATGCATACTTGCAATGGCCAGAGGATGTTTGCAGGTGTCTTCCTCAATCTCTCTGCTGCGGTACATCTTGAGGTACTGTCTCCTGCATCAACCAGAACTTGCTTTTTTGGCTAGTGCATCTAGCCTTCTTGCTGGGGATTCTCTGCCTCTGCCTTTGGCATGCTGAGATTAGAGGTGGGCTTCCATGCTCACCCTGCAAATTTCTATTTGTGTGTGTGTGTGTGTGTAAAGGGGTATGCATGCATGTATGCTTGTGTATGTAGAGGTCAGAGGTCAACCTGGGTATCATTCATCAGGAGCTGTGCACCTTGTTTTTGAGAAAGGGTCTCTCACTGGCCTGGGTCTCTCTTGTTAGGCTAGGCTAGCTGAATGAGCCCTGAAATCTTGCTGCTTCCACTTCCCCAATGCTGTAGTTATCTGTGCATGTTATCAGACCAGGCTTTTAAGGTGGTTTTGGGGACTCAAACTTGGGTTCTCATGCTTGTAAGGGAAGCACTTTACTAACAGAGTTATCTCCAAAGCCACAAGTTTTATTTATTTATTTATCTTCATTTTTTTTATTTGAATTTTTTTCATTTTACATACCAACCACAGTTACCCCCTCTCCCCTTTTTTTCACTCTCCCACCTTCCCCCACCCAGCCCCCCATCCACTCCTGAGAAAGGGTAAGGCTTCCCATAGGGAGTCAACAAAGCCTGGTATATCAAGTTGAGGCAGTACCAAGCTTCTGCACCCTGTATCCAGGCTGAACAAGGTATCCTTCCATGGGAAATGGGATAAAAAAAACCAGTTCATGAACTAGGGATAAATTCTGGTCCTATTGCCAGTGGTCCCACAGATAGCCCAAGCACAGAACTGTCACCCACATTCAGAGGGCCTAGTTTGGTCCTATGCAGGTTCCCCAGCTGTCAGTCTGGAGTCAGTGAGCTTCCACCAGCTTGGATCAGCTGTTTCTATGGGAAATTTCTCCATCAGGATCTTGACCCTTTTGCTCATATACTCTCTCCTCCCTCTCTTTGACTCTTCGCTGTTCTGACAGGCTTAAGGTGGAATCTCAGAGTTGTTTTGATTCGTATTTCCCTGATGGCTAAGGATGTTGTACACCTCTTTAAGTGTTTCTTGGCCATTTAAGATTCTCCTGTTGAGAATTTTCTGCTTAGATCTGTACCACATTTATAAAAATAGAATTATTGGCTTGTTGATGTACAGTTTCTTGAGTTCTTTATATATTGGAAATAAGCTCTCTGTTAGATGTGGGGATGGTGAAGATCTTTTCCCATTCTGTAGGCTGCTGTTTTGTCCTATTGATAGTGTCCTTTGCCTTAAAGAAGCTTTTCAGTTTCATGAGGTTCCATTTACTGATTGTTGGTCTTAGCGTCTATGCTAATGGTGTTCTGTTCAGGAAGCTGTCTCCTGTGCCAGTGTGTTCAAGGCTATTTCCAATTTTCTCTTCTGTCAGGTTCATTGTAACTGGATTTATGTTGAAGTCTTTGATCCACTTTGAACTGACTTTTGTGTAGAATGATAGATAAGGATATATTGACATTCTTCTACACGCCAACAACCAGTTATATCATCACCATTTGGTGAAAATGCTTTCTTTTTTCATTGTATAATTCTGACTTTCTTGTCAAAAACCAGGTGTCCTGGGATTTTTATTACTATAGTTCTATAGTAGATCTTGAAGTCAGGGATGGTGATACCTCCAGAAGTTCTTTTATTGTACAGGATTGTTTTGGCTATCTTGGTTTTTTTTCCCAGATGAAGTTGAGTATTGTTCTTTCAAGGTCTACAAAGAATTGTGTTGGAATTTTAATGGGAACTGTGTTGAATCTGTGGATTGCTTTTGATAAGATGGCCATTTTTACTATGTTAATACTACTGATCAATGAACATGGGAGATCTTTCCATCTTCTGGTAGGTTCTCCAATTTCTTTTTTCAGAGATTTGTTTGAAGTTCTTGTCATACTGGTCTTTCACATTATTCTTATTTTTTGATCTTTTAATGGTGTCCCAGATTTCCTGGATGTTTTTTGTTAGGAGTTTTTTTTCTCTAACATTTTCTTTGACTGATGAGTCTATTTCTCCTATTGCATCATCAATGCCTGAGATCCTCTCTTCCATCTCTTGAATTCTGTTGGGGATGCTTGCATCTGTAGTTCATGTTCACTTACCTAGAATTTTTTTTCATTCCCTGAATTCCCTCAGTTTGTGTTTTCTTTATTGCTTCTGTTTCACTTTTCATGTTTTAGATAGTTTCCTTCACCCATTTATTTGGTTTTTTTTTTGACTTTTTTTTAAAAAGGGATTTATTGATTTTCTACAATTTTTTGGTTGTGATCTCCTCGATTTCTTTAAGGGTGTCTTTTACTTCTCTTTAAGGACCTCTATCATCATCATAAATTTAAGATTGCTTTCTAGTGATCCAATTGTGTTGGACCATTCAGGACTTGCTGTAGTGGGATGGCTGACCTCTGGTGGTTACCTATTGCTCTGGCTATTGTTCCTTGTATTCTTACACTTATGTTTAGACATCTGGATTTGGAGTGATTACAGGTCTAGGTGCTAATTTCTGGAATTGTCTTTGTTGGATGGGTGTTTTCTTCCTTTGTGTCTGCTTCCTCTCTGGTCTTCTGGATCCCATGGCCTGTGGTTGAGTAGGGAGTCTCTGCCTGCATTGGGGGATGGCCTTCTGATGCTCAAATGGCCTCTGGTCCAGCAGGTGGTTGCTGCCCATGTTTGGGGCTGAAATTTGGGGCTACATGTGTGCTTGCCTTCTAATCTGACTGGGAATCCTCTGGGGTTTGGATGTTGGCCTAGTTTCTGGTGGGGTAGAAAGCTTCTGCCTGGTTCTCAGGGAGTTGGCCTGGTCTCTGGGGTTCAGGTTGCTGGTCTGGCCTCTGATGGGATGGAAGGCTTCTTCGAGAAGTGTGAGTACAGATATGGTAATGAGGAGAGGGGGGCAGTTAGATTATGCTTACCGAGCACAGGTGGGGGTAGGCATTACCTGGGATTCAGGATGCTAGCCTGGCCTCTGGGTGTTGGGAAGTGTCTACCAGCAGTATGGGCTGAGATCAGGTGACCAACCCTTTTTTATTTTGGGATGGCAACTCTCTCTCAATTGTCCATGTTGACCTTGAACTGACTTATCCATGCAGACCTTGAACTTTCCCTGTGTCAACCTCCCGAGTATCTGGGGTTACAGGTCCATGCCACTAGGCCAGATTCTAGGTAGATATGGTTGTCATCATACCACTTAACATAAGAGCCGGCAGAGGTGTAGAGAGATTAATTGACTTCTGGTCACACAGCTAGGAGTTAGAGTTGGAACTCAGGTCAGCCTGCACAGAGCAGACCAGTGTGCTGCACAATCTTCAGATGTTGTCTGAACACTGTGATAGCTTGTCTCTCCATCTTAACTCTAGGGAAGAAGTTGTGCCCTTCATTGCAGAGATGTCCCCTTTATCCAGCTTCACCACGCCCAGCACAGGCAAGGTCCTCCATGAATATGTATTCAGGAAAGGTATTTGGTGAAATGCAATGTGTGTTTGCCATGTCAAAACTTCCTGAAAATTAATGAGGCTTTCAGGTTCATGCTTAGATTTCTCCATGAACAAAGCTGCACCACACGGATGGTGAGAGCGGTGTGATGCTTTATGTGTGGCTTCATGAATTATTTATGGAATTAACACTGGAATCATGATTAATTTGTGGAGGTAAAGAAGTTGCTGCGTGGCTTGGTGCCCATACTTTCCTGGCAGGGATAAATTACTTTCCCAAGGGGCTGCAAGGTGAAGCTTTGGGATGTTGGTTTCCAAGGGCAACACATACTTGGACTTCCTTCTTCCATCTCTTTCTCCCAGTTGAAAAACCAAGGAAGCACAAATTATACCTGGGCCAATGGCAAAGTCCCTGTCTCCCAGTAGTAAGCCAGTTTGGAATCCCTCAACCTTTAGCTAATGTGTGTCTTTTAAGCACCACTGGGTACTGTGCATTTAAGATTACTGGAGGCATGGTCTTAAATCCAAGGCTGTATGATCTATCCCTGAGAGAGGCCAGAAGTCTCTGGCAGGGGAACACAGGCATGGCACATAGAACTCTAATGTTCCAGGTGACCAGTGTCAGAAATGCATGTCACTAAGAGTGGTAGTGGGTCATTCTTGAATGCAAATGTTCGTGTGTAAGTCCTGGAGGACAAAAAGGAATGAATAGCTAGAGACAAGGACAGGAACATGGTAGAGAGGAAGGAGTCACCCTAAAAAGGCCAGGAGTGGGACCTGGGAAAAGTAGAAAAGGCTGGTTTTGGGACCAATCCTGCGAGGAAACCCAGAGGAGACTCAGGAAGAAAAGTGTGGAGGGTATTTGGTCTTACAAAGGACTTGGCTTTTGCTTAGGGGCTGACAGAGAAAGATTGAGTCGTGCTGTGTGTGGCCATTGTGACTTGGAGTTCATCATGAGGGTTCCTCTGCTAGAAACAAGCGTTCTTGTGCTCCAGGTCAACAATGGCTCTGTGGGCTCCCTGCTGGCCTTCAGATGAGCCTGAGACCTGTGTTGCCCAAAGTGGGGAAAGATTGGGAAAGTGGGGAGGGGCTGCAACTGAGTGGAGCCACGATTCTGCTCCATCAGCAAGCTTGCTTTCTGAGACCCGCAGTATAACAATAATCTCTTTCCCATTTCCTCAAAGCCTTGTGAGGAAATATAACTGCCGCTGGGTTCAGCAGCCCTCATGTCTGAGCAATAAACGACAAATGATTTTAAACTACACATGATCAGTTTGCTTTGATGCTGCTGGGATTCCCTCAGCCAGTCTTAGTGGCGTTCCACCGTTCACTCACTGCGAGTCACCAGGACCCAGGCTCCACCTTGGCAACAAGCCCTTGACCATCCCAGACTGTCACAGTGTGTTAACTCATTCTGCTGCTTCTCCGTAGGCTTGAGCCGTGCTCTGGACTGCCTGGCCGTTGTGACCGTACTCAGGGCTCTAACCCTGTTGTCCCAGCCTCTCCAGTAGAAAAGAATTATTCTACACTCCATTTATTTCCAAGTAGAAAAGAATGAGGGAGCCCTGCAGGGTGAAGGCGAAGGCGAGGGCTCCGGAGAAGTGTTTCCCCCTCCGTATTACTTATTTATTAAAGCCAGCGAGGCATAACTAAGAGAAAGGAAAGGAACCAAGGAAATAGTACAATGGCCCCTCAGTTTTTAATGGGAGCGACGGCTGGAAGTGATTCCTAAATTATTAAATAAATCGATTCGATTCTAGAAGCCGGCCTCCAAGGTGTATTTGTCAGTTTCATTATCATTGTCTTCAAGGGTAACCAGAGTCACTCACAGAGAAAGTTTTATTTCCCCCTCTCTGTTTTCTGGGAAAGACTGCAATCCATAGCCCCCTGCCTAATTAAACCCTCTGTCATGTGGTGGGAGCAGCGTTCCTTTATTTCCGTTTCCATTCGGATCCCATTTTTCTCAGAGGCTCACAGACGTGTAACTAGATGTGGTCAAATGTAGGGCAGACACCCTTTGGAGGCTCCCAGTCCCATTTCAATTACAGGACCAATGGCTATAGCCGAGGTCTATGGTAATTTGTCTACCCAGGAGGGTCCTGTCATTATCTGCCAATGAGAATCCAGTGAGTGTTGTCGTCATGGGCCACACCATCCCCATTGATAAGGAGAACAACTTGATGCACTTTAGGGAAATGGTAGGTTTTATTTGGGGGAGCTGGTGGGGACTGCGGTGGTGTTCCTTTCTTTCTCCCCATTGCCCCTGAAACACTCTGACTACTTCCAGCCCAAGGCTACACACAGGGAAAAAAAAAAAACAAAAAACAAAGATGCCTCAGCATCTACATTTTTTTTTCTTAATTATCCTCCTGAGGAAAGCAGGCCAAGCACTAGGGTGCAGAAGATTTAAACCATAAATTACAAGCCGAAGGGAAATAAAAGAAGTGACACCAGAATAAACTAAGCTATTAACTGAAGGCTTTGCATCACCGTCCGCCTCCTTGGGCCTGAAAAATCTACGGGAAGGTGGTTAAGTATTTATTTTCCAAAGAGCGTCATTACAACCTGCAGCAATTAAAAATGGATGAAGGAAACGCGGCCTTGTGATTTCCGGCGCTACTTCAGGCTCTTTTGGGGGAACCGTTGCCACCGAGGACAAGAGGTGATGAAGGACAAGACTGGGTCCTTTGGGGATACCGCTGCCACTCAGGACTGCGGTTGAAGGCAGGGACAAAAGGACCTGAGCAAAGTCCTGGGTAGAGGGGGCCCCTCCCTGCCTCGCGGCGTAATTGTTTCTGTCAACTTGGTACACCTGGCGAAAAGAACTCCATTCGCACCTGCAAACCTGTCAGGTTTCCAATTATTGGCTTGGCTTTCAATTTTCCAGATGCTCCCCCAGCCTTGGGGGTGTGGAGCAGTTGTGTACGCCTTGGCAACACGGATGCTTGAAGAAGGGGGCAAGTGGTGGGCACGTGTAGGGGTCCTTCTCTGTCTTGTCCGGTGGGTAGCTAGGATCACGTACTCAATCTCACTGAGCCCCTGGAGTCCTGGGGATGGTAGCCCCTTCGTTCCACTTGACAATGGTCACCTGTTTAGGTGGTTAGGGCTGGGCAAAGGCTGAACGCGCATGTTTTAGCAGGTGTCCAGCTGCTAGAAACCTAGCCCGTTGTCTGCTGCTGGTCGCCGTTCTGGGTACAGAAGGGCATGAGTGGCACAAGCCTTCTGAAGGCTTTGCTCTTCCACCCAACCTGAAGGGGGCGCTGTGAGGAAAGCTGAGTGCAGCAAACTGTGCATAAGAAGAGCTCAGTTTTGGAGACTGAACCACAGCAGACTGTTCCAACTCTGGGTATAAGTGTGTGTATATAAAGGGCTGCAGTGGCTTATATAAATTCTAGGATACATGCTGAGTTCTTAAAATGAATTGCAGGGTTGGGGTGTGAAAACAGGACGAGGAAGCTGATGCGAGGTAAGGGATGGCATCCGTGCTAACAACATTTATCCTAGGATCTCATTTACGCAAAGCTAATATTTCTAGGTATATTAAAGTTGAATAGTTTCACTCCGCTCATCTTTTCTCCAGAAGTGCCGTCTCTGCAAAACCCTCCTGGTGCCACTTACCAAGCGCTCAGTTTCATGTGCCCGCCCCCACCCCCTTTTGCAGTATTTAGCTCAGTTATTCTACAGTTTCTTTGTGTGTGTGTGTGTGTGTGTGAGCGCGCGCGTGGAAAAAGAACAGACCATTCACCACAGCACAGGGAAATGCCTTTATTAACTGCTTTTCTTGACCCTCCCCCCCCATTCTCATGTCCTCATCAAATGGCCAGAGGTAGGGCAGCATCTCAGAAGGCCTGGTCTCCCTTCAGGGGATGTGGTGCCCTTTGGGCAGAAAGACTTACAAGAAAGAGATCTCAAGAGACCTGTACTGAGAGCGTCGGACAGCCAGGTCTCTGGGGCAGCTAGACCGTGTGATTCTCTCCTCGTCTCTTTAGGGAGGGACTGACCTGGGATCTAAAGTTGGAAATGCCAGGGTGGTGGCTCTACTTCAAAATAAAAAGGAACTTTCTAATCATTTGGGCTCCCGGATGTCACTGCTGCCCAGTTGAGGACTTGGCAGTGGTCGCCGAGGACACATTGTCTGTCTGACTGTCCCACAGGGCCCTTGAAATGTGGCTGGTACAGGTGAAGAACTGACGCTTGAAAAACCTTCATTAAAATTAAAACGTAAAAAATGAGGCGCTATAAAAATAGTCTCCCTGTTTCCTGGAGTTGCTGTTTGCATGGGACTTTGTGTCACTTTACTCATTGAAAATTTAGTAGCCAAACTGAGATGTGTAAGAGACAAAATGTCAGAGTTAGGATGAGGAACAGGGTAGACCATTTCAGCAATAATTTTATATTGATTATACATCGACACCCCACAAATGTTGAATTAGAGTACATTTTTAGACTAATTTCATATTAAAAATGTGAAAAAATGCTGGCAAAAAGTAATTCCATATGGCGCTCATAATGACACATGTGCTCTTGGATAGCTCTCCTAAGAACCCCTGCCAGATCTAAAAACACAAACACTTGTGGCTTCCATGATGGCCACCCAAGACATTTTCTTGATGGCAATGGTGAAGATCATGACATGGGCCCAGAATTCAGAGAAACAATCAGAACATTTCTGGTGCTCTGAGAACTTTGGGTAAAATCGATTACATAAGGCCTTAACTTGCATAACCAAAAGCAATATTTAGAGTGATAGGCTGGGGGCTTCTTTTAAAAACCGTAATAAATAACCTGGCTTCTACTCTCTGCCTTTCTTTAGCACTTAAAGTTGAGTAAAAATCTTTTATCGTTCTGTGCCATTAAAACACAGCCCAAGAAAGGCCTGGAAACATAGTGGTAGACTCTAAATTAAGAAATAAGATATGCACTTTTAGTTTCCCTAATTACCTACCATTGAAAGTAGGTTGGAGCTAAAATAAACATGCTGCCTTGAAATAAGAATTAGTATGTGCCAGTGCTGCTGGGGGAAATCCCATTAAACAATTGAATTTTAGAATATTTTGCTTTGTCAAAAAAAAAAAAAAAACCCATAGGCATTCTTCCCTTTGGAATTGAATCTTCATTTAGAAGGTTTTTTTTTTAAATTGCTTGTTCCATGTGTTTTACAAAGTGCCGTTATTGAGCTCTTATGACATTTTGTTCATTATGTATTGAACCCTGTCACATCCCATGAAGGAAACCAGCGCCATGCCTGTGGCTTTGAGAGGCCCACTGTAAACAGTGCAGTGCATTCGCTGGGGAAGAGCTGTGTGTGTTGTGAAGAATCTTGTTGAGAGGTCTGGAAAAAAATTCCTGGTTTGTCAGAAAAGTTTCGGAGTGGAGATGAGAAGGGAAGGGTAAAGAGCAGAGGCCACAGTCAACAGGGCTTGCAATTGAGGGCTTGGGGCCAACTGCCCCTTAGATTCCTAACCCAGACTCTGTCTAGCCCTGCTAGAGCTACGTGACATGTCCTTCAAGTTAGAGGTAAACCCCAATTCTGCCACACAAGGAGATATAATATCTTTTCTTATCACAGTGACCAAATGCCTGAGAGACTACTCTTTATTTTAGGTTATTGTTTCAGGGAGCTCAGTCCATGGTGGTTTGACCCCAAGCATTTCGAACAGGTCGTCACAGGGGTGGGAGCATGTGAACAGGAACCAGAGCAAGAGGGAGGAAACGTAGGACAGGATACGGCTCCCAGTGGCTGGACCTCACTGATCTGTCTTCTAGCTAGACTCTACCACTCTAGACCATCTCAAAACATCACTACTAGCCAGGGACGAGGATCTCAGCACATGAGCCTGTGGGGAAACATTTCATGTTCCAACCACAGCACAGAGTGTTCTCCATTTAGAGAAGGCTGAGGCAAAGATGATCTCATTGTAAATAGAGGTTATGGCTGCCACAACATGGATTCATCGCTACTTCACGATTCCAAAAATTGTCCAGAAGAGGTCATGTCTCCTCTTTTGAAGTCAAACACAAATAGATCAGGAGAGTTGGGATCAAGTCATTTCTTACTCCAGCTGGGAGAAGAGAATGAGAAATCTGATTCAATCTCAAAATACAAGCCCAATCCCAGGGCTTATTGTTGGAGACTGGATCGGGGAAGGTGTTGCTGTTAGGGCTGAAGGGAGACAGCTTAACTATCACCTTTTATAGTGAAAGTTTGAGAAGACAGTTTAAGTATCACCTTTTAAAAGGAAATGCTAAACAGTTTAGCCTAGGCTGTTAGCAGACTCACAAGTGACATGCCTTTTTAAAGAGGAAAGAGAACTCCATTGTGAATACCTGACCACAGGGTAGAAAAATGTCCCTTGCATTATGACCTTGTTGTTCTGGACAGGCCAGCTCTCAAAGAGGTGGTGTCACATCCTCTCAGCAACCTCCGCAGGAGAACCCTTGGGTTCTGTCACACAATAACCATAAAGGAGCAAGGGCCCTACGGAAGTCCCTAAACGCATGCTCCACTTTAAGCTCGAATGGTTGTACAACGTAACAAGCTGGGAGAAGGCAGGGTTTCCTATTTTAGTTCTTTGCTGATCTAGGAGCAGTAACTACCATGTGCCAAGGGCTTTCCATGTATCACCTTCCAACTCTCACATTAATACATAGGGTAGCTATTCCATTCTGGTAATGGGACATGGAGATTAAATAACATGCTTGCATTAAAGGCCATTGAGCAGAGGAATTAGGATTTGTTACTGGGTCTTCCTGACTTCAAAACCATGCTCTTTCCCCAGTACAGTATGTTGCTCTTCCCAAATTCTTTTCCGTATCTAATCAGTATCTTTCTAGCTATAATTTCAGCTCATTATCCCAGTGCCTGGAAGAAATGGAATATTTCTTCTTAATATTCCACTCAAACTCCTTTTATGTCTTTGAGAACAGCTATCTCAACCTTCTACGTTTTAAAATCAGCCGTACCAGAACTGAAGGACGGCAGTGCTCCTGTCCTTGAAGCGGCTTTACTGGACTTCATTGGCCTGGCATGTGTGTCTACAACTCCTGCTCGTAGCAAGTCACCTGTGCTTTTCTTTCGTTTCTTCATCCACCCAGAGGATGCGGGGGACTATAGGTGATGCCTCAGGCACTGGGCTGGATGCTAGGCAGCCAAAGAATGATGCTGTGCTGACAGGCATTAAAGAGGCAGCAAGCTGTAGTCCAACAGAATGGGAGCCGCATCCTAAGACTGGGCCTTGTGTGGTACGCGAAAGCATGACCTGCAGATGTGAGGCTGTTGGGAGGAAGGACACGCAAAGTGTATCTCACGTGCAAAGTCTGGGAAGAGGTCATACACTGTGGGAGGAGGGACAGGTGATTTGTTTCGACAGGAGGATGCAGGATGCACACTGGAGAAAGGTACGGACACTTTATATGTCAAGTTTGGGAGTTTATACTTTTAAAGTTTTAACTAAGGAAAGAAGAAAGTATGAGGAAAGCTTTCAGAGAAGACCACATCTTTCATCTTATTACCAAGAATTAAAAACTGTTGCTTTTTTTTTTGCCATTTTACAGAGATGAAACAACACAGACATAGTTAAGGCCCCTTAGCCAGCGTGTCTAACCTAATTCCTTTCTTTTTGTCCCTTGCCTGAGACAATTATGGTTCATTAGATATTGAATCTTTCAGACCATTTAAAACAGGTTTCATACACAAAAGCATTAATTTTGATTCTTGCTTTTTTTCTTCAACTTTGTTTCAAGCTCTGTTCACATTGATAGATCAGCTCATTCGTTTTGAGTGTTGCATGAAATCCCATTTTATGATATGACATTCTATTTATCTGTTCCTTTGTTGAAGGGGTTGTTGGTTAGTTCTGGTTTTATGCTATCAAAAATGATGTTGCCATCAGTACCTTACTCTTATTTCTCTAGGTCAGCAATGCTCCTTCATGATAAAGGAGTTTGGAGAGGCAGGGTATTCATCAAGTAAAAAACACAGTGGAATAACAAGAAAAGGGAAAGAAACACAACAAACCAAGAGGAAAAAAAAAACCCCTCAGATTTCTCAAACCTTACCCCTGAAGAGTCTTAATCCTGGTAATTCATGGGTAATTTGGGTACTGTTTCTCTGGCAACTCTTCCCATTCACAGGTGGTGTAGGAGGTCCTTCTGTATTTGTGTTGCTTTCATTGGTTATTAAAGAAACTGCCTTGGCCTAGTTGATAGGGCAGATCTCAGGCAGGCGGGGAAGAAGAACAGAATTTTGGAAGAAGGGCAGAGTGGCAGATGCCATGAATCTCCAACCTGAGACAGACGTAGGTTAGACTCTTGCCGGTAAGCCACAGTCACGTGGTGATACACAGATTTAATAGAAATGGGTTAATCAAGATGTGAGAGTTAGCCAATAAGAGGCTAGAGCTAATGAGCTAAGCAATAATTTAATTAATGCAATTTCTGTGTGGTTATTTTGGGGGTTAAGCTTGCCGGACGGCAGGATGTGGCCCACTCTTCCTGCTTCACACAGGCTCTGGTTTACCATATCTTTTGGAATCACCTCAACCTAATTCACTCCCTGGAGAGATATCATCTTGGCATTGTAATCTAAGAAGAGAGGTTTTAGAGCTCATCCTTTTGCAGTGTTTTCTTTTCATCAGGGGGGAAAAATCAACTTACAAGAACAAAACACTTGAAGCCAACACCATTCAGGGAGTTGCTGAGCAACTGGGGTTGGGATGGTGATTTCTTGACTTCTGAGCCATCGCTCCTTTTCTCTAAACTACACTTATGAACCGCCAGACAGTCTTTTGTTTCCACAAATGAAACTTGCAACTCCCATCTCTAGAAAATAGTTGCTAGGAAATCATCCCACTATGATGGATGTATAATAACCCTGATGTCATTCGCTACTAAGGAAGGGATTCAACAGAGCTGACCAAAATGCATGAGACAGCACCACATCTGTGTGTCACACACAACTCTTTCCCTAGCCTTTGTCACCAGGCTACACACCCACCTTTCTTGTGTCCTTGCCATGTGTGGTTAATAGAAGCACTCTCTCCTCTCTCTCTTTCTCTTCTCTTCTCTTCTCTTCTCTTCTCTTCTCTTCTCTTCTCTCTCTCTCTCTCTCTCTCTCTCTCTCTCTCTCTTTCTCTCTCTCTCTCAAGTTAATGGTGATGGCTCCCCAGTCAGAAAAGCTTTGAGGGAAATGAGGCCAGGCACTGCAGAGAAGCCTGCTATGACCTTCAAAAGAGAGGGGCTAGTTTTTGAAAGTCAAGAAGGAAGATATTGGTCTCGAGCGGCAATCTTTTAGAGCCTTTATGACAGTCTCTTGGATGGAAATTCTTTTGTGTTGAGTGTATTGATATAAATTCAGTGCCCAAATCTAGATCTGCTTCTTCAGGGGCAAAAGCCCTTTGAGTGTTGCTGTTGCTCCATGTTTAGTCATACAGAGTAATTCTGTAGATGGTGACAAAAACCTTTTATGTGCTTTGGCATCTGAAGAATAGGGTTTGAGTCCTGGCTCTGCTGCGTTCTAGCTCTAAGCCCGTTGTGTTTCTTCATGTGCCAGTTCAATTTCCTGTGCCTAAATTGGCAATGCTAGGGCCAACTCCATAAGGACATGGCCTAGTCTTCATCTGTTCCTCTGCTATGGGGTGGACACAGTGCTGGGAACTGGGAGTATGAAGTATGGCATGCTCTCCGCTCTCCTAGTGCTTACAGTGTATTGGGAGACAACCAACCCATTGCATCAGCATGTGATTCCACATGAGTAGCTGCCTTAGGAGCTTAGAGTACAGAGTATGAGAGAGTACCGAATTCTCCCTTGTCATCAGGGATACCTGATGTCACAGACAGCACTGAACTCTCTATGTAGTGTTCTAGCTTATATAATCATGCACACATTTAATGCTTTACCGCCATAACTGTTTGCCACACATGCAACCATATGTTTGCAGCTTGATATGCATCAGCAAAACTCATAATTTTTCTTTATGGTAGATGTTGGCAAACGCAGCATGTGAATTTTTCATTATTAATAAAGAGTGTGCCTCTTTCTACTGAAAGGAAACATTATATGACTTCTTTCTGGCACATTCAAGTTGTCAGCATCTTGCTTTGGGGGGTCTCTTCCTCACTCAAATAATGGTAATGCAGCATGGCAGCAGTTAACCTGATAAGCAGGGTGGCTACTAAGAGACGAAAGAGTAGGTAACATATAAATTGCAGATACACTGGTCAAAGGGATGGTTCACCATACCACTTAGAACAACTTGCTCTTTATAAGTTGTTTATTTCTGAAATTTTCCATTTAATATTTTGGACTCAAAGAGTGTCCAGAGTGGATGCTAAGAGCTGAACCACAGTCAAAGCAAGAGATCACCATCTGTTGGCCTAGGGGAATGGCCTGAAGGGTAGAAGGGGGAGGAAGTGATAAAAAAAGGGCTGCTTTCTTGGTTTCTGGTTCATGGGGAAGGCTATATGATGGTGGCATTGTCTGAGATAGGACCAGGGAGGAAAGTCCAGTTTTCAGAGAACAAGGTCATTAGTTCAGTCCCGAATGGGTTGAATTTAAGCCTCTTCCTTCCACTTGTTTCCTATGACAATGCTTCTTCCCTAGTAACACAAAAAAAGGAAGGAAAGGAAAGTTTTGTTGCAGTGTTGAGTCAACAGATAAACAGGTAGCTATATACTTAGAAGTGGCCCTGACCAGGAGATAAGAATCTGAGAGCCAGATAATAATGATTAAACTCACAGACATGGATGATGTTCCTTGGGAAGAAAGTATGTACTGAGAAATGAACAGACAGGAGACAACTGGGGCAGTACTCCTTATGAAAGCCAGGAGATAAGACTTTCCCAGGGGGGCTTGTTCAAATGTTTCAGAGAGGTATAGCAGGGTGTGTCTGTTGTGGGGGGTAATGGTGGCTGTGATTATTACTGGGACCTCTATAACACATTCATGTAAACATAACTCATTATTACTGACATTTTCTATAGAACATCTCCAAGGCACATACAGCCTGTGTAACTCGCCCAAAGATACACAGTAGGGATTTGAGAAGAGAGACTATGGCTCCGGTTCTTGTATCACCAACCACTGCTGTATACTGGTCCCTCCAAGCTATCTACAAGTCATTGCTAACTTTCCTAAAAGTTGCTTAGGTAGCTTGTATTAAGCAGAAATGAATCTGAAATTCCTCCAGGCCTTTCATCTTCTGCTGCATGTTTCCTGGCCACGAGCTTGAGGTCAGGGGTAGTTACTTTTTATTACAAAGCATCATGATGGAAGTGACTTAGAGAATGTAGGGTTTATTTGATCTTACGGTTCTAGAGGGATAAGATTCCATCATGGTAGTGAATGAAGCATGTCAGCAAGCAATACGCATGACAGCCAGAGTAGCAAGTTGAGAGGTCACATCTTGAACCACAAGAATGGAGGAGAGGGAGGGAGGAAGGGAGGAAGGGGGGGGAATTAGACATGGTGCAAGTCTTTAAACTAAAAAATCCCTGCCCCTAATGATGTATTTTCTCAAGCAAGACAACACCTCCTAAACCTCTAAAGAGTTACTGTAGAAGCAAGGTGGTCAGCACCAGATCTTCATGGTATCTACAGTGACTGACTTGGGACTGAGTCCTCGAGTATCTGAGACTATGGGGGGACATCTCTTTTAAACCATCACTAGGCCCTTCCAGATTTGCTAACACATGATGAATCTACTTTCTGTCATGTCAGAAAGCTTGTTGCTGCTTGCTGAGCCACACAAAGTCATAGGGGGAATTTGTGGGGTGGATTTTAGTAATCCCATAGCTTTAGTGAGGCTCTGTATTTCATTTTTTCTGTCTTTTTAAAAGTTTTTATGTGTTCTGGCATAGTTATGAATAGCTCTTCCACTCACTCAAGAATGTCTCAGTCTAGATGTCTTGGTATTGGAGTGACGGGTTTCGAAGGTGATACAGTTTCCATTGACTTTTATGGTCTCTTAGGATGGTCAGTTTTGTGTCTATTTGGCTAGGGTAGAGTGCCCAGTTACTCAATCAGACATTGACCTAGGTGGTGCTGGGATGGCATCTTGTAGAGGTGACTCAAGTCTATAAATTGTGTACTATAAGTGAAGATTGTCTTCGATATATGGCTGGCTAGATTTAATTAGAAGAAAGACTTTAGAAGCAGAACTCAGGTTTCACAGAAGAAGCAGTGCTGCCTGTGGATGGAAGGACTGGTCCACAACCACATGTCCTCACCGAGTGTTTCTGAGGCTCTGCCCTGTGGGGATGATGGAGTCTTGGTGCGCAGACGGCTGAAGTATGAACACCTTGCTTTCACAGTAACTCTTCACAGCAGAGAACTGTCTTATCTAGAAGTTCCTAACTGCCTCCATACTGGGGGTTCTGAAGATGGGGAATGATAAGAGGGGAGTGGCGGTTAGGAGCCCTGGCAGAGGGATGCTGAGATGAGGGGCCGTGGAGATGGAGAGGGTTCAGAAGGAATGGAAGACAGGAAATTACTGAAAGGATGTGTGTCAAACGGAGGTCCCAGCGAGGATGAAAATGGCCCTACAGGGATCCATGATCAAGGAAGTCAGAGGGAGAGCTTGTCCACCCGGAACTTGGTATCGGAGTGACAGGTTTTGAAGGTGAGGCAGTTTTCACTGACAGCAATGTCTGTGTGCAGCACTGGATGTGGGCAATAGGCCAAAGGGTCTTAGTAAAGGACCCGAGTGATCTACACAGACATTTATGGTGCAGAAGATAAACTCAAAGTTATGAGAAGATAAAAGGGCGGACAGATAAAAACTCTCAGTGGAGTTTTTGTGACTTGGAGCCTCTAGCAGGAAGGAGTCTCCGTGACTATCTGGGGCTTCCATTTGCTAGGGAAAAGCCCAAGCAGACTCTTCCCCATTTCATTTCCAGTAGTGCACAAATGTGTGTGTGTGTGTGTGTGTGTGATGTTGGAATAAGGGTCATAGACTATATAACCCTTAGTAAGGGTTTCTATTGCTGTGAAGAGACACCATGACCACAACAATTTGTCTAAAGGAGAACATTTAATTGGAGTTGGCTCACAGTTCAGAGGTTTAGTTCATTCTCATCAAGGCAGGAAGCATGGTGGCCAGTAGGCAGACATGGAACTGGAGAAGGAACCGAAGGTTCTATATCTGGATCAGCAGGCAGCAGGAAGAGAGAATCACAGTGGGCCTGGCTTGAGCATCTGAAAACTTCAAAGCCTACCTCCCAGTGACACATTTCCTCCAACAAGACCACATATACTCCAACAAAGTCACACCTCACAATTCTGCCACTTCCTCTGAACTTATGGGGGCCATTTTCATTCAAAACACCAGGACTTATTCAAGCAGTGAAAGGAGCTAAGGATCAGAAAGCAGAAATCATGATCAGATTTTTCTTCCATCTCTGGCTAGCCCAATATCACTCAGCACACGTGTACAATGTCAAGGACAGATGAGGATCTGAACCATAAAAACTCAGTGCATAGCCACGATTGTGTGATGCTGCTATGTGTGACTTCTGTCTTTTCAACTTAGAATTGATCCTCTATTGGTCATGGGATGGCAGTGCTGTGTGATGTCATGGAGACACTATGGACATGGTCAACTGAAATTCAAGGCATTTTGAAACGTATTAGTGCTCTGGAAGGTAAAGGGATTTTCCTACCCTATGATATTAAGAAAGCTTTTAATGGAAGACAAAGCAACATGCTCTTTGTACCTCTTTTTCCATTTCTCCTCTGAGTGATCCTTTGTGAGCTTCATATGTTTAACTAGAGAGTCTAAACATAGTTGTAAGAACATTTACTTCGTGACAATTTAAGACATTAAGGAAAGTCTTGTCACTTCTTCGCTAAGGAGCTAGGAGCGGGGAAGGCCAGACTGGAATGAGATCGCACACCGAGTGGGTGTCAGAGATCAACCGCGAAGTCGCAGGTACCATCCGCTAAGGATGATGTTTAAGGCTTTACTACAGCCTGGGGTCTTGCACGGCTTATTTTGAGTATTCCTTGTAACTGTCTCCTTCTTGCCATTTTCATCACCACCATTCCAACCTGCATATGCAGGACAAGATGCGGATAGGAAAGTCATACTTCCCCTACAGGCAGTTGATGGACAGATGATAGGATTGGAACTCCAGGTGTCTGGCTCCTGAACTGGCACGGCGAGCTCCCATCCTGCTGTGCTCTCCTCTGTGTACATGTACCGTTCTCTTGCCGATACATAACAATTCGCCTCTGCCAGACACTGTGTTGGGATGAGAGCTATGACTGGCTGTAAGGTGCCAGAGGAACTGATAAAATCGACGGGCCATGAACAGATCAGGTTGTCACTCAGCCACACCCTCCTGCTGCATGTGAACCTTCTACATGATTGCCGAGCTGGGAAGCAGGCCCACATAGCTACCCTGTTGGGACCTCGGAGGTTTGTTTAGATGGCTCATTCTTGTGAAACAATCCCCGATGCCTATCGTTTTAGAAAGAGAGAGTCTTGGGAATCAAACCGTGAGAGTGGAGAAAACTCAACCCTGTTTTTCTCTACACTTGCTAGACTCTGCTAAACAATGGTGCCTAGGATTGTATGTCCACGTGGTGAATGGAGGCTGATGACTATTATACTTAGGTGACAGAATACAGAGAGAGAGAGAAGGCAAGTGCTAAGACTGTCTGCTGACTGAAAGTAGTTTTTTTTTTTTTAAAAGAGGGATGTCCTAGATTTTCATTATGCCCCAGCCATTAAGTCATTAGTAAAGGCTTTTCCCCTGTCCCAGCCCAGGGCCAGCTGTGCATGGCAAGAGGAGTGGTCACCCCAGGAATATTTAGGCCAGTTGTCAAGGGTGTGTCCTTGAAACACTTGAAATTTGTAGAGGAAATCTCTCTCTCTCTCTCTCTCTCTCTCTCTCTCTCTCTCTCTCTCTCTCTCTGTATGTGTGTGTGTGTGTACTGTAAACTATGTGGTATTCCAGTGTTCTAGTGCTTTTTTCTGAAGAACCACCTAGAGCCTTGTGGTTTTCTGTAGCTTTCTTTGCCCCCCCCCCCTCGTGTGTGTGTCTTCACATGCATGTGCTATAATTTTCTGTGTGGAATTCCAGTGTTCTTCCTCTTCCTCTCTTCCTGACTGAGAATCAAACTCAGGACCTTGCACATCTAGGCAAACACTGTACCACTGAACTAGTTCTCCAGTCCTGAGACTTTGTATTTCTGATGGGCACGCTGACTTTGGCTGAGAAGTTGTTTCAGAAGCTTGGGCTCTCCTGAACTACAAGTGCGGAGTGCTTCCATGATTGACAATGTCTCACTGGTGTTTCCCTCCCAGCTCTCCATCATCCCTACCCAGAAGACACACTGCAGAGATTTCAGAAATGTTATGGAACATGTCTCTATTTTGTTCCCATTAACTTTTTTTTTTCTGGAGTGATATTTTGCATTTTAATGAATAAAGCTTGCCTGAAGATCAGAGAGTAAGACAGCCATGCTGGTGAGCCTTACAGACCAGGCGGTGGTGACTACAGCTTTAATTCCACTAGCCACAATAGTTTGCCATAGAAACTAGACGGTAGCGGTGCACACTTTTAATCCCAGTACTAGAGAGGAATATAAGATGGGAGGAGACAGCTCTCAGTCTTATTCTGAGGATTCCTGGAGTCAGGATAGTCATTTCAGACTGAGGTAGAGGTAAGAACCAGTGGCTGGCTGTTTTGCTTTTCTGACATTCAGGTTGAACCCCAATATCTGTCTCTGGGTTTTTAATAATCATGCTACATTTTTCCTTTCAAAAGTCCACCAGAATTTCTGGAATAATTCTGTTTTCTACTGTATCTGATCTCCAAATCAATTAAACATATAGTAGGAGGTAATTTACGTGTATACTCTTATAAGATGAAAGAAATCAATCCATGCATCAGAAAGAAAATCTTTGCTACTCTCTCGCAATATTTAATTAAGTTTTCCGTATCTCTGCCAAAACATTATATTTATAAACACAATGATTCTTTGCTGTGAGTATTATTTTGTCCTGTGGCGGATATCTGTCTATGTCTGGAAATAATTTTGGTTGTCATTATGACTAGTGGACACCCCCACCAACACTTACTGGGTATAATTTAGAAATGTTGCCATACAACCTACAATGCACAGGATGGCACCCACTGAAGGAGATTAATTATCCAGCTACAAATGTCAATGATGCTGAGCCTGAGAAATAGTTACAGTGTAAATGGGTGATGTCACAGTTCCCCCAGCAGAAGTCTGTTGTACCTCTGCTCTGTTTGGTGGACAGGGTTGTTTCCTGGCTTCTTGGTATTGCAGTGAATATCTTATACACCAAATTTTGTATTCCTTAAAAGGCTTACCCTGATATGAAGGGGGTTGAGTGAGGGGTAACTAACACAAGGATGTTGGAAAAGAGCCATATGAAAGACTACTATCTTATATACTGCATACATAATATAAAAGTTTAATTGTTTTATTTCATAAGGGATTATAATTATCCCAGAAGTCATGAATTGCTAAACAAAAAGCTGAATGCCAGGTGTGGGTGATCTCCCCTTAAGTTGGTCTAAATTACTCCAAACCTTCCCCCTACCCCAAAACAATATACGCTATTGCCTCTGCCTTTGGTTGCTCACCAGAACTTGATGGTAAGACCCTATTGTTGAAGGTACCACACACATTGGTCACAGGACATGGAGAAATGAAGTTTGTACTGATTAGGAAGTTTCCTTCCTTCTGGCTAACTTTCTTTTTTATTGATATTATTGAGCTATACATTTTTTCTCTGCTCCCTTCCCTTTCATGCCCCTCCCCTTCAACCCTCTCCCATGGTCCCCATGCTCCCAATTTACTCAGAAGATATTGTCTTTTTCTACCTCCCATGTAGATTAGATCTATGTATGTCTCTCTTGGGGTCCTCATTGTTGTCTAGGTTCTCTGGGATAATGCTTTGTGGGCTGGTTTTCTTTGCTTTATGTTTAAAAATCACTTATGAGTGAGTACTAATGATTATTGTCTTTCTGGGTCTGAGTTACCTAACTAAATATGATGTTTTCTAGCTCTGTCCATTTGCCTGAAAATTTCAAGATGTCAATATTTTTTTCTGCTGTGTAGTACTCCATTGTGTAAATTCTCCTTATCCATTCTTTGGTCAAGGGGCATTTAGGTTGTTTCCAGGTTCTGGCTATGACAAACAATGCTGCTGTGAACACGGTTGAGCACATGTCCTTGTGGTATGATTGAGCATCCTTTGTGTATATACCCAAAAGTGGTATTTCTGGGTCTTGAGAAAGGTTGTTTCCTAATTTTCTGATATCCAAAGGAAGCTGTACCAGCTTGCACTCCTTCCAGCAATGCCAGCAATGCAGGAGTGTTCCCTTTACCCCACATCCTCTCCAGCATAAGTTGTCATTAGTGTTTTTGATCTTGGCCATTCTTACAGTTGTAAAATGGAATCTCAGAGTTGTTTGGATTTGTATTTCTCTGATGGCTAAGGATGTTAAACATTTCTTAAGTGTCTTTCAGCCATTTTAGATTCCTCTGTTGAGAGTTCTCTGTTTAGGTCTGTACTCTATTTTTTAAATTGGATTATTTGTTCTTTTGATGGCCAATTTCTTGAGTCCTTTGTATATTTTGAAGATCAGACCTCTGTCTGACATGGGGTTGGTGAAGATCTTTTCCCATTCTGTAGGCTGTCGTTTTGACTTGTTGACTGTGTCCTTTGCTTTATAGAAGCTTTTCAGTTTCAGGAGGTTCCATTTATTAATTGTTTCTCTCAGTGTCTATGCTGCTGGGGTTATATTTAGGAAGTGGTTTCTTGTGCCAATGTATTCAAGTGTACTTCTCACTTTCTCTTCTATGAGGTTCAGTGTGGTTGACTTTATGTTGAGTTCTTTGATCCATTTGTACTTGAGTCTTATGCATGGTGATAGATATGGATCTATTTTCATTCTTCTACATGTTGATATCCAGTTATGCCAGCATCATTTGTTAAATATGCTTTCTTTTTCCATTTGATATTTTTTGCTTCTTTGTCAAAAATCAGGTGTGTGGATTAATATCCGGTCTTCTATTCGGTTCCATTGGTCCTCCTGTCTGTTTTTATGCAAATACCAGGCTGTTTTCAGTATGGTAGCTCTATATAGAGTTTGAAGTCAGAGATTGTGATTCCTCCAGAAGTTCTTTTATTGTACAGGATTGTTTTGGCTATCCTGGGTTTTTTGCTTTTCCATATGAAGTTGAGTACCGTTCTTTCAGGGTCTGTAAAGAATTGTTTTGGGATTTTGATTGGCATTGTATTGAATCTGTAGATTGCTTTTGGTAAGATTGCCATTTTTCCTATGTTTATTCTACCTACCCAAGAGCATGGGAGATCTTTCCACTTTCTGATGTCTTCTTCATTTTCTTTCTACAAAGAAATTTAAAGTTCTTGTCATACAAGTCTTCTACTTGTTTGGTTAGAGTTACTCCGAGACATTTATGCTGTCTGTGGCTATTGTGAATGATGATGTTTCTCTGATTTCTTTCTCAATGCTAACTTTCTTAGTACTTGAAAGATGTTATGCGGACTATTAGAGAGTGGGAGTCATCTGCAATCTTCCTCAACTGTGAATCCTTTAAGTTTCAATAATAGCTGACATGTCCAGACAGGCCCATGGATGTCACAATGGCATTAATGTTACAGGTATAACCAACTGCTGTCTGATAAGATGTAAGGTCCATCCACAGAAGGTATCACTTGCTTGGTACTGCAAATCTAGCTAAGAACTCTTGGTTGGAGAGCCTAAATGTCCCAGGGAATAACCTAGTATTATTATTCTGCTTAAATGCACATAGTATCAAACTTCTCTCTAAATTTATGTGTCTCTACTGATAATTTAGTGATGCTCTCTAATGCCACCAGAGAAATTTCTTTGTGTAGTGGACAACGATTGGCTCAGAAATACACAAGTGATGAAAGTGTAGAGTGTTCTCTGTGGATTTCTCAGACACAAACGGGACCCCTTCCCCAAGACTCAGGTAGCAATGCTTGTCAGAGGGTAGAAGAATTGTAAGATCAGACGCTGGGGAAACCAGTGTCTGGACATGACCTCTGCACTGGCGAACTCAACAACAGCTGTGGTTGATCGAAAAATACCTGCCCAAGATAAGCCGCTGACATTCTTCCATGAGAAAGAGGTCCATAAGCCCTTGTCTGTCCTCTCTAATTCAGGAGCTCTGAACGGCTGATGACTTCTGGGGGATGGAGAATAAGTTTTCTTTCAGGGTGTGTGTGGCTCCTGGGAGATTGAGCATTCTCCAGCAGACGGTCCCACATGCAGGAGTATGGGGGCAGCAAACATTGGAGTCAATGGGTTATTGCTGGAAAAAAAAGAGGGCACCAAGTTTGTCGAGAGTTAAGAGCCTGGGAAGAATTGAGAGGAGGGGTTGAGGGTGAATATGTCCAAAATACACTGCATGAAATTGTCAAAGAATTAATTAAAGCTATTTGAAGGCTTACCTTGGGCTAGCAAAGACAATTGCCAGGCACTGGCTGGCTCTTCTAGGTGTAGGAATCATCCCCAGAACAGGTACCAGCTTTCCTACAAACAACACAGACTATTTGTGGTTCTAGGTACTGAAGTCTAGATGAACGAGGCACCCCAGGAGACAAGAACACAGTAAAGAAGACAGGACGCTAAGTTCTCTGTTTGCTGAGTCACTTTGGGGTGCACCCAGCCGTCTCTGCAGCTTGGCCCACACTTCTTATCCACATTTTCTGTGTGAATTTTCTCTTAGGTACTCACTGCTGTCATGCGCGCTGCCTGTTTTTCCTTATTTGCTGAATTTACTTCTGTCTGCCAGGAGGGAAGGTTTTCAGTACGTTTTGTTTGCTGCTGTTCCTCGGCACTCAGAGCAGTACCTGGCCCATCATAAGGCACGCTGTTTGCCTGCTAAAAGCAAAAACAAAACACTGAACGGACAGTTTCCCAATGCACCCCGAATTGTTATTTTAGAGCCTCACCACGCCTACGCACTCCCAGAGGAGAAGAGCCCGGAGAGGAGAGGGAGCCCTGGGCCACAGCAGTCCGCCCTCCATGACAGATGGCAAGGGCCCTCCGAGGGAGGCACAGATGGGAACAGATGCAGGTCGTCACTCTTGTGCAGTCACTATTAGGTGTCTCTTCCCCGTGGGGGGCTGTGCTCAGTGTCCAGGGGCTGCATTGAAGTGTCCTTGCATGGCCTCTTGGAGGCCGTGGGACAGCCCTTGTAGCCTCATCCAAAAGATGGTAATCTTGCTGTCTCATTCATTGCCTTGGAGCTTTCCCCTGAGATCGTTTACAAACCGGAATCAGTGGCCTCAGTGGATGGAACATCTTTCGAAGGCTCACACTCACGTTTCAGATGCTGTTTCTGAATGTGTGAATTCTGGTCTCCTTGAAAACAGGACCTCTAGCAACTTCTGAGCACATGTAACCCCGCATCCTTATTCAAACGTCACTGCCACCATGTCAACACGGGTGGTGGGGACAGGGTGGGCGGAGGTGATGTGGAATTGCTTGGGTGGACGATGACAGCCCTGCCGCAGGCCTGTGTGGGCCATCCGCTGGCAGCTTTCGAGAGCAGCATTATGTTCCTCGTCACTCAAGGCAGGTGAGCCAAAGCCACGTCTCCCTGACTGCCTCTGCAGCTGCGGCTGAGATCAGGTGGCCCTGCCTGCCTCGCCTTGGCAGTTCAGGTTCTTGAGAGGCTGGTGACAGGGGCAATCATCTGTAGTTGGCATAGCAAACCCAAACGCGCTCTGAAAGGCACAGCTGGGCCAAGCTCAGCAACTTTATTCATTAGGCAGTCAATCTGGAGGCTGTCAGCCTAGGCCACAAGGGCAGGCTCAGGCGGGGAAGCTGTGTTCGCAACAATTCAATCCTGTGCCACAAATACTCCCGAGTCTGGGCTCTGCACAAAGCACTGGAGGTGGCTGCCTTGGAAGCAAAGGACAGGACAGTTTCTGTCCAGAGAACTCAAGTGCTAGCTGCTCTAGACACCACAAAGGAGAAAATGAAGGACAGCTGAAGTTCCAGGTTGGATGCAAAGCTATCCATTTGACCAGTGGGGACAAACAGGAGAAGTCCCAAAGCTTGGATAGAGTTTCTTCTTCCTTTTCCTTTTTTTCTTTCTTTTGTGCAATAGATGGAAAAATCTCTCCTTACCTTTGATGGCGTTCTCCTTTCACTTCCCAGAACCTGTGAAAACATTACTTTGAGAAGCTATTGGCAAAGGACCCGTAGGAGTTGTGGCTCAGTTAAGGATGTACAGATTGCCCTGGAACCTGCTATGGGCCTGCGTGCAATCAGAGGAGGTCCTCATTAGAGACAGAGTAGAAGATCCTACACTACTGCCTTAAAGACAGAGGATGGAGTCCAAAGCTTTGCATCCTGAGTACACTTTGGAGGCTGAGGAAGGCAAGATAGTGGATTCTTCCCATGAGCCTTCAGAAGTGGCACAACTTGCTGGTGTCTGTTGACTTCTGACCTCTGGACCCATAAGGAGGCAAAAGTGTTGCCAGGCCAATTAATTCTGTGGCGCCCTGCTATGGTAGCAACGGGAAACAAACATAGGCATATTCTCCTTCCTTTTCTTTTCCTCTCCTCTTCTCTCCTCCTGTTTCTCTCTTCCATCCTCAATTCTCTCCTTACCTCTCACTTGTCTTTCCCCTCCTCTTCTTTCCTTTTTCCTTGCTTTCCCTCTTTCCCCTCAGTTACAAAATTAATGCGTATTTATTTTGTGAATTTCAAGCAATATGAAAAGAGATAAGTTCAATAATTTCTCTGATGGTTCTGTTTTCCACCTTGATGAGAGCACAGTGGCCCAGAGTCAGCCACTTGAGTTCACAGCTTGGCTCTATCACTTATTGATTGCACGATGTCAGGCAAAAATTTGATCTTTTTTTTTTGCCTTGGTTTGTTCATCTTCAAAATAAGGGAAAGGATATCTACTTCATAGGAATGCTATTTTATTAGTGCCTGGAAGAGTTAGCTGTAAAAAGCACTTGCTGAATGGCAGTCCTGAGGATCACTCTATGTCTTATTCTATTGTGTGCAAACACAGACAGATCAACTTAGACAAACAATACATATGGACTTGTTCTTAATAAAGTAATAGGGTATCATATGTATTGTTCTGCAAGAATGAGAAAAAGAGGGAGGGGAGAGAGATAGACATATTATCAAGGATCTCAGTTGTTGGGTGAAGGAGGTGTTCTGGAGTTTTCTACCAGAGAACTGAAGGTTTAGAAGAATTAGCATCGTTCCTTAATAGCCTCCTGATGCCACAGAGGCAGAGTGAGGCTAATGTGGGGTGAAATATGGGCAAAAAAGCAAAGGCAACTTGAACTGAGAGAGTGTCATGATGAAGGAAAGTAAAGATGGGGAGTCGGGGGGGGCGAGAGAGAGAGAGAGAGAGACAGAGAGAGAGAGAGAGAGGGACACACACACACAGAGAATATGAATGAACCAGGGTCCCAGACTGGCCTCAAACTTGCTCTAGAGTCTGGCTTGATTTGGTTTTGAACTTGACTTTAAAATCCTACTGCCTCCACGTCTCAAGTGCTGAGATCGCAGGTATACATTCTCATGCCTAGTTTATGTGGTTCTGGGGATCGACTCCAGGCCTTTGTGTTAGCTAGTTAAGTACTCTACCAAGTGAGACACATCCCTGTCCACAACTGAATACCTTCTTGAGCTACCGAGGAGGCAGGGTAGGTAGGAAGTAGGTAGGAAGTAGACACTGATATTCCGCACCGTGGTACCTGGGTGCTGGCTGGTTTTTATGCCAATTTGACACAAGCTAGAGTCATTTGAGAAGCAGGAATCTCAATTGAGAAAATGCCCCTACCTGACTGGCCCATGGTCAAGCAAGCCTGTAATGCGTTTTCTTGATGGATGATTGCTGTGGGAGGGCCCAGCTCACCGTGGGTGGGGCCACTACTGAGCTGGTGGTCATGTCTATGAGAAAGGAGGCTGAGCAAACCTTGAAGAGTACGCCAGTAAGCAACACTCTTCCATGGCCTCTGGATCAGCACCGGCCTCCAGGTGCTGTCTGAGTTCCTGTCTTCGTTTCCCTTAATGTAAGCCAAATACCCCCCTTCCTCCACAAGCTGTATTCTGTCATCATGTTTTATCATGGCAATAAAAGCCTTGACTAAGATACTCTGCTAGATTCTTAGGCGCCTTTCTTGACTTCCATTTTGTCACTGCTAATGTACAATTAATACAATACTATCAACGAATTTTGCTAGTCCATTCAGAGTTTCTTAAGCTCTCTATATCACTCTTGTTCTCTAGGTAGTAATGAAAGCATATTGTTTTTGTAAGGCGGCTCCCAGATTCCCTCATCCCCAGTCTGGATTGGGTTTTCCAGTTTGACACTCCTTTTAAATACTTCACACTGTCCTGTGGCTATCTATGCATTTCCACATTGCTCTATATTTGCCTAGTTATATATACATCTCTTCCACTAAATTGTGGAGCCTGAGGGTAAGGCCTGGGTCTTACTGATCTTGGGATTCGCAATGCCTACCCCTTTGCTTGACCTTTTAAAATACACAGGGATGCCATTTTGAATGAACCTGGATAGAACAGGTAGATGAGGATGACCAGTGTTAGAAACAGAGGTTCAGGTTCTGGTTAGAGGTCAGAGGTGCAGAGACAGAATGTAGGTATCCTTCAAAGATGCAAAGCAATGGTTCTGTCTAGAAGAGGATCCATCAAGGATCCCGACTTGGGAGAAGGTTTAACATTTAGGGACTGAGGGATAGATACCAGGGAATTGGCTAAGAAAGAGTTCTCAGAGAGGTGATTGGGTACCCAGGCTGGTTACATAGCAAGGAAACCAGCATGTCTTGAAGAAAGAGGGGGGCAGGTGTGATGAGCATTCTTTCTTATCAACTTGACTACATCTGGAGTTAACTAAAACCCAGAGGCAGGGCATACCTGTGAGAGATAATTTAATGTGGGAAGATTCAGTTTTAATCCAGATCTTTTGAGGTGGGAAGATCCACTTTTAATCTGGGCCACTCCTATAGAGAGGACAGAACGAAGCTTGCTTTCTTTGCTTGCTTGCTCCTGTTCTCCCACTAGCAAATCCATTCCTTTACTGGTATGAGAGCCTACTTCTTCAGGATTCCAGCACCTACTGAAGACCAACTGAGACATCTAGCCTTGTGGACTGAACGACGGCTGGATTCTTGGACTTTCTGTTGGCAGACATCCATTGTTGGATGAGCTGGACTGTAACCTGTAAATTCTTCTAATAAATCCCATATAGATTCACTTTATAAGTTCTGTGCCTCTAGAGAATCCTGACCAATACAATGGGCAGTAGAATCCAATGCTGTATGAAAGTCAGGTAGTTGAGTATTGTGTTATTTCTTACATTATGACAATGCTGGAAGCAACTTTTTTGGGAGTATAGTGTTTGATTTCAGAGGTTCATTCAAAATGGCATCCCTGTGTGTTTTAAAAGGTCAAGCAAAAGGATAGGCATTGCGAATCCCAAGATCAGTAAGACCCAGGCCTTACCCTCAGGCTTCCACAATTTAGTGGAAGAGATGTATACATAATTAGGCAAATATATAGCAATGTGGAATGCATACATAGCCACAGGACAGTGTGAAGTATTTATCATGGTAGCAAAGGTGTGCTGGAGCACAGCAGCTCACATCCTGCAGACTAGAAGCAGAGAGAGAAAATGCCTACATTAATGGACAGTTTACTTTTGTATCCTTCTGGCTCCTCAGTATGGTGACACCCACTTTCAGGGCAGGTCCTCCCCACTTGGTTAATCTTCTCTTGAAGTACTCTCATGGATACAGCAGAGGTGTGCTTTACTGACCTCTAGGCCCTTCCCAACTCAGTCGACTTGATAGCCAAGCTTAACCATCCCACAGGGCATGTGTTTGGGAGATCCTTCCTGAACTCTGTGAGCTGGTGCAGACGGGATAAGGGATGAAGAGGGTTAGGTGGAGGGAGGGACTTTAAAAGCCTCTGCGACCCAAGGTGCCTGGAAAGGGAAGAAAAACAGGGTGGAAAAAGAGTACCTAGCCAAATAGCAGGGTGACTTCTCTTGACTACAGAATAAATGGGAGGGGCTGGCAGAGGCTGGGAAGTGGAAGAGAGGGGGGTCAAGTGAAGGGATGGAAGTTCAGGGAAGGAGGAAAGAATTCTTCACTAGGTGTGCTCTGCTGATCTCCTGGGCACTTCCCTAGGGAGGGAAGGAGCAGGCACAGGTTGATGAAGCAGGAAGCAAAGCTGAGGCAGCCACAATGCTGGGAGTGTGGTTGATGATGCAGGAGGGTGATCAGCCACCCTGGGGACTTTAAGAAGGTCTGAGGTACTCAAGTGGTCCCACTTGACCAGTGGTTGGTCTCTGGTAAGGACTTGTTTTTCTAGTCCTGTTGGCCAGGAGGCTGAGGAAGGAGGGGCAGGAGGAGGTGAGGAGGCATGGTTTGAAGACAGCTGAGCTGCAGCCAGAAAGAGGATGAGACATGAAGGCAGAGAGGGGATCCTGCTTCTCTTCGCTCCTCTTCCTGCGTCCCCGCTTCTTTTCCTTCTCTCTCTCTCCTCCTGCCCCGACTCTATTTACTCTGTCCCATCTCCTCTGTGTGCACTGACTGTACTGGGGGTAAACTCATCTGCCTGTAATCCTGCATGCAATACTCTTGACCAGGTCACGGGGTCCTATGTGTGAAATCATACCACTTTGCTGATGGCTTAAGAGTTGTCAGAGTTCCCACTAACCCGACTTTGCTATAGCTTTACAGAGCAGCATCTAGCTATACTAAATGCTGTCTGCTTATTCCTGATTGGTTTGGGAGAGGATGAGTGCCGAAAAGAAAGTATCTGTGGGCCTATTGTTTTCAGAGAGCCTCATGCAAATCTCCAAATGTACTGGAAGACCTCTAAAAGCAGATTCCAGGCATACTACATCTGTGTGCCCTCACCCATGCGTAAGTCTGGAAGAGTCTGAGCTTGTGACTCTTTCACAATGCCTTATGCTTCCCAGTGGACCAACTGGAAACACAGTCCTGGGGTTGTCAGTTTGAGAGGAAGAGTAGAGCAATAGTCCTAACGACAGGAAGACTATGGCCCTTTGTCCATTGTTGACAGCCTCTAGGTGCGGCTGTTTACTGGGTTTGGATTCATTATTGGGGCATGTGCCGGTCTTTGAGACGCCTACAGATATCTGCCCTGAAGATGGAAGTCTGGTCAGCAGATGGACCAGTACAAGCTGGCGGAACATGCCTTGGTATTTTCCCTGTGAAGGAGTTAGGTCATTGCCTTTTGATCATGAATGCTGTCCACAGCCATATCATCAGGGACAAAGTCTGCGTGTGTGCCAAGAGGCAGCCGGGCAGAAGCTCCATGACATGATTACCACCCCGGTGCACTCTAATTCTCCAGTTCCCTCCCATGTCTCCTTTTATATCTTTTCTTGCTGTGCTCTTTAGTTGCTTGTAGGCAGAGGCCAAGTCATAAGTCTTAGAGCCAGGGCTATAGTTGGGAAGCTTTTGCCTACCAAGACCCTTCTAAGAGGCGCAGGGAAAAAGCATATCTTCTCAGTAGACTGGTAGTCTATCTTCCTAGGGTTCAAGATCCCACTTTCTTTACAGGGCTCTTTGTTGTTTTTTCAAAGTCTTACCTCCTCTCCTGTCTCATTATGTACTCCAGTGATCCTTCACGCGATGCCCAGACACCTCAGGGACCGGAAACATGCTTACCTATCATTTTGCCTATCTTCTTTCCTATTGATTTCTTGCATTTCACAGATGGGCATATTTGACGTATCTGAGCAACACAATAAAAGCAGAAGCCAGTATTTGTTTATAAAGTCTTTCTTGTCTGTACATTGCTATCCACGTTGCCTTGGAGAGGGTCGGAGGTCCAAGGACACATGCAGGGAGAGCCCTCCACTTCCACCCAACCATGCACCCGTGGACCTTGCCCGGCAGGAGCTTGGAGAATGGGCCTCATGTTGCAGAACAGGAACCTATCTTCCCTTTAGTCCCAGCCTGATCAATTTGTCACTTTGGATTATTTCCCTTATACCTGCACCAAGAGGCAGCACCATCAATTGCAAGGATTCCCAGGGAGCACTGTTGTGGCACGGAACACAAATACCATTTCCTCTCAGTTCCTGCTTTCACAGGGCCTGCCCGAATGCATTTGTATTGTCTCCAGACCTGGCACTTTCAAACAAATGGAAAGACCCCTGAATGACAAACACAGCACATATAGTGGGAGGGCCATTTGCAGGGAAATGGTTGCAAGGAGACTCGGTACTTTATGAATATTCACTGATGTGTAAACCTGCACATTGCTCATACGCTTTCCTGCATTCTAATTTGCCCATGAATGCAAATGAGTCCCGTTTAAAATAGAGAGGGGGAGAGCAGGCTCTTTGCAGAACACCTAATTGAAAGATGTTTGTACATCGTGTTTGATATTTAGTAAACAGAGAGACAAATCTGATCATTTTCTAAATGAGACCTCGGAAACAATAAAAAATAATGATCACAAAAAACCTGGAGAGTTGGGAATGTGCAGAACTAAATGCTTCCTAAAAAGAGGGACATAATTACTCTGTCTCAGGGTGCAATTAGTGTCCCAATTATACAAAGGTGTAGTTTGCTTATCTCCTCGCTAAACCCTTTGTTGAGATTTAGCTGACTCCTCCAGGAGTCGTACGATGGAGGGGATGGGCCCTGTGCTCAGGGTAGGCAGTGGATGGTCCTGGGGGGAGAGGGGCTGGATGGATGAATGATACTTTGGGAAGTACCTTCATCCTTCTTTTAGACTGACAGATGGTTTCAGTCTGGGTTGGACTGCTTGCTGCTGCTTTCAATGCAGGAGTGTTACCTTTTTGGATTCACGAAAGCCACTCAATCAAAGATAAAAAGGCAGGCCAGTGTGGGAATCAATAAAATCTCTACTTTCAGCTGGAGTGTCTAATAGTAATTCTTCTCGTGTCACCGCCTGGTTAAACAGTCATACTCTTGCTAAAAGCCCTATAAGACATAATAGATTCATGTGGCTTTGCTCTATTGTGTTGCGTGCGGCCTGAAAAAGGGAAAAAGGGGGTTCTGGTTTTCTCGAAGACAAATGAGACACAGAGGCATTGTGTATCCAAGTGCATTCTCCCCTTGTGGAGCATCTCATCCGAGCAGGGAGATGTCCTCTTCTGGTGGAGTTTGCCTGGGCGTATCTGATATATTCTTTACAAACTCTGCTCTGGAGACATTTTACACTACTCGTCAGTCATTCTGCCGCATACATTTAATGGGTGTGTGTTTGTGTGTGTGTGTGTGTGTGTGTGTGTGTGTGTTATTTCAAAAGGTACCAGTTGCAAGCATTGAGGTCTGTTCTTGAGAATTCAGCAGAAAATGTCACCCATGTCAGGGCTGAAATGGAGAGGGCAAGCGATGTCAGAGCAGAGTCACAGGCAGGGACTTTGGTGATGGCTTCTCATAAACAGGTGGATTTGGAGCTGGGAGGCAGAGTTCTGAAAGTGGTGAGGGGCAGTGAGGTCTGGATCTGGGTGGGTCACTTTCACTCCACAGAGCGACCACATGCTTCTTCTCTCCTTCTTCCCTCCACCAGTCTTATAGAGAATAAAACAACGCCCCCCGCAGGCCTGAGGTATTTGCTGAGTGGAGCAGTATTAACTGGAATCGGCTGGGGCACCATCCACACCCTACCTTCCAGGGATTTGGAATGAATGAGAACCACAGAACTTGCGATTTCACCATCTGGGATGAGAAATAACTGAAGGATCAAGCTGCACTGCATTGACCATGCCAGGCAGACCCTGTGATCAGGAATGTCCCCTGTCAAGGCTTCTGCTGACCTCTCCTCTCCTGCTTTCCTTCAAGCCAAGGCCACGTCCTACCCTGTGCTTCCTTGGAAATTTGTCTGCTACTGTTACGACGATCCGGAGACCTATCTGGCGTATCAGGAGGGATTGCAGCGGACAGAAAAATATTGAGTGTCTTTTTCCTGGCTGACCCCTCACTCTCCTCCCCAGGAAAACCTCGGCAGATGTAGACAAGATTTTAATAGCTACATAAAGAGAAGTGCATGACAATCTCATTAGGGGAGTCATAATGGCCCGCCGGAGGATCTCAGAGGCGACGATACATCAACGTCTAGTTTGTCACGGCATCCCTGACGATGGCCATTTGCCCCTCCTCATAATCGCCCATTCATCACCCAATTGCCCAGCTTCCAATAAGGCTTCACCTTCACTGGCCTGGGCCTCCCTTTGAGGCCTTCTACAATTGTTGACACCACTCTTTAAGTGTGGCTAAATCAGGACCGGTAAGTGACAATCATAAAAAAGCAGTTAGTAGGCCACCCCATTGCTTGCTGCGATATGGCACATTAGAACTCCTTTCTTTCCCAGCGGTCCCAGGTCACACTTCATCCAAAACCTAACATCTGCAGGAGTTCAAGGCAGTGAGGCCCGTGGGTAGCGGGGAAGGCTTTCCAACCATCTGCCAAGGAAAAAAGGAAGAATCTAAATATTCCGAAGACCTTCCTTCTCCAGGTTATTTATTGTGGTCGAGGGTGAAAGAGCTATTAACGGTACCAGCCCATTGTCTTCCTTATGCATCTCTAAGGACGATGGACATAATTAAAGTCAAAGTCAAAGCTGAGTTCATTTCCCCCTCGGAGGCTTAAATGGCCTGGAGTCATTTCCCACTCTCCCTTTCCCACTTGTACCAGTCCTCCCGAGCTGCTGAAAAATTCAGCATTCCTATAAACTACAGTACTTTGTAAAGGTCACACGCCAGTTAATCTGAACCCGGGGTCTGGAGCCCAGTGCCCAGGAACTGTGGCAGTAGCTGTCCAGTCCGGTGATGTGGGGGCCAGCCTGCGGAGAGCAGAGAACCACACGAGGCTGGAGACAGAGCTCTTTAAATATTGCCCAGCGTTTCCTGGATCAGCATGATATTTAAAGATTTTTGTTCCACCTGCCTGCGAAATATAGAGTCCAGCCGAGAGGCAAGAAAATGAATATGGATTTCTTGCCCTTTCAGGGTATTCACTCCAGAAAATAGCCATTCCTTTCTTTTTCTTTTTCTTTTTGCCGAGCTGGGAACTGCAGGCTTCAGGCAGCCACGATTACAATCATGCATCATGAATGAAGTGTGCCATTTGGAGAAAATCAGCCACTCATTCCATTTCAAAACCCTACACAAATCAATAGCGCTAGCAGAGGTTTGGGGCTGAGCTGGATGTTGTACTTGGACTAAAGTACTTTTTCAACACACTTCTGCTACTCAGAGCAGCAGGCAAGGGTGGACTCTGTGCCTGGGGCTCAAACCAGAGGATTACCAGCCTGCAGAAGCTGGGTGAGTTCTCTACATGACAAGCAAGGGAGACAGTGTTGCTGGCTTCAACACCGGGCATGGTCACAGAACATGCTTCCCTGCCTGAGTTCTGTGAGTACTAGATATTTACTAAGCCATGCATTCAAAAAAAGATTTATATGGAGTGCCTGGAGATAGGAGAGTATCCACTATAGATGCAAGGCTTTCCTTTGTGTAGCTTTCAGATGTCAACAAGGGAGATAGAAACGTTACTGGATGATTCTAATACAGCATAAAAACGCACAACACTTGGGGGATAGTCATCCTTTACTCCCCATTTTCTTATGGGAGAAATGCAGAACTTTAAATAGTTAAGCCCTCAAGGGAGTCTCCCCTTCTGGGATAGCAAGCAATCAGCTGGGCAGTCAGACGAAGAAACGTTCCTGCCTCACCTTGTTCTCAGTGTCTGGCCCCCTTGTCCTAAAAGACATCACAACCCAGCTGCAGACACATCCTCACACTGATGAAATGTGAAGTCACGGCAGATGTGCCAGATAAGTGTTACGGACTTGAGGATGTTTTGGCAGTTGGGAGTTCCTTGGGAGTTTAGAGGAGAGAGAGGTGGTTAAGAGCCCAGTCGCTGCCAGATTCACTTTCTGCTGCACGGTCTTAACCATTCCCTTGACTCTCATTACTCACATATGGACAAGACTCCTAAATCCTTGTCTTCAGCTGAGATATTTTCCATGAGCCTCTCTCTTGGCCAATCCTACTCTTCTTACATCTAAGCAAATGCAAGTAGCATTTGCTCTAAGAGGTTTTGGTCTTTGTGCCAAGTTAGATTTTGTCTCGCATACTCCCATGAATCCTGCGCTTTAGCATCTCAGTCATCAGAGCCAGTCTTGCAAAGACATGTTTAACCACTCTGTCTCTTAAGGCTACAATGTCCTCAAGGGAGAGACTTTGTCTACTGAGCTCACTGTTATTTCTCTAGGTCCATTACAATACTGTGAATTTAATCTATATTGATATGTAATTTCTTACATAAATTATGTAAGAACAACTGTCTAATTCTTCCAGGGAATAAAGTTAAAGAACATCTTTCATTAATGCTTACATCCAGACCGTTTCACCCTGTTTGGCTAATTCCAGAGAATGATGTATACTGAAACTGTGTCAGTATGCCATCATAACAACAGGTTGTGGGGTCTTAGGTTGATTTTCTGGAGAATCAGAGGTTAAGACAAGGCTTAGATGCCAGCATGTTGTTTGAAGATAGAGCACAAGCGAAGGAAGAAAGGAACCAGGAGAGGATGCGGAGCCAGCTCCAGGATATACGCTTCTTTGCTTGCCATTGCTGTATGTGGTACAAACTGCACACATTACCACACCACCCACCCCCCCACCCACCCACCCAACCAAACAACCACCCACACAACTAACCACCCACCCACCCAACTTACCAACCACTCATCCAACCACCCACCCACCCACTCAACCAACGAAACAGCCAACCAACCACCTAAACAACAAAAGCATAGGTCAGCTGGTGCACTGGTCAGCCACACAGAATATTTCTGGAAAGAAGTCATAAAAATCATGCCACAGAAATGGGCATGATTTTTCTCAGAAAGGGAAGGGACAAGAATGTGCCCTCACATTTCTATTCCTATAGTAAAAATTAAATATCACGGGGAAAGGATTTTCTTATATTTTTATCTGAAGTGTGTGTGTGTGTGTGTGTGTGTGAGAGAGAGAGAGAGAGAGAGAGAAAGAGAGAGAGAGAGAGAGAGAGAGAGAGAGAGAGAGAAAGAGAGGCTGGCTAGCTAGTGAGTCTCTAGTACCTCTGCTTGCCATCCCTGCTTCCCCATCTCTAGGACTGCAGGTTTGTACTGCTCAGCTAGGATTTGTTCTGTATATTCTGGGGACCAGATTTAGGTTCTTGAGCTTGCACAATAGGTACCTTCCAGCTGAGTCATCTTCTTGCCACTTTAAAAACTATTCGGGAAATCCAAGCCCATGCCTATGAGGTGGCCGCGTCTAAGTTACACAGCTGCTATAAGTGACTGCAGAGGAGACCATTGTCTTCTTTAAACAACAAGACCTGCTTCCAAGTTGGTCCTTGATTAGAATCTGGGGACTTGATTTTCAGAAGAGTTTTCACCATTTCCTGGTGAGACTGGCTCACTATTTCTAACTGGCTTTGTGTTTGTGTGAGCAGTGTAGTTTATATTGGACCACTGAGTTCTTCTTAGGAGTTTAGAATTTTGGTGTGTGCTGGCAGGGAGGTGTAATACAAAGGCTGGCTTGTTGGGGTTTCTGTCCCGCCCAGTACCCCAACAAGTCGGCAAGTTCCAAAGAAAATCACATGGAGTCTACATCAGGTTATAAACTGATTGGCTCATTAGGTCAGGCTTCTTGTTAACTCTTATAACTTATATTAACCCATTATTCTCATCTATGTTAGCCATAATGGCTCAGTACCTTTTCCAGCGAGGGCAGCTTACATGTTGCTTCTTCAGTGATCTGCGCAGGAGTGCTGGAGGAACCTTCCTCCTCCGTAACCTTATTCTATTCTCTTTGCCCCGCCTCTACTTCCTGTCTGGTTGACCCGCCTATACTGCCTGCCTGGCCAGTCAGCATTTTATTAAAATACATGATTGACAGAATACAGATAATTCTCCCGCACCAGGGAGGTGCCTATCTGGCTAGTTGTGAATACACATACTCGATTGACTCCAAGAACCCGGGGGAGCCCTGGCACAGAGTATATATCTGACTTGAGGTAGAAGCACCAAGTTGGCCTCAATAATTGGTTCAGCAAGGTGGTAACTTTGGCGAAACAAGAGATGAGGCCAAGGATTACAGAGATGTGTCAGATACATGTAGCAAAAGATTCCAGATGGACTTGGGCTGCTAGCAGCTGTGCAAACTGCTGGGTGAGTTAACGTCTCTATGGCTCAGCTTTTCCCTGGATAAAGTAGTGAATATGCTGTCTACATTGCAGTGCTGCGAAGATTGGTGTAATGTACGACTTTCTTTCATCTGTTTATTTGGGGGAAAAGGCTTCTTTTTTTGCAATTAAAAATTACAAAATAATTGCATCATTCCCCTTCTATCTTTTTTCTTTAAACCCCTCCCATGCTTCCTTCCTGTCCCCATCCAAATCCATGGCCTCTTTTTATTTAACTGTAGTTGTTGTATACGGACGTGACTATATAAATACGGCCTGCTTAGATTGGTGCTAGTTGTGTGGATATGATTTCAGAAATGCCCACTTGGTATTAGGTAACCAATGAGGGGACTCATCCCTGGAAAGACAAATTGCTCTTCTCCAAAGTCATTAGGTACTTGTAGCTCTTTACCTAGGGGTGGGGGCCCAGGTAGTTTCCCCCTTCCATGTTAGCATTTCTTTTAGTATTGTTATTTAGGTTTTCTAAGGCAGTCGTATTGTTGAGTTTCCATAGGTGGAGACATGATCCTGCAACAGACTTTCTGCTCTTTTGGCTCTTACAATCTTTCCTCTTCTGTCCTGTTCTCTTTGTCTCAGATAAAGCAGTTTTACTGTAGCAGCATCCGTTGGTGCCCGGCCACCCCAGAGTCTGTGGTCCTCTACATTCTGACCCATTATGGTTTTCTGTGATGGTCTTCATCTGTTCAAAGAGAAGCTTCTTTGATGAGGGCAAGAGCTGTGCATATTTGTGGCTATAAGGGCAATTATGTTGAATGTGGCTAGGGATCATTTTGGTTTAGTAAAGTCTCAGTAGTAGATCATCTTTTAAGATCTATGACCTCACTAGTCCTGGGTAGTTGGCTAGGTTTAAAGAATAGGCATAATTTCCGTCCTCCTGAGTGGGGGCTTAAGTCAAACTAGACAGCTATTCATTACCAACAAGATATGAATTCTGCTAAAACACCTATGGGGCTACCTTTCAATGCTTGTCATTGTTGCTTTTCACAGATATTGCAGTTGGGTAGGACTATTGACTGACTTCCCTCCCCTGGTAGCTTGTGTAGCCCTTTCCAGTACAATAAAAGCTAGTTCTCAGGGAAGAGGCTTCCAGGTCAAATTCAGTTTGAATTCTGAGTTCTATGTCCATAGTGCGCAGTGTCTTCAGCAATAGGGGCTTACTGTAGTTATGTTTCATTTATATTTTAGTAAATAAAGCTTGCCTGGAGGTCAGCGCGTACAACACTTCCACTGGTCAGCCTTACAGACCAGGCAGTGGTGACACACACCTTTAGCCTCAGTAGTCACACTAGTTTGCCTTAGAAACCAGGTGGTAGTGGTGCATTCCCTTAATCCCAGCACTAGAGAGGAATATAAGAGGAGGAGATAGCTCTCAGACACTGTCTCATTCTGAGGATTTCTGGAAGCAGAATCTCCATTTCGGACTGAGGTAGAGGTAAGAGCCAGTGACTGGCTGTTTTGCTTTTCTGACCTTCAGGTTGAACCCCAACATCTCTGTCTCTGGGTTTCTATTACTCACCCTACATCTTACCTCCAACTTCTCAGGGACAACTAAGGGAAACAGCACTAGCATATATTATTTTGGAAGTGAAACCCTGGGGAAAGGTTTCTCGTACCCCTACCTTCAGGTTATAGTGAATTGATGGAGTTGTAGGAAGGCTGGAGAGAGCGGAGCTGCCGCTGTGGGTGGAGATGGCCATGGCATGTGGGGAGGGAGTCATTGCTTCAACGTCTCCATTATCGGAAGGGAATGGTTTAGTAAGATGTTCCCTGCTCGTAGGTTGCGCTATGGCAGTGGGTCTTGCTGGATATAGAAATATTCCCAAAGGAGTTCTCTTGGAGTCCATCAGGTTATGACTGCTCAGATACTGCTCCTAGATATCAGCTGCTTCATGGCTTTTCCTTGGGAGACAGTGAGGTTAATAACAGTGAAATCAAAACCACCAACAACAGAAAGATTCTATTCAAGTCCAGCTTAGTGATCCAATGAGTTTTATTGAGGTTTCTTCCAGAAGTAAGGTAGAGGATGACTGATGGGACCATGGGTGATTTGGGGGGGGGTAGCTGCTTCACTGAGAAGCCAACCCCAATTTGGGCAGTGACTCTTGGAAGTTGTGTCTCAAGAGTTTCTTCTGTGACTTGGAGGCAGCTGCATCAGAGAAGATTCTTCTCCCGTTTGCTGCTTTACGACCTCAAGGAAGGGGTTTGTGAGTCTTGAGTCAAGAGTCTTGTGAGTTCTGTAAACTTGAGGCTTTAATGAGCCTCACAACCTCGTTTTCTCCATCTAGGAAGAAGAGGAGAGAATGCTCCAGTCTGGGAAAACAAACTCTGTATTATTGACTGTCCAAGGCTTGACAAGCCCAAGAGTATACAGAAAATTCTTTTAAAAAAATTAATGTGTTTGTGTGTGTATGTTTGAACACACATGTGCATGCTTTGCGGGTCTATGGGTACATGTGTGCCATGGCACATATATGGAGCCAGAAGACAGTTCTCAGGTGTCTATTCCACCTTGTCGAGTCAGGGTATCTCTTGTTTCTACAGCCCTGCACGTACCAGGCTATGATCCTCAACCAGTTCTCCTATTGCTGTGCCTGGGTTACAGATGTGTCACAGCACATCTGACTGTTTCCATGGGTTCTGGGCATTGGATTTGGATTGTCAGACTTGTTTACATGGTTCTGAGCATTGTATTTGGATTGTCAGACTTGCATGGCAAGTTCTTTTACCCGCCAAGCCACCTCCCCACCTTCCATTTGGAGCATTCTTATTAGTCTCCTATTGTCTTCAACAACGAGGATTAAAATACTTTGGCTATAAACATTAGACTTTGACTAACTTAAGTGAGAACCCATTACTGGAAGATTTCAGAGTTGCTTGTGAGGCATCCTGAACAACTAGATTTAATGTCGGGAAGAACCCAGGCAGATCTCTATATCTCAACTCTGAGCTTTCTAGAGTATTGGCCACCAGAAGACAGTTGGCTCTCTTGTTCCTCAAAGTTGTAGGTCTTTTGGAGTAGGAGTGTGACTGGGAACTCAATAGGAAGAAATCAGGGGAGACAGAGTTCTTCAGAGGAAGGAGATGGCAAGAATTGAAGCAGGTGGGACATTGATTCAGATCTGCTTTCCTACAGGACTTAAGCTACTGACCACTGCTTTGATTCTGGGGCTTCTGGATCATAGTTCTACCTGTCTGTCTTAGTTAGGGTTCCTCTTGCTGTGAAGAGACAGCACGGCCACAGCAACTCTTGTAAAGGAAATCATTTAATTGGGGTGGCTTACAATTCAGAGGTTTAATCCAGTATCATCATGGTGGGACATGGTGGTGTTCAGGCAGACATGGCACTGGAGAAGGAGCTGAAAATTCTCCATAGCGATCTGAAGGCAGCAGGAAATGAACTGAGATACCGGGTGTAGCTTGAGCATATATGAGGCCTCAAAGCTCACTCCGCAGTGACTCTCTTCCTTCAAAAAGGCCACCCCTACTCCAACAAAGCCACACCCCCTTATAGTGTCACTCCCCATGAGCTTATGGGGGCAAATTACATCTAAACTACCGTGGGGTTCTTTGTCAGATTTTAATATTTGTGAGGAGTTTTTACATCTTCCATTTCTCTATATCTTTCAAATGTATCCAAACACATGCGGATCTCCTGCTGTCACCTTGACTTGTCTTAATGGCTTCATCAACCGTATTGCTTTCACTCTTCATGTCTCCCTAAATCTTTGAAGATGCTCTGCTGTCTGTTTAAAGTGATTTTTTTACTCGTTTACAAATGCTTACTCACCTTCAAGCTCAAATGTCACCCCTTCCGTGAATCCCACCCTCCCTGAAGTCATGCAATTAGTGGCAGAAGCTCATATACATATCCAGTTCCCCCGGCTGCTCATAGTGTCATTACAATAAAGTGGCTACTAATTAGGGCCAGGGAGTCGAATAACCCCAGGTTTGAGTACCGGTTCTCCTTTTATGCTCTGTACTGACCTTGGACTGTGACTTATCATTTTGGAGACTTGTGTTTCTCTTCTTTAAAAGTGATTTTAATGTAACCATCTTCAGATAAAAAAGAAACAACATAGTACACGTAAAAAGGTCTGTACGATGCATGCATGGCTTACAGTGAGTACGCAACAAATGTTGACTATTATTGTGGTATTGTCCCTCTGCCCAGGGAAGATTGTGTAAATGAATTAAAGTGTGGAGAGTTTCAAAATTCCCTGGGGCAAGTGGAGTAACTGTAACATGCAAAGTCTTGGAAAGCCTCTGGGAATAGTCAGCATTGAAAGTCTGCTACTGTAAAAGTTGTAAACAGATCTGAAAATACTAATTAGGCAAGGGTATAACTCACTATCCTAAATAATGAAATATATTCGGTGCTTGTTCATGGCTCAAAATAATAAATTCTAAATTAGTCACTCAGAGCATTATTAATAACTAAACACCGGCTGCAGACACATGGAAGTCGCACTTTTGATGCTCATGAATTTGGTAACAAGAGAAAACACCACGCTCAGACCCCTTTGAGACGACGTTGGCTCAGTGAGCTAGTCTGGCTTAGCGGAGAGACCCCAGCCTTAGTCTGAGAACACCCCAGTTTGAGTCCTGATTCGATTGCTTGTTGGCTGTGTGACCTTGGGGTCAGCACAGGCTTTAAGAACCTTAACCTCTATAGTGAGATGACACGTTCTCATCAGGCTGCTGATTCAAGGGCAAGGTAATCTACAAGAAGGAGCTGAAACAGTGCAAAAAATGCTTCTTAGATTATAAATCATGACTGATTCAGGAGTACAGCTAGGAAGACAAAGCGCTTATTCATCTTCTTCCTCTTGTTACTTTCATTCATTGATGAACACCTATAATAAAGCCAGCATAGTATATATTTCATTGGGGGATAAAATAGGCATCAACAACTGTGACATCCATGTTCAAGAAGCCAGGAGTCTAGGTGAAAAGGCAATGTTCGAACAGAGTCTAGAAGCGAAGGCTTCTTTGACCTGGTTGGTTCATTTAAGTCCAGGAAGACACCATGGAAGAGAGTGGTGAGGGGTCACTCAGGGCAGGCCATCTTGAGTGAGATCATAGATAACACCCTACACTGCAATGGGGAAAGGAAGGGGTAGGAGAAGGAGAACAACGGATATCCAGAGCCCAAAAGGAGTAAGACAAATGTGACAGCAATCCAGATGTGCTTAGAAATGTCCAGTCAATCATTCCTTAGGGACACATTAGTATTAGGGCTGTCCAAGGGGTCCTGAGACCTGCAAGAGAAGGTGTGGCTTCCCTATTCTAAGGGTTTTAGCACTTATCAGGGAGCAGGGACCAGTGTGAGACAGTAATGGGGAAGCCCTTGCTTCCTTGTGAGCTAGATGCTGCCTGCTGTGGATCTGAACTGTTGGGTTGAGTCACTGGGCAAAGCCTGGCTAACGTATTTCCACAGAGGAAGACTGTACCTTTAAATCCCCAGCTCATGAAAACATGTCAGTTTGCCAAGTTTCTGCTAAGCCATCCTGAAAAAAAATATTCAACAGCTTTCACCAGCCAGAGGCTCCAATATCCAATCTCTGTCTCAAATGATAAATGACATTTGTCAGTTGACAAAGCGAATGGCCTCCGCCATTTGAGGACATGGTCCTGCTGTGTATAGCACTCCTGTTGAACCAGCCAAGAGCACCTTGAGGTGAGAAAAAAGCCTTTTTATTCGCCAGTCTCCTAGAGATAGCCTGGAAACAAGCTGCCTTTTTGTTGCTCTGAGGGCAGCTCCTTGCTAGGCGCTGGCACCTTGCCTGAAAAGTACCTGTCAGGGCCAGAGACGATTTGTCAGGTCTGTGAGACCCGATTAGCCAGGGCTTGGCTGGGTACCTTGCTGGTGGACATATACTTGAGTTATATTTCTGCTGGGATGTTTGTTCCCTTTTATAGGATCCCTTATTGCTTTTGAACCGAAGTCAACACGGCTAGATAAAACCTTACCATATTGATGCTGGCGGAATAGTTGATGGCTGGAAGTACATCATAGGAAGAGAATAACAAATTCCACCATTTTGGTGCACTTTTGGTACAGTGTATTAATATGCTCAGTCCAACCTACTGTATGATATCATCCCCAACCATTATGACTATTAAAACAATTTCCTGACTTTGCTTCCAGGGATTGTAGAGAACCCCAAAGCACAAAGGAGTCCTGGATATCCGTAGGTGCCCCTGTATTCCATCTAGTCTTAGACCGCTTTGCTACTTTCCAGGGTTCTAGGGGGCAGGGCAGGGTCTGTGTCTTTCTCAAAATTGGTCCCCGGCAGTGTAGGATGGGCAGGAGTGACCAACTGAAGTTTCATAGTTGACTGTCCCCTAACTTTGCTTTCTGAGCTAGGTGTTCGCTCCTTGCTAAGTCATGTGTGTGTTTTCTTCAGCTCAGCATGAGATCTAGAAGGGCGTGGCGTGAAGTCTGAAGAGCTGGAAAGAGCTGACAAAATGCAACTGATAAGACAGGAACATCACCACGATCTCATTACAGTTTCTAGAATGAAACATTTCCCAATTTGTTCTTGTCCACACTAAGGGTTATGGAGTGAGGACAGCCTCAAGGTCAGCTGGTTTAAGCATCTGTGTCATGGTTTCTAGTACGTGGCACACTGGCTGTTCTCACTCAGTTAAGTAGGGTGCTTGTAGAAGAATGAAGATTCATGGTCCCTAGGACCTACTCTGCCAGATCCTCTGGCTTTGGGATTAGGCATCTGAATATTCCATAGAATTCTGGGTGGATCCCCCTAATATTTGAGCTCTGTTTAAGAATCACAGTTACAAATTGCACATTTGTGAATGTCTTCAGTGGAGCAGGCCCCACGTCCTGTGGCGGAAGCCCTCTGCCTCTCTGGAAGGTCTTGCTTACCAAGCTTTTCCCAACAGTATGATGTCACTGATGCGGGGTGGGGAGAGGGGAAGAGTCCGCAAACAGACACATGATACTCCAAATTTATGATGTGGGATTCCCCTCTGTATGCTGTGAATACCATTGGTTAATAAAGAAGCTGCTTTGGGCCTATTGCAGCGCAGAATAGGACAAGGTGGGAATTCCAAGCAGATAGAGGAGGAGAGAGTAGGAGAAGTCAGGGAGACGTCATGTAGGCGCAGTAGGAGACAGGCGCCAGTCGCTAGATGGAATCTTACCAGTAGGCTACAACCACGTGGCAATACACAAATTAATAGAAATGGTTTAATTTAAGATGTAAGAGCTAGCTAGGAATACGCTAAAGTCATTGACCAAGCAATGTTACAATTAATATAATTTCAGTGTGATTATTTTGGGTCTGGGAGGCCGGGAAATGAACAAGTGACCTCTGACTACAGACTTCTATGTAGTAGGGAGAGTAAATGTAGATACTAGAGAAACTCAGTGAGCATTCTGATTTTTTGTCTATATCTGTGTTGTTCAAATTTTCCTTTTACAGTTATTTGGGTAATTAAAAAATTAAAGCAGTACCAACACTGACAATGTTATTTTATTTGTGCCTGAGTCTGCTTTGCTTACACTTCTGTCTTTTGTTCTAGGGGGTGCTCATGGAGTCCCATTGAGCACCCAGTTCTTTTCCATCTGTTCAAATGTTTGACTGCTGTTGGCTCGACTCTTCTGTAGCGCCAGCTCTCTGGCTCACGTGACCTTGGTTCCTAGACCCTTATGTGGTGGCTTGGCATGGAGTTCTGAAAAACTGTCATTCCTCACGTAAATGGAGATGCTGCAGGTCTACCGGGTTGTGGGAAGCATTATGCTTTGTGCATTGTACCAAGAGCTGTGCCCTATGTGGTTCAGAGGGAGGGTGCCATTCCCATCTCCTGGAGCCCACTCTTTCGTTAATGCTGCTTAAGATTTTTTTTGGCAACCACGTCATACTGACAACTCCTATTGAGCAGAAAGTCAGCTGAAATCCCCACATCTCTTTCATACCGGCTCTTACCACCCTAGTCTGCTTTTACTGGCTTTCTGGGCCCAAGTGAAGAACCTTAAGCTAATTCCTCTTAAACTTCATCTTGTTAGGCTTGGTTCATTGATCCAGGAGCCTGATGCCTCTTTTCCTTTTGGATCTTGACTTTGCTCTCAGCAGAAAGCCTTTTCTGCAAAGTTTGATTTTATTTGACTGCAGGGGAAAAAAAAGCCCTCTTTATTTTGAACTGGAGATTCTCCCAGCAAGTCCGTCTGAGCGTGGCATTTCCTAACACCCTGAACAAATGCAGAGCTTGCTGTCATCCCGATTGGACAAAGCTCCGCTTCAGGGTCTGCTACCTGCAGGTTGCTAACGCAGGTCCCACAACATATGCCGCCAGGCTTTGAAAGGGAGCTGTGAAGAAGACAGCAGCCCCACCCCCAGACAGATGGGGGTCTCTGCTCCTCTGAAACACCCCCTGGGAAGACTTGACTGGAGCGTCTCTCCGAAATGAGATGCCTGGGTATTGTGAGTGGCTTTATTGCTCAGAGCATCTGGATATGTTGTGATAAACAGCATGATGGATGATTTTAACGCTTCTAGAATGGGTTGCCCAGAGAGAAGGAATAGAACAGAGAACGCTTACCTCCCTATTGCTTGGAACAGAGCACATGAAGTTGCTACGAGATTTGTTCTTCTCCCTTGTCTTGGTGGTAATTTCAGCACCATGGGTTTGTGGAGGACTTAGGGAGGGGATGATTTACTGGGCGAAGCGAGCTAGATTAAGTGTTCATTTATGCCAAGAGTCTTTGAAGTTTGGTAAGAGTCACTCTGCTAAGCATTGGGGATAAGTGACAAGAATGCCGGGCATATGTTCAGGGCTCACAGAACTTCGAGCGTAGTCAAAGAGGCATATGTTAATAAAACAATTGCTGGAATACAAGTGTAATTACAACGGTGGGAGAGGCAGTCAGGAGAACATGTTGTTATGACTACGAGTCTACGAGTCTAATTTCAGTCTAGAAGGGCAGGGAAGGCTTCTTTGAAGAGGCAATACTGCTGGAGACTTCAGGTTGAGTGGGAGGGAGCAGGAGGAGGAGGAAGGTCTGGCCAGTGTGTGGGAGACTGTGCAAGCGGGGACATAAGAAAACCCACGTGTCTGAACGAGGGGAGCGAAGACGGAACACGTTGTCATGTAATGTCAGAAGTGTCGATAATGACGTGGTAATAATATTAATTGATGGCTTTGAGGTTGCTTTGTTCCATGTGCCATTCTAACTGTTTCATATATACTAATTCATCTATTCTTTCTAATGAACTTGAAAAATATTCACTAATTTCTTTTGTAGTGCCAATAAGAACTCATGAAATTATACATACTAGCCGAGCACTATGCAAAATTTATTTTAAAAAAAACATATCAATTCTTTTTATTTCCATTTTATAGGAGAGGAAATCGAGACATATAAAAGTTAAGTGACTTCTCCCAATTGGGCCGGGACAACCTTCTTCAGTGTCTTAGAGTTCCTTTATAAGGCTTTTGGTATTTGCTTTATGGACCATGGGAAGCTAATGAGTATTTTAAGTGGGGAAGAAACATTTGTGTTTGGGGAGGCTTGGCAGCAGTCACAGACTCCAGGTGAAACATGCTAAAGTCATGTGTGTGAGGTCTGTGGCCATGGAAGGCAGCAGATTGGTTTGAAAGGGAAAATGTGTTTAGAGTAAGCCAAGACCTGTAAGGGATTGGGCAGAGAGACGGTATCAAAGGTTTTATTTTTGTCAAATTGTGAGTTCTTTGGATTCATGAAGTTTGTTGAATTTTGAGGGAGCCAATCCAGGCTCAAAGGAATGGACCGGACTCTGATTCTAGAAGGTGCTTATGGGATGGCAGTGAATGAAGGGACAGACTGGATGAGATTGCTCAAGGAGAGAGTATTTGGAGCATCCAGAGCACCTGGGGTAGACCCTGCCTTCATGAGCTCCGATGAGTACTGACTATCCAGAGGTAGGTGCCCGGGAGTAAACGTCAGGAGAATGTGATGTCACTGTTTATGGAGAGAATGCACACATGGGAGAGGCTGAGGGATGAGTGCAGTTTGCCCCCGAAGGATGGCAATCATCCACGGGACCCAGCAACACGGGGATTGTGTGTGTTTTCATAGCTGCTACAACACGTTTCCACTCAGCGGCTTGAGACAACACAAATGTCTTCTCTTGCTATTCTGGAATCAAGAAGCTTGAAATCAAGGTGTTGGCAGTACTGTGCTCCTCCAGAAGGCTCTAGGGAGCAGTCTTCCTTGTCTCTTCTCCTGGTTACTTGACGTGTGGATGCGCCACTCTCTTCTCCGCCTCCGTTGTCATATGGCCTTCTTTCCTGAATGTCTATGTGTCTGTATTGTTTGATAAGGATGTTAATCACATTAGAATGGACTCACCCTAATAATCATATTAAGTTGATTATCTCTAAAGGAAACTTATTTTCCAATAAGGTCACATTCACGGGTTCTGGGGTTAGGACTTTAACGCATCGTTTTGGAGGGCACAGTCACCTCAAAGCAGAAGCTAATGGTAACTTCTTTTTTTTCCCCCAAGATGGGTTTCTCTGTCTAGCCCTGGCTGTTCTGGAACTCACTTTATAGGCCAGGATACCTGCCTCTGCCTCCTGAAAGCTGGGATTACAGATAAAGGCATGCCCCACGATCCACGCAGCTGTGCGGAGAGGTCAACTCGCAGGGCTTCAGATCTACTTCCAACCAGCATGATGGGCACACACCTTCTGGGAGGATTTGAGGAGACAGCTGGGGAAGTGCAACTGGGAAAAACTTTTCCGAATGGATTAGAAACTCCTGAAGCAAAATTTGGAATTCCATTATGCACCTTGGTATCCTTCCAAAATGCAGATTCATTTTGGATTATTTATGGAACTAGATGGTTGCACATCATAATCCTTCTCTTGCCTAAGGCCTCTGGGGAGAGCAAGGCCTTGGCATGAGTCCCAAACAGACTCCAGAGAGAAGTGACTAGGTAGGATGTAGAGGGTGAGGTCCTGCGGGTTGAGGCAATCCAACTAGAGGGGATAGAAAATGTTGGTTCCTTGGTCTATCTATATCCAAGTGAATTCCACCGTGAAGCTGGCTGCAGGGTGAGAGCCAAGGCATAATGGCCCAGCCAAGTGTTCTAAGGTGTGGGAGGGTGACTTAAGCCCAGGTGACAGTAATGGGATCCGGAGCAAGGAAAAGCTTTGGCTCATACATCTTCAATTGCAATTACAGGTATGGCAACAATATGCAAAAATCCTGACCTGCTCAAGGTTAAACTCCCAGTTGGCACCTGCGCCAGTCAAGCACACTGGTGTCCTGACACCCAGGACGAGGTGAAAATGAGCTTTTCTGAATACAAGGGGGCCCAGAGGAATACACACTTCCAAGCCTTTTGTTCTCACAGAGGGGAAGTTTGCAAAACTGTGGTGGAGGACTCTCTGAAGAAGGGCAAACAGTCCCCAAGGGGGAGGAGCTGCTTGCTGCTGGAGAGCTGTCGCCAGCAATTATTAATTCACTCCTGCTGGATCTGTCCTGGAGGCCTCCCGTGCATAAGGGTGTGAGGCCTGGTGGCAGCAGGCTGGAGAAGCCCTGGCACATCTCAAGGGAGGAAGGTGGGACTTCTGGCCAGGTTGCTCCCTGACAGCCCCCACCCTCGCTCCCTCCCTTAGAAGAAAGGATCTGTGACTTCTTCGCAGCCTGAGTTCAGGCTGCCTCGCATGCGGGGTTCCAAGGATGGTGGCAGATCTTGGAGAAGGGACAGAAACGAGGCAAGAAGACTGGAACTTATGCAAATCAAGTCTGAGGTTGGCCCAAGGAAGGCTTAGTCCCTGTGTCCCCTTCACCTCAACAGAACTTGATGCAGATACCTGGGAAAGAAGGAAGAAGATGCCAGAGAAAGCATCCTTGATGCTAAGTTGCTCGGGAGGGTTGTGTGTATGTGGGGGGGAATGCAAAGAGGCCTTCCCTCTGGAACCTTTTCTTGCTAAAATGGTCCACATGTCGGAATGCCTTTGGGGCAGAGGGGATTAGCGGAGAGAAAAGCTGGTTCAGGAAACAGAACTGGGTTAATGGCTGCATTAGGTTTAGGCACAAGCGGAGCAATTCTTCTGGGGTCTCTAGAACTTCTTATTTGGAAGAGTCAGGGCACTTCAGGCTTTCCTGCACAGTGGTGCAGGCTGTACCCTGAATGCTCCCAGGGGCTAGTGTTCTCATTTGTGTAGGTTACTCAATCTGGGGTAACGAAGGTCAAAGCTTTGCCCTGTAGGGACACCCTCCATTTTTTCTGCCTACATCCCTGTTTTTGCGTCTGGCAAATCATGCTCTCGAAAGTGCTAAGGTAGTCTATTTCCATAGCTTAGACCTTTCTCTTCTCCCCACCACCCCACCATACCTGCTCTGATTTCCTTAGCATAATTGACCATTACAGAGGCAGCTGGTTCATCAAATGGTTAAGGGAAACAGACTGTCGCAATCAGAGAACCCGATGGGACCTGGGAAACCATGTAGGCCAGAGATCACAAACTCAACCCAGGAGTTTGACTTATTTCTTAAATTCACACGTAAAGTCTGTCCAGTGGGGTGTGTCTTTTCGGTTTCTCCCCAGCTCTGGGATTCCAGGCGGTCTCCCAGTTACCTGCTAAAGTCAGTCAGTTTACTTGTCTGCCTCAAGTGGGGTACATCTTAGATTTATGGAGCTCCACTGAATGCCATCATTTTAAGTGACAAACTGAGGCTCAGTTGGTACTAATTGCCGAATTTTCTTAATGTCTTTTCTTTCCAAGGAATACTATTTTCTGTTTGTTTGTTATTTTTTTAAGAAGTGAGCTGGAAGCGAAAGCCCGAGGAATGAATCTCAAGTGAGGAGATATTGCCCAGGGTCTCTTCAGTTGCTTGCTGACTGGACTGTCTGAGACATCTCTTTCTGGTTTCCTCAATTTTAAGTTCAGGCTGTTGGGCTAGCTAGCCTCAGATAGTCTACCCACTTCATCATTTGATTTTCCTCCTCTCAGAAGGCAGGAGATTCTCCTGACAAAGCCGGACTCTCTGGGGACTGTGCATTTCAGCACAGCTTATGCAGCGTCAATGACCGGATCAAAACACTCAGGAATCGTTGCCTCAGTTGTCTGTGGGTTAATAACTGAGAAACTAATGGGGCTACTGTGTGATCTTTCCAATTTAAATAAAATGGCCTAAAAATTGGGTCGATGGCTTGGTAGGTGTCTCAGTTTTGGGCTGCTTTCTGCATGGAACCGCATGCTTTGTGGGAAGGTGCTTTGCTCTAAAGTCTGTGCGGTTTCTGTATTGCACAAAGTACGACTGGCCTCTCTGTCCCCGCCTACTGGAGGCACTTGCCATTTCGTAGGGATTTCTCGAGTGATATTTTTGTTGTTGGTTGTGGGCCCTCTGGATCACACCTGAGAGCTCATGGTAATGAGGTAGTGAAGTAATGTGGAAACAATGGACTCTGACATCATTTGTCCTAATGAGATAACCGAGGATACACGCTGCCCAGGCCAGAAAGATGGTACCTGTCATCAGGAGACCGGGGGGGGGGGGGGGAGGGGGGAAGCAGGGGCTTTGATCAGGAGAGGAGGAAACTGGAGAGTGTGTTCTCCCACGTGGAACCCAGCTGACGTCACACGACTCAAGTCAACACCCTTGTGTAATAAAACCCGATAAGAACTCTGCACATCAAAGCTTGCATGAGTTTCCCAGCTGAGCAGTATTCTTGCATGCGTGCATTGCTGCACACTGATACAAGTGGAGAGTAATGCATTCCTACAGACAATAGATGAGGCACACTGGGACCCTCTGGACTTTGCATATGCCTCTTTATTCGGTGGTTTTGAATATTATCTTTTTTGCTATAATAAGCAAAATGTTTTCCCGAGTTCTATGAATTATTCTAGCAAATTATTGAAGCTGAAAGATGGGTGAGGAATTTGTAACTAGCTGGCTAGAAGTGAGAGAAGTCTGGGGACCCCTCCCCCCAATTTGCATTGATATCTAAACATGGACAGTTCTTTAGAGGATCTTGACCTGAAAAGTTTGGCCCAATTCTGGGTAGTAGAATAAAAAGAGGTAAGGGATACAAGGTCTCTTGTGCAGAAAGCCTAGGAAATCTCTACAGATGTCCCTTCCACGTGTACAGTACACACTCTCCAGCAATTCTATGGGTACTTCTCCCGGCTCTCTCCATCCCCTTATTGGCTGAAACAATCAATTCTAGAAAAATCTACAGTCTTTGGAGTTACCACTTACAGTTTTATTAGTGGCTCTTGGAGTATTGATCTGACATGTAGACTCTGGAGCAGATGACATTGGTTCAGATCTTGGCGTCACCATTAACCATCCTTGGGACTCTGAGCGAGGAAAATTACTTAGGCTCTGTGTTTGTTTTCTGATCTGGAAAATGGTGATAATGACAATCCTTGCCTCATTTGTTAAATGAGTAATTACACACAAAACACTTAAAAGTTGCCCAGAGCGTGGGGAGATCTCCATCAATTATTATGATTATTGTTCTCCTTTGAGCTTTACCAGTTGAGGCAGTAATATGTTCTCTGAAGTGCTTCAGCTTTGGAGATGGATAGATCTGGGTTCCAAGGCCTGCCTCTGTCTCTGCCTGGCTGCCCAGCTTCTAGCAAGATGCTTATTCTCAATGCCCAAATTTCTCACCAACATAGCAGAGCTGCTGATATTTGTAGCATTTTTCTTAATTGTATTAAATGATGTCATCTTGGCTCTTGATCCATGATAGATGCTCCATGCATGGTAGCCGTGGTTACCAGCTCCCCTAGCAGGTGCTTGCAACCTTTCAACAGTGCCTGAGGTCAGAGGGGGAATGGAGTATTGCAAGGTAGGAAGATAAGATCAGTAAGCGGTATAGGCGAGCGGGTGTTTTGAGTTTCCAATTCTGAAAGGAGACATCAAGTTTGGGGTTGCTCAGGAAGATGCCTGGTACCTCTTTGGTGGATGCTCCCACAGAGCAGGAGGGGGCAGTACTGGAAGCTCAGGGTTTATCACCAGGAAGGTAAAACCCATTGCTGCGACTCCCTGAAATGGGCGTGGTTATTCAAATGTCACCCTGTTTATTTATTGAATAGGTATTTGACAGATGTATACTCAGCAGAACACATCAGCAGGGATGGTGTTTTACCAGCAAATAAATTAGAACCACAGAGTTAGGGAAAGCGTAACTAAGTACATGGCATAAATATGTCATTTGGTCGCTATGAATTCATTCATGTATAGGAATCCTTAATGCATCTCTATCAAATCTTTAAGCGGAATGTTCTCTTTATATCCGGCTTGTGTTTTAATTACAGGCAGCTGTAACATGCATGCATTGTGTAGGAGCTGTGAAGTCCAGCAGGAGACCTCAGAGCTAGCCCAGCATGGACGAGCCCATGGTGACATGGCTGACCTTCCCCTCCATCCTCCTGTAGCCCAGCCTCTTTCTCCTCCAGCTGCAGATGAAGATCTGAATGTGGCCGTGGGATACAGGATTGGGGTTGTGCAGGGGAGGAGAACAAGCTCAGGCCTGGGCAAGGCAATGAGGAGGGGAATGAGGTGCTGGCATCAGCCACGTCTGCCTCCACCCCTCTGCATGTCCAGGGCGAATATTTCCAGAGTGCTCTTGACTGGCACTTCAATTCCCCATTCCCTGCTGAGAAGGAGCTCTTTCTGAGGCTTGCATTTGAAAGGACAATCACCCCCTCCCACTGCCCTTCGCCTATTTTTTTCCCCTTATGAAGAAGAAAGGAGGAAAACGGAGTCTGAGAAAGCAAAGAAAGAGGCTGTCACCAGGCCCAGGCCTCAGACATCAATCATCGGTGGGGGTGAGGAGGTGAGGCCTGGAGTCAGGATGGGTGCAGCAAGGTCCCAAGCTGCTTGTTGAAATGCTGAGAAGTTTCCATGTCTATTCAAATATTACTAATGTGATGGGAAAGAACTATTTCCCATGCTTCCTTATGAATAATTTGTACCCCGAACACAGCTTCCCATGTTGTGTTCTCTCTTGCCTTCTCTAACCTCACAAGTACCACACACATCTTTAATTGTATACTGTTGAGGGCAACCTAGGATTGTTATTCTGTTCGTATTGGAGGTTCGCAAATGCCCAGATGTCGGAAATTCCTACGCTGAGTACAGCATCTCTGATGTAGTTCTTCTCGGCACTCATTGCACAGGGTCCAGGGCAGAAGATTCTGACTCTCACCCAGCTGCGTTTCACTTCCAGATGACGTAAGAGAACTTGAAGGCTACACAAGAAAGAAATCTGCTTCAATCAGGTTCCATTAAACAAATTCTTTCCTGTGTGTGTGTGTAAGAAACAGTAAGAAAGCAAAATATCTTTTAGCAGTTGCTGATGTTTACCTGGAATTCCTGACCAGTGGGCGATGGGAAGCAGAGAGTTGGGGAACAGACGTCCTTTGTCACCTCGGAGCTGTCAGGTCAGCTTGTTCTGACCTTCCACACTGACTCAGAGTTCTTATCCCTGTAGACAACTATACCTGTTTTAGTTTTTGACACTGGCAATGGCAAATACGCTTCTTTCCTTATTCTGCCGTGGCAGCAATGTGCTATTTACATGATATTTAGAAGGCCTTTTGAATTTAGAAGGCCCAGTCATCACATGGAAAAGCTTTAGAATGGAGTTTGACTTTATAGGTTACCTCACCATCTTCCTCAGAGAACCCTTGAGTAGGAACTTCCATGAGGGGGTTGGAGAGATGGCTCAGCAGTTAAGAGCATTGCCTGCTCTTCCAAAGGTCCTGAGTTCAATTCCCAGCAACCACATGGTGGCTCACAACCATCTGTAATGAGGTCTAGTGCCCTCTTCTGGCCTGCAGGCATACACACAGAATACTGTATGCATAATAAATAAATATTAAAGAAAGAACTTCCATGAGTGGTGCAAAATGGATTATGTTCATCCAAGAACAGACAAGTGCCCAGGAGACAGGAGACTGCTGTCCTGGTACCATTGGTAAGTACTTACCCATAACCTTCCCATACTCTATGGTTTTATTTCGCTGGTCAGTTTATCACTGTGTAGTAACCACTGGGGACATTCATGGTGGCTGTTGGGATGTGCATGTGTAGAGGAAAAATGGAAGGCATGAAGTGCTATTTCTAAAATAAAAAGAAAAAAAAGGTAAAGTTTTTAGTTGTTCCTATTTCCAGGTGGGCAAACCAATGGCTGAAATGTCTTTCTGTGACATTTGATGAAATAAAATATGGACTATGGGCTTCCTACTAGGATCCGGTCACTTCAGGTTAGCCCGAGATGCTAGTGAAGAGAATGTAAAGATGCTCTACAGTGTCTATTTCAGCATCTCTCTATGTCACGGATTAGTTAGAATCTACTGTTAGGTGGTAGTGAGAAGTGTATTTAGCACTGAGGAAAAGATTTATTGAGGAACAAGGAGGTTGATACACTGAAGAAGGTGCTTTGCCTGTCCTTGAAATGAAGGGAGACTCTGATTGTACCTTAGTGTGGGGAGAGATTGTGCCGGTGGGAACTGGGGAATGATCCTCTTTCTAATGCACCTGAGATCCGTTGAGGTTAGAGATGGCTCTGATACTGCAGTGTCCAGTCAAACAGTGAAGATGGGAATATAAGGAAAGGCATGGTAGATGCCTGGTTAAAGCATTATCTCTTTCTTTTTCTCTTTTAAAATATTTAACTGACTATAGTTGTCACTTTCTTTGTTGCTGTAACAAAAAATTTGGCAAGAAGCAACTTAAGGAATGGTTTGGTTTTGCTTGTAGTTTGAAGGGACAGTCCATCATGGTGGGAAGGGCACAGTGGCAGGCTCATGGAGCAACTGGCCGCTTTGCATCTGCAACTCCAGTTCATGGAATGGTACTTCCCCAATTTAGGGCAGGTTGGCCCACCATAATTAATCTAATCTAGAAGCCCTTCACAGATGCACATGGAATGACAACCTCAAGTGTCATTCCTCAGAAGGTGTCTACTTGGGTTTTTTTGAGACAGGGTCTCTCACTGGCCTAGAGATTGCTGAGTAGACTAGATTGTCTGACCAGCGAGCTCCAGAGATTCATCTGTCTTTGCATTGCCAGCTCTGGGATTACAAATGCACACCAGCAGATCTGCTTTCTCTTTATGGAGGTTAGGTGGCCTGAACTTATTCTTGAGGGGCGAATATTTTACCAACTGAACATAGGGTGTCCCTATCTCCTTATTCTTAGTTGTTTTTTTTTTTGAGGTGCTTCCATGCTGTTTCTACCATGACTTAGAGAGAAAGAACACTGGAAAGAACAGTTCATTCACGCCACACTATCTGTCCTTGAACCTCGCTGTTCCAAGGTACAACTTCCCTAGAGCTCTCTCTATATTGGGTGTCAAAGGGGATGGTTGAATCATTTAAGATATTTCAATGGGACTTCTGGGGTGTGAGCATGCATGTGGGTAGTTGGGTTGAGCAATAGCCAATGGCTTGGAGAGAAGGTTGCCTTTTCGTTCAGATTCCTCAATGAGGTTATGGCGTTCCTTTTCGGTGGTAGGGTAGCAGTACCAACAACATTGCTTACAAATTGCCATAGCACCTAGAAAACGTCATTTCTGAGTGAGGTAACCCAGACACAGAAAGACAATTAGCACATGTACTCACTCATAAGTGGTTTTTAAACATAAAGCAAAGAAAACCAGCCTACAAATCACAATCCCAGAGAACCTGGACAACAATGAGGACCCTAAGAGAGACATACATAGCTTTAATCTACATGGGAAGTAGAAAAAGACAATATCTCCTGAGTAAATTGGGAGCATGGGGACCTTGGGAGAGGGTTGAAGGGGAGAGGAGAGTCAGGGAGGGGAGCAGAGAAAAATGTAGAACTCAATATAAATCAATAATTAAAAAAACACAACAAATTGCCATAGCTCCAATTCTAGTGTAAGTCACTGAGCTCCGGATGGGCTTCTCTCACCACTAGGTTGACCCAATGATCCCAGAGGACACTGCGACATGGTCATGGAGTTATGGAGTGAGATTTGGACAAAATTTGTGGAGGCTGGTCCTGTGGAAGGGAGTGTGTGTGTGTGTGTGTGTGTGTGTGTGCTCGCGCGCACGCGCGCCCAAGTCAGCAGATGGATGCAAGATGCAGAAAGAGAACACAGGGCTGAAGTCTTTCCCAACTCACAGACACCAACCTTCCTAAATCATCATGAAAAGGCCACGAGAAATCTGGCAGGAGAGCAGGGTGCAGATTGCCAAGAGAGGGTACAAAGCTCCATTCTCTCTCCACAAAACCTGTAATGAACTGGAAGGGCTGGGTGGAGCTGAAAAGCACATTTCCTGCCTTTGCTGCAGTCCCCTTTCAGCCCGGTTTGCCACAGTGTTACAATGTGTTAGAATTTACATTCACATGTTTGTTAACCCATTCTTCAGCACACTGAGAGGTTTTTATACGTCTGACCTCAACCTTTGCCATATGGTGTCGCAAACTGCGCAACTTCAGAGGCTGGAGGCGGAGGTGGCGGGCAGGGGCAGGCCTCAGTGGGACACATAGGAATTCTGTCCTGATTCTTGGGAGGTCGTTCCCACAAAATCCTTTGAAAGGGAGAAAAACCCTTGTGTATTAGGCTGCTACATTCTGGGTCCTGATTGGTGCTAATTTTCATTAGAAATGTTGAGGGAATTTGTGGGTCACTTGTTGCAGATGCTAGACCTGTGATTTGACATTTTTCAGTACCAAAGATCTCACTATATGAGCTCTCAAAGGATAGGAACTGTGGCTAGCTTGGCTCAAGACTGTACCTACTGCACGCTAGGGCTTACTAGATACAGAATTTCTAAAACAAGGGAAGGAAGTGCTTCAAGACAGGTGCCAATGCTGCCTGTTTTGAGGTAGAATGGCAGAAGAGTTAGAAGGATTCGTTTCTTAAAAGTTAATCAGACTTACTCATCCTTATATAAGACAAATCCCGAAAATGAAATATTTCCCTGAGTATTTTACGAGAAAAGACAGAATTAGTTATTTGACCGTTTGGGGCCTGGAAGTGCTTTGAAATGAATCTTAGTCTTACTGGTTCATTATAGGGACAAGTGGGAGAGATATGGGCTAATGCCAATGTGGATGTCCTCACAGCAACACACCCAAGATAGCCATGTAGTCTGGGGCCGCTATATACATTTCCTTCTTCCCCGGATCTGTCTCTTCCTGTACAGGAACAAAATCAAACTGTCACATCAGATTCTATCTTCTTCCCGAGGTCTCCCACGAGAGACAGACACAGACTCAGCACAGCGTTTCATTATCTTGTCTTTCTCAACTGATATGTATTGTCTTGGGCCTTCTCATGTGTAGGTCGGTCTCCACCTATTTATTAGTGCTGACGTTTTAGACTAATCTGTAACCCGAGAGAGGTTGCTTCCAGTCCCAGTGATGGCTGAGCTCTGTGGCCTTTGTTCATTCAAGTGCATAATATATGCTTAGTATATACTAGGTGCCAAGGCCTGGCAGTGATGGAGATGGAACAGGAACCTCCAATTTTGCACTTGGGTACTATGCATGGCTTGCTCTGGTTTGGTCAAAGTAGATACCATCTTTATTTCTGGAGCAGAGCTTCTGATACATTTTGAATAAGTGTGTCTTCACCTGTTTTCTTCAGGATATGCTCATTAAGCATCTAACAGCAAGTCCAGGTTGTATACATATAGCACTCAAGGCCTCAGGGGTTTGGAAGCATATAACTCTATTATGGGTCTGTGAAGACAAGGTGAGACATCCACCTCTGACCTCTGATGACTGACAGTTTTCAAAAGAGACTCCCTAGATGACAGTGGCGCGCAGGGGCCAGTATGTGCTCACATTTCAGTTCCATAAGTACATGAATTAATTCAAACTCCATTCCCCTTCCATCTTACTCCACCGTGCTTATTCGCTCTGGCTTGGCTGCCACGAACACAGCTCTCGTGGCCTCCAATTTGGAATCCAATTTCTCGTATGGAATGCTCGTTAGCTGCCAGTAGGAGCATGGCCCGTGGCTACTTTTTCTTTCTTTCTTTCTGTATTATTTTTTTCTCTCCAAACCTCTTTTTTCCTTAATTGATCAATTTTCCTGTTCAGAAACAGACGTAATCAGAGATATTGCTTGGTAGCCTTCCTGAGAAGTCATTGGTTTTGTCTGCTTTAGACAGGCATTAGATTGGACACCCTGGGGGTTGCTTTCCTTTTCAAGAAAAATTAAATGACTAAGTAAGCGGGTGCTAAAACACGCTTGTGTTACTGCTTGGCATTTAATTGAGAAACTTGCTAATGTGTCCTTTGAACTCTTGCTTTCCCCTTCCCGGAGGATTTGCCAAGGAATTGCCGGAGCTTTGCTTTAATGGCAGCATAAAAATCTCAGTGTGACTCCCCGTGGCAAAGCTGTGGGCTCTCAGAATGCAAATTGTGGTTTTCACTGCATTCAGTGGTCTGGGGATCCCCACAGCAGCACATTCAAGTAACTGAGTGTTAAAGAAAGTTTCTACTTTGGACGGTTTCTCAGCTCTGGGCATCTCAAAGCATCTTTTTTGGCTGCTGGTATTCACAGTTCCAGCACTTCATGAGGCTGGTCTGTAAGGGAACTCAGCCGCAGGTGGCAGACAGCTAGAAATTTCTCTCCCTGGATGGAGACTCCTCGTGGGTGGAGTCAACAGACTTGGGAGCAAAGCCGACCCTGTCCGGAATCTGCCCGCTGTCCCACAGCTTCAAGGCTAAGAACCAACAACGCTTCAAGCCGCAGTTTTTGCTGTTATAAAAAAGTTAGCAGTAGGCATAATTCTCAGTTTATAACTTTTGTGTGTGTTTGGGGGTAGGGAGAGGAAGCCCTCTGATATTGTCCTTCAGAGATCATCCGTCTTTCTTTTGAGCCAGGGCCTCTCTTTGTTCTGAAACCCATGAAGCAGGCCCAGGAATCCTCTGTACTCGCCCGCTGAGATACCTGTCTGGCCACCCAGTGTTTTTTCCCCTGGGTTTTAAAACTATAATTGATAAAAATTTTAATTATTAATTTGTCTTTGAGTGTTTGCTTGCATGTGTGTAAGTATACCCATGCATGTGTTGGAAGAGAGCATTGAATCCCCTGCAACTGTAGTTTCAAACGGTTGTGAGTCACCACGAAACTGCTGGGAACAGAACCCTGTCTCTTGCAAGAGCAACAAGTGCTCTTTACCTCTGGGCTGTCCTCCAGTCCCTTAATTATCATTTTTTTCAATGTTTTCTTTGATAATTTCATAAGATGTATAACGGATCCTGGTTACTCTTACCCACCTCCATCTATCTACCCCCAAGCTCCATGCCTCCCTTCCCCATTTCCCTACAAGTTCTTTACAACATTCCTGTCTCTTTGTTTTGTGATGTGAATCACAGAGCTTAACCAGAATCATCTATGTGATCATGGGTGTAGTGTAGAACTGTGCATTGCAGCCTGTGTGCTCCTATGTAGACAATAAATAATTTTCTCCAAGAATCCGCTACGTGTTTTTTTTTTTTTTCTTTTTAAAGAAAAAAAAAACTTGAGTTCTGGAGAATATGTTACCAACTGAGTTACCTCTTAAGTTCCCCCCGGCCCCACCACAGTTTATAATTAATTTGAACAAACATACAACATTAGAAAATTTCTGACAACTGGACTTCCTATGTCCTATAAGTCTGCTCTAATTTGTTAGTGCCTTCCAGCCAATGAGGGAGCCTTTTTATGCCTGCTGGCATCTTCCATTGTCAAAGGACTGGACAGCGGCTCTTTCCCCTGCGACCACTGTCCACCCAACTCCAGCACAGCACTCTTGGATCCATCTGAATCTTGGCCACTTACTAACTTCTGTCAGATGCTTCTAAGGAATCCCTCGCTCCTGTCCACGTGGCTCAGTCAGGTTCCCTGGTTCTCTTTCTGTTCTTTCCTGAAGCTCCTGCAATAATTGGGTTGTTTTCAGGCGACACTGGGGCACAGAATTCTTTCTTGTTGCTGGGGTACCATTGTCCTGACTCATGGTCCATTTCTCTCTGCAGGTCTTGCGCCTCCCTGGGCTCTGCTTGTCAATAGGCACATGATGTCCTCTGTGGGGCCCATCGGCAGTCATTGTGTCTCCCCTCCCTGTGTCTTCCTTCTCCCTAACTAGGAGCAATTTTCCCTGTCTCCAGGGAAACCTGCGCTCTTAAATTCCACACAAACATTTAACCTCTGCCCAAGGTCCTTTCGAGTTTCATAAGAACATCAAATTTTGGAATAGAATACCGGAACCTCTCCTCAGTTCTTTTCTCTACTTTCTGCCTGTTTCATTTGCCCCCCTAATGTGATGACTATTGACTGGTCTAGCTGTTTGAATTGGGAGTGGTGACTAAGTGAGGGGGGAAAAATAGCAGCCAACTACCTAGTGCAAAACAGAAAATCAATGAATAATTCCAAATATTATCCTGTCACACAGGGATAATAGCATCCTCCCTGAAGCATTGTTGAAGAGTTCAGACTGAATGTGAAATGCTTGTAGTGAGATGCTCAGAGAAGAGGTAGGAAAGGGACCCATGCTGTCTCCGTGTCCCCTGTGGTTCTCAGGGTCCCTCCTGCTCAGCCACTTTCTCCTTTTGTTTTCCTTTGCCTCTCTTCTTGGCTCTCCATTTGTTTATGTCAGTCACTGGGGAATCATCCTGAAGCGCCGTCCTTTAGCTCCTTAAAAAAAAAAATCATTTCTCTAAGTTTGTCTTCTCCCCCCACTCCCTCTCCTTTCATGCAACACACACACACACACACACACACACACACACAGACACACACACACACACACAGACACACACACACACACACACACACACACACACACACACACACACACACACACAGGATTAGCTTCCCTCAGGGATTCCTGGAAGCCTTCTTGCTAGCCTTCCCTTCTACCTCCCTTGTATCTATTGGTGTTGCAAAACTGTATCTCCTTCCACTGGATGTTGACGGTTGTCATGCCCACCTTCTGTGTGACTTGTCCTCCCCGTTTAGGGCAGTGGAAGGTGTGACCTCTAAGCTCCTCATGTTAGTGTTCTCTGCCTTCTGCTCTGTTTCCTCTACCTCCTCTCACAGCAGAAGGAACCTTGTATTCTTTCTGCATGCTTTCCTTTGTCCTCAGTACCGGGGCTGCCTGAGAAACACATGGCACTTAATGAACTTAGAATCTCAGATAAACAGTGAGCAAACTGTAATGGAAGATGCCCCAAATACCGCAGGAGGGCATACGTATTCTACAACACTTACTCGGTTTATCTGAGGCTCAAATTTCCCTGGATAGTCTGCATTTTTAATAAAACTCTGGCCACCCTTCTCCTGCTGAAGTGTCTCCTTCTTTTTCTCCTTTGTAGAGTTTTTGTTCCTCCTGTGGGTGCTTTTGTTTAGCTTGAAAGTCTGCTCTAACCTCTTCTGCTGCAAGGCTTGAACAGACATGAATCTTTCATCTGACTCTATTCTCCTTCAAGCCGGGACCCACTCTACTTATGATTCCAACTTCCTTCCTTCACTAGATTTTTGTAACATGACTTCCAGTTTGACAATCCAGTTTCCTTTCGGAATATCACAAGTGTTTCCCGAACTTCATCTCCCGCAGTCTTCATATGCAGCTAGGGTTTTCATTAGTGTCCTGCAGACATTTCCCCCAGCGCTCCGTATTCCCAAATGTCCAACAGTTAACTTTAATTGCCCTCTTGCAATTTATCTCTCTTCCTGCTCTAACTGCTTTAATTTAAAAGCATCTTCATAGATCTTTGCTCAGGCAGGAGCCTACAGAACCACATTCAACTCTTCCCCTCCTCCCTGATCCCCAGTGTTGCTGGTAATGGGTTTTATGGCACCTACTTGGAATGGACACTTCTTTATTTCACCATCATCACATTGGATTAGGCTTCTATCACTTCGCGCTTGTATTAGTACCATTATTGGGTCAAAGGCGATGCTTCATTTTCTGTGTTTGATATGTACGCCAAATAAGCCTCAGTAATTTTTTTTTTGCCAAATTACATTCTTGTCAGCAAGGGATAATATTGTTAATTTCAAGTGAGCTTCTGCCAAGACTAAGCATTGTCTTTAAGAACAACTTTGGCAATGTGTTAGGTAAAAATATCATTTTGTGGTTTTAGTTGCATTACTAATAAAGACTTCTTAAAAGCTTCCAGAATGTCTGGAAACTCAGCTGGACTCTCAGGTTCAAATCGCTCATTCTAGACCCCTTGGCATGCACAATATGCTCTCCAAATAGCTTCCCAAATGCTGCTTCCCTGTCCCCGCCGAATAAGAGAGGACAGGAGCATTAGATGGTAATTTCCTTGAGAGCAGGACCTGTGCCTTCCCCCACCAAGTGACCTATCTCTAGCACATAGCGGATGCTTGGTGCATAGAAAGATGATGTGTAGGAATGAGCTGAATGTGAATTAAGCCTTTGTTGGAGGGAAGAGAAAAGAAGCAACAAGGAAAGAAGTTGCATTGGGTGGACTGATGGTGTGCCAGAAATATCCTAGGGCCCAAGGTTCCATGATGCTGCCCATATATGCAAGTTATGCTAGAAAAGTAGATCATTTAGGACAATTAAAAATGCACACATGGTCGTATGTGTCAATTTTGCCCAGATCAAATTTTACACAGCTCCCACTATCATGATCCTACGGAGGGCAGCTCTTGGCTTCATCCCTGCTGCACCCTCTAGTGGCCTTTAGTATGCACAGTTGTCAAAGGAAGCCTGTCACGTTGAAATCCAAGTACCCGAGTGTGCACATCCCACAATATCACAAAGCACTATCTCTGCCCATCTGCTCTTCCCAGGGCAAGGCTCTGATTCCCTGTGTGCCTCTTCAAGCCCCCAATCCATCGTGAAGGAGACTCGACAGCAGCACACAATCTTCCTCTCCTTTCTTAGGGCGCAGAGACTCAATTGTGTAGCAACATTCAGCAACGACCTACATTCCATAAGGAGACTTGTGAATTCGGTTCTAATAAGCACCCCGAGTTCTGTGGTTGATTTAGAATCTGCATGAGAAGGCTGCCAATCAGCCTTGTGTTACATGTCTGCATCGATTGCAAAAGAGGGGTACACACAGAAATTCAAAATGGTCGGATTTAGTCCACAGTTGTGACTTTAGGAAAACAAAGAGCAGTGTGTTTATATTCTGAGTGGTCTCCCACTTTCAGGCTGGCTGACTCTCACAGTTCATGCTCGTTTTGTTCTTTAGGGGGAAAGAAAAACGACGTCCCCAAAATGCTGAGAGTCTCCCCCTAAACTCCAAGCATCAGTGAGGGACAGCCATGCACAGGCTGTCAGTCTGACGCCCAGGTTGTCATTTTCTTCCTGCTGCTTCCTTCCCTAGAGCCTGGTGGAGTCTCCTTGAGGCAGCTGAAGGAGTGACAGGTAGACGACGCGCTGCCGAGTTGGGCTGTTGGAGGCAGTCACGTGATGTGTGGAAAATGTGATTTATAGGTATTTTTTTCCCCCAGGGGAAAATAGATTTCATTATTTTCCACCTCAGGTAAGGGGTAAACCTCTAGGCTTGACCTTGGAAGGTTGTGCAGTTATAACAGTGTGCCTGAAATGCTGATATAGACGGAAACCTCATTAAATCAATATTGGTTATCCAAAATCATGCTTGATTGGATGCAACCGCTTCTCCTCAGCTGCCAGATGCCCCACTCTTTCCTGGGCAAAAATGTTAGATACTATAAAGTGAGTTAAGCTGTTGAGATTTTTTTTCTGGTCCTTAGAGTTTTGAATTAATAAGGTTTTATTATTTTGCAAATTGAAGACAGTTCTAAAACACCAAGTCAAATATTGATTATAATCTACTACTGTCACATGTATGTTTATTAATAAAAAAATCCTGTCTGTTTCTGTAAAAAAAAAGTCATGCATTTTCTCTTCTTATTTATACAGGTGTATACTGCTTATTGGAATAAATAAGCTTATGGGTCCCTAGGCAAGTAGGAGTTATGTAAACAAGCAGCCAATGGCTAATTATCCATGGCAACGGGCAACTGGGACAACAGATGGGTGTGCTCCATCATCAATCTTCAAACCTTCTTTTAGCCGGAGTGAGGGCAGGAAGTAGGCACTGGGAAAAGATAGAGAATCCCAAGTGGCGCTGGGCTATTTCGTCCTGCCTGTTGTCACTAAACCAATGGTAGGAGAGATTAGTGCCTGTCATTTGGGTTTTCAGTGAAGAGTGTCAAAGAGCCTCAGAAGGGATTACACAAAGCAGTCAGATGCCAGGCTCATCTGCAAGTAAATAAACAGCAGGTGCTGGCTGGCACAAACTCCTCAGAACATTCTGATGGTGCTGGAGAGGGTGTGGGTTGCCAGGAAGTTGGACACTTTGGGATCCGCAGGGTTAATTCTTTATGATCCTCTGCTTATCACTCTGAACTGAGGGGGACCTTGGGTTGAACATCTCCTCATTGCACCTCTTTCTTCTTTCCTTTGCTTTTCTGGTTGCGGTCAGGAAAGCACCCATTGTTCATGGCTTCCACAAGCCCCTTTCCCTAAATCCTCCCAAATTTCTAGATCTCCTCTCTGGGACTTGAGGATACATCTAGGTGGTATTAGGGCAAAGCACCCAAGAGTACAAATTTGAATTGGCTTTTGGGAAAGTTGAGAAACAGCCTTCTGACTACTTCCTGGAATTGAACTCCTTATCATCAGCCAGAAACCCGGACTGGAAAAGAGAGGCTGCTGTGGTTTAGGAATCGCATTCTTTAGTGGTGTCCTTTGTTTCAGGGACAGTCCTGTGACTATGAAATTTGGAATATAGAAAAGACAGGCACTTTCTCACTGGAATACAAACGTTTGTAACCTCATATGGCATGGGCCAAATTTCTGATATGCAGCCCCCCACAGTTCTTGACTTTCTGTTCCAGTTAGGACCTTGAGCAGCGGGGCTCATAGGGTCTGCTTTGTGAAAGCTGTTGACTTGCCCATCTGGATGTGGCCTTAGATATGAGCAGCGCAAGCCAGGTTTAAGAAGATCTAATATATGAAAAGAATAATTTATAAAATTAATGAGGAAACGAGGGCGTAGCCAATCCCTTAACACAAGGCACCCACTCCTGTACAGTATAACTTTCCTAGTAGTTTTCCACTCCTCCTCAACTTGGTCAGTCACTTTTGTGATTGCCTTCTACAGTGGAAGCATTGCAGAACTCAAGGTTTAAGGTAACCCCAGGGGTACCTGGGAAGGAAGGGTGACAAGGAAACAAACGAATAAGAAACTTATAATCCAGGATGGATGAATTGGAAGAGCAGTTGAGGATGCTTAGCAAATTAAAGACATTTTTCTTTTATTCACCCCTTGGCTTCATTTATCTTCCCCAACACATTGTTTTCCCAGGACTGCAATGAAATGAATCTCACTCATGATTCATCTAGTCATAATTAGAGTCTTCCTTTTTCTTGTTAGACAGTGATGTCAATAATGACTGCAAACATGCTCTCTCCCTTTAAAGAGGCGGAGAGCCAGCATCATTGTGCCTGTGAGCTGATGTCAGTTTTATTATGCAGAGACGCAAGCTTCATATCCCATATGCATGCCAAATTTTCATCACGTCTTTGGAAGGCTTAGATTGTACGTTAAGACAGGATATCTTGCTTTGTTTCGGCTGAATTTTTTTTTTTTTTTTGGTCCTGTCAAATAAAGAGCACAGAAAAGCCACACCTCTGTGTTTGTCAAGGCTCATTTCAGGGTGGGGGAGTAGGAAGACCTTCAGAGAAGAGGAGGAGGGCTAATAAGGGAAACAGAAGCCAAGGGGAGGGGGCGGGGAGAGTCTGATGAGGACTCTGAAGAAGGGGAAGGAGGAGTTAAGGGAGAAAAGGTAGAGATAAGGGCCAAGGCAAGGTTCTGTGTGTGTGTGTGTGCACATTTCCGTGTAGTACACTTGCACGGAGGACAAATGAAGAGGGCTGGGAAGGAGTTCACACAACAGAGGAAAAGTGAAGTTGATTGACTTGCTTTGCCTGGTTCTCCTCACCTGAGCTCACACTCAGACATGCTAGAAAGGGTAGTTTGAAAACAACCTGACATTATCACATGCGGTTGACTAGATTGCTCTTGAGGGAGTATTTTCCTAAGCCCCACTGCTAGGATCCCAGGCATTTTGCACAGCAGAAGAGGTAATTTACTTCACACAGTGAGCCCTTGGCTCCCTGGGAGAGGATTTCTTCCTTTCTGCTTCACGACAGAATGGGGTCTGATATTCCCAGCCTTGTTGGTGGGAATTACAAACCCATAAACCAAGGCTCAGAGATAATGAATGGGTTTAGATATTACTGGGGTGAGAAAAAGGCAGCCAATCTTTCCAAGCCAGACCACTCCTGCTTGGCAATTCAAGCACGTATTAAGAAAAAAAAAAAAAAAAAGGAAGGTACCTCAGAGCTAGAGATAGGACACACGTTTATTTCAGGTTTGGTGACGGTGGTTATTTAGGCACTTAATTTTCTAGTGTTTGCTCCAAAGTGCAAACATCTCAGCTCACCTCCCTCAGGCACAGGGGAAATAGGTTTGGAGTTTGATGAGCTGCCTGCTGCCAGTTGCTCTGTGTTGCATCAAGGTTTCTCCACACTGGACTCAACAGTTGCATTTTTCACCGACGAAAGAATTGCTATCAGAAAAGCAGACAGCGGATAATTGTATTTCGTGAATTGACGGTGAAGCGACTCGGTTTCAGCCAAGGTCCAAAGGCTGATAATGTTCAACTAGGAGAAATGGTTTGTGTGAGGGAATTCATTTTGGGGGTGCTCATTTTTACTGCCTGGGATTTCTTTTCATTCTTCTCCAACATGCAGTCTGAGGTTCAGAATTCTTAACAGCTCTGGCAACCGCTGCTGAGTTAGTGGGAGCACAACGCTCCCCGGAACACGATGGGTTCTGGCTATTAGAGGGAATTCTCACTCGTCATCCATCTCCTCAAACCTACCAGGAAAGGAAGGAAAAATATGTGCCCATAAATATCCTCCTAGACAGGCAGCAAATGGACTGGCACCTTGCCACCTGGCCGTGTTGGACAAAGAAATGTGGGGCCAATGAGCATCCCCCGCCCTCACTCCAAGCGGTGGGCTGGGTTGCATCTGCCCCAACCAGAATGCACTTCCTCAAAATTGTGCCAGCTATCCATGGGGGACATGCGTGTCCATCTAAGGCCACATGGACTTTTCCAGCACCGAACCCACCAGAATGACTGCAGTGTCCTGGAATCTGAACACTGCAGTGTTCTTTGGAATTTGAGGAAGGTAGAAAGGAGACTTCACTGCTTCCCAACCCTAGCCCCTGACCTGGGAAACATGCTTAGGGAGTGCGAGAATGCAGACGGTGCCTGTAAATCTGTTCCTGGCACATATCAGACTCATTCCCACCTCTGTGCGTGCTGTTCAACCCACTGAGAACTCCCTCCTTTCTCCCATTAGCACCCATTTACCGAAATTTTATTCATTCTTCAAGACTCATTAAATCCCATCTGGTTCATGAAGATTTTTCTATCTATGAGTTCTCTCCCTCCCCTGATCTCCTACTGTACCTACAATCTGTGCTGGGATTTCATGGGAGTTTAGACTGTGTCTTGCGTCTCTTCCGTCTTCGCCTCCCTCCTAAGCTTTGTCCAATGCTGGTACATACTAATCTTCTTCAAGCAATGCCTGTCATGTTTAGGTTGACACTCATTTTTCTCTCTGCAGCAAAGACCACCAACTCAGAAATCCATGGCTCATGCCTTGGGGGCAAGGTTTTCCCAGTGGCTCGCTGGGTCCGGAATCTCCTCACAGGGTGCTGTGAAGGGCGAGAGACAGTTTACCTGTTCCCAGACCTCGTTTATTCTCTTTGTTATTATTTTATCAGACCAAGTAAAGACAGGGCTACTGTGCTATGGGAAGGACAGATTCCCAGGCAGGAGGCAGTGTCCCCAAATGTGAAGATGGATGGAAGACAGGGTGTATGGAAATAGTTCCTAGGGTCGAGCTGTTCTGAGGTTTCTCTAATCTCCATGGAGACCCCCAAACAAATGGTAAAATTAGATAAAAACCAGAACCTAATGTCAGGAAGATACAGAACACAAGGAGTCCACCTTGCTTGCTGTTAAGGCTGGAGAAGGTGACCTGGTCATGGAAGGTCTCACAGGGCAGGAAACCTTTGAATTGAGCCTCAGGACTCTGTCAAGATCCTGATGTTTTAGTCTATCCTTAGTAGGGAGGTGCCACAGAGGTTTGCCCTAATTTTCATGCTCTAGATGCTGGCATGTGTGGATACTTGAAGTACAGATGCTCTCTCCTGGCCTGCCACGGGACAGGAGGGTCAGAGCAAGGGCTAATGTATCACAGGAATTCCATCTTCCAGCTTCTGGGTGGCTGGGTCCCCGTGGGCAAGGCGGCTAGTGGTTGCAGAGTGAGTCTTACAGCATTTTCTGACAGAAGGCAAGGGGATGTCTACTGGGAAGATTGAACCAAAAATCGCTAGTGATGAGGACGGAAGGCTGAATCCCAGAGGCCCCTTGTCAGAGAGGTCTGCTAGAATCAGATCCAAGTAGGCCACCCTCCTCTGGAGTCATCACCTCACTGCACACCAAGCCCGTCAGAGGGGCAGCCTGCCGGTGAGTGGCAGTGGCAGGTTGCTAAGCACCGTGTACATCATTAATTAAAAACCAACAAGAATGTAGCTATGGTTCAGATGCTTGCCAGCCCCAGTGTGTTTTAATGCCGCCTTCAGGATTTGCAAAGAACCTGTTTGGCTTGGCAGTCTGGGAAGCAGCTTGACTCTGGGAAGCTTTGTTTAAAAATGAACACGTCTGAATTGAAACCAGTGGAGAGGCGATTCACTGCGCTGTAAGTACAGGCTGCCTTCTGTCTTTGGACACTAAAGACCCGAGAAGAGGAAAATTCAGGAGCTAGAGCTGAGCCACACTACCTGTGCATCTTGAGCCCTGAGTGAAGCTCTGCCAGACGTGGAGCATGCTCTATGGGACATGTCTGCATGCTCTATGGGACATGTCTGCAGAGAATTGCTGCAGGGCTTCTCCCTGTGGTATGTAGGTTTGAAGAGTTTGGAGGTTGGTTAGTACTGAGGTATCTATCATTCATTTGAAAATAGGTAGTGAGTATGCTGGATGTACCTGCTACGTGCTAAGCATCAGGTCTGCGGATGTACTTTATGTCCTTCTGGGCTTTGCAGTGTAATCAGAACCGAAGATCACTGAACAATGAATTGGATGACTAGTGAGGATCCGGTTTGGTTCAAAAGAATGAACAAAATTACTCTCCATTTTAATCATCCACGCGTTCAATCATTCTTTCATTGATTAGGCTTAATGTGCATTCATTAAGTGATTTCTAGATGCCAGGAAAAGTGAGACACTTTCCACGAGGAGCTCCACTGTTTCTGTCGGTGCCAATCGGCCCTCAAGGAATTGGTGTGCTGATGAAGACAGAGTCTCTGAATGCTGGGAGGGCACAGGGCCGACCACAAATTGGAGATGATGGTGACAGTTGGGCTGTGGAGGGTTCTGAGGGCAGGAGATATCTGAAGTGGGCCCTGCGAAAGGAGAGTTGTCAGGACGAGAAAATGATGGGCAGTGTAAACTGAAGGTAAGGTGGTCTAGGCAGTGTCAGCAGTATACAGAGAGTCTAGTATATTGTATAGTGTTGAAGACAGAAGCGATGCTCACGGAGTCCACCAGGCAGGTGGAAGGAGGCCGGTGCTTTTTCCTTGGGAATCTGTGTATCAGTGTTGATTAGCATGCTGCTGAGATGAAATCTAAGAAGCTTTCAAAATTACACATTCTGACTTTGAACTGGAGCAGTAAAAAAAAAAAAAAAAAAGGCAAGCAAGAGACATTCAAACCTTCCAAATGCAAATTCGTTTTTATACTTCAAACTAGAAGCTCAAATTAATGTTGTTTGTTTTTCTAAATCCTCTGCTTGTTATTGAGAACAGCCTCCAAATTTCCCAGAGAGATGATCGTAGCAAGAATGCTACAGATATACTTTAAAACATCTGCTTCATCCTTCATGTAGTGCTGAGGATGAAAGCAATTTGCTTATAGACCAGGACTCCGGGACCAAGGCTGTAGGTTGCTAGGACCCCTAATTCTTATTCTAGAGATGGGAGGTGTGTGTGTGTGTGTGTGTGTGTGTGTGTGTGTGTGTGTGTTATGTTACACGCATATGTACATATTCATACATGATGTGTGGGTGGAGGTCAGAGTCCAACAGGTTGACACCAGGGCTCTTTCTCTTTTGATTGATTGATTGATTAGTTTAACCTTGAAACAGGGTCTCTCAATGAACATGGAGATCACCAATTTGGTGCTCCAGGGATCTGACTGTTCTGGCCTCCCCAGCTCTGGGATTACAGTTGGGCACCAGAATGTTGTGTAATTAAAGCAAGGTCCACGAGAGCCCATAATGAAGAATGACAAATGTTTTTTGGGGAACACTCACAATAAGAGAGCCGCTGCATTCCTTTGCTCTGTGGGTGCTGGGAGCTGCAAACCAAACTCCAACCACCAACCAAGCGAAAAGAAAAAGGGCCTAACACGCTTCCTGTCTGTGCTTATAGTATCTCAGATCATGCCCTAATGGACTGGTATCTAGAAGGCTATTGGTTGAATGAATTCCCACAACAATGAGGGGACTGGGATTCGCACTTAGGTCCTGATGCTCACACAGCAAACACTTTGTCAACTGAGCCATCTTCCCAGCCCTAAGGGAGCTGCTTTCATGAGAACTCTTGCTCTTCTGGATTCCTCGAAGGTAAATTTTCAGGGACAATTTGTCCATTTTAACACAGGCTATTATGGACAAAACTAGGGTTACTTCCGATCATTTCACAAGGGACATTTAAAAACATGCACACTGTTTTTGTCAATGTGGAAAAGACCCACTTATACTTTCTGGCTATATTAATTTTTAATTTAAATTTAATTAAATTAATTCAGATTAAGAAGGTGACCATTATCAATTTCGTTTCCTATTAGTTCCTTAATGCTTTGGCAAATTGCATTCTAAACTCCTCCTTCAATGAGCCGGATACATATTCATGGATTTCCTAAGAAAAGATGAATTTGATCTTGATATGCTAATCCCATAGCTGTGGCAGCAATCAAGGAGCAGCTCGGGAGAGAAGTGTATTCTGGTATTAATTATGAATCAGGCATTAAGAACTGGTAAATAATTAAAGCTTCATGTGTCACAACACAAGTTAAAATCAGTGTGTTTTTTCCATGACTAAATGCATTATGGGGGGGGGCTCTTTCTAGTTTTATTTTGATATTGCCTGAGAATCAGCTGGGATGCATATAGGTAAGCCTTATTTACAGGAAACTCTGTGCAAACCTCTGCATTTACTGTACTGCTTGGGTAGGAATGCATTCGATTTAAGAAGGCGAGGCCTTGCATTTCCAGGTTTTGATTCATCAGCCCTTTCCTTAGGATTTTTCAGTCTTTGGAAAGATTGTGCAGAATAACAACACACTGGGGTAAAAGGCCGGAGTAGATCTCCTCAAGGGTTTGCCCCTCCAATGTGGTCTCTGGACCAGGACAATGACATGATCCAGGAAAGTCTCTGCTCCATTCAGATCCGCGAACTGACTCTGCATTTGAATCAGGCTTCCAGAGGTCTGGGAAGGCCTGCTAAGGCAACTTCCGGTTTAGGGAGTAGGTGATTTTCCAACATATTTAGTCTTCCTCTGCCTTGGGAAGGAGCTAAGATCAAGTTCAGTCCTCCAGGTATTCTGAATTGTTACCCAGACCCACAAAAACATAAGAACTCAGATAGCACTCAGGTCGGTCTGAGGGCCTCTAAGGCGTTAGATATTGGATTTGGACAGTGGCCGCAGGGCTGGCAACATCAAGCGCTTTCCTACTATTTTCTTAGTGGTTCAGTTTTAGTGCGTCAGGCTCAGAGCACTGTTGTGAAGAGTGAGCTGAAACAAAGAACGCAGGAAACATCGCCTGCTAGCCGGGCTCTCTAAATAGTCATCACGACAATAATGGTGGTAGCGATAATGATGAAGGTAAGTTTCCTAGGAATCAACGGTGATGGAAAAGAGACAGTTCACTTAGTCGTCAATGGAGGATGCTTGGCAGTTGCTTGGAGGGTGATTGGGGACTTGGTATTGTGATGGTCTCTGCTTGAGAGATTTCTTTAAAGGAGTCTAAAGGCTGGCTTTCCAAGTAGGCTAGCCAGTAAACCCAATGAACCCTGGGATTACAAGAGCACTGCCTTTATACATGGCTCTTTGATGTAGGTTTTGGGACTCAGACGCACGTCTTTATGGCTACGCAGCAAGAGTTGGCCAGCTGAGCTGTCTCCAGAGCCAGGCAGGAAAGTGCGTAAAGGAAAGCGGCCATGTTGTCTTCGCTTTGAGCTCATCACGGTTTTCCTCTACATCAAGAACCAGCCGAATGTCTCTTTCTGAAGATTATGTATCACCCTTTTCTTTGGAGGAGAAGATAGGTACCATTCTGGTCTTTTCTGAAGTTTCAACTCAGTGAGAAGGAAAAGCAAATGTACAAAGTAGGGACGCCTAAAAGTCTTAGTTAGAAATTTCTATTTTATAAAGATGACTTAAAATCATCACTGTTAGAGACTTCTCACCCCAAACACATTGACTGAAGATAGTAATGGCATTCAGCCTGCCTCATTTTCCACCCCAGCAGAATGCCTTTTCCTCCGTTGTTCTCAGCCATTCCTGCTCCTGAGAACTATGAAGATGATGCTTCTAACGACAATAAATCTTGACCTCCTCAAAGACAGAATGAGCTGTTAGGAGGATGGGGTTAAGGAGCCAGATGCCCAGGAATGTTTTCATTGTCCTTTGAAAATGTCAGAGGATCCGTCTGAACAAGATCAAGATGAGAAGGGGACAAGTTTGGCTTATCCCCTTGGCCACCATAGGTCACAGGGTCAGGACTCTGGCCTCCAGAAACCCATGAATATCAAATGTGAAGGGTACCTTGTTCCTTATTCTCCAGACAGCACACTGTGGAGTTATCCATTATGGCCATGAACTGCCACTTTATTTTCAAAGCAGTAAAGGAGAAGAAAAGCCAAACATAAAAAGAAAAAGAAAAAAAATCCACATCTTAAACCTTTTCAATTTTTAAGCCCATAAATATAGAAGTCAGGACAAGAGCCCTTTCTTTTAAAAAATATTTTATGTCAGATTGTGCCATATATAATATTTAGCAAGTTTATTTTCTCTCATCGGGGAGGTAAAAGATTTTGCCAGCTCCACTCGCAGCATAATTTGTGGCTCAGTGTTGAAATTTATTAGAACCAAGCCCTCAACTTTCCATTTAAATTCTGGGCACTGAGTTTGATTGGGTGTCAATTGGTCCTGAAGTGTTGAACTTGGTTCAAAAAAATCTGATTGCTTGGAGAATCTACGAGGCTGTGGAAGGAGAGGGAGAGGATGCAGGAGAGGACAAATTTGACCTCACGTATTTTCTCAGCTGGGACTGTTTTCTCTCTCCTTGCTCCTGGTTCACTGTGTACTTCATAAAGGTGTGTGGTGATGCTTTGCTTGGTGTATTGTCTTCATTTGGGGAACCAACAGTAGCCTAGCAAAGTGGCTTGATGGTTATAGTCTTGGGTTCAGGAATCCCAACGTCTGTGCATTTATCTTGCTTCTGCCACTTTCTTTCAATGGAAGGTAAGACATACTGTGCCTCAGTTTCCTTATTTTCAAGGTACAGATATTAGTTGTGTCTACCTTGTGAGGTATGGACGAGAATTAAAAGGTGAGTTAATTCACACAACGCAAGTAAAAGTGCACCTATCATAAATTAATTCTAGCTGCTTGCTACTTTTCATTCTAGCTTCTTGAACTCGAGAATATGGGAAAAGCCCCTCATATATTTACATTTTTGCAGTGTCAGGTGTAGTACCATTTTATAGTACACATTAATGTCACAGAAGTGTATTATATGCCTACATGGAATATGCCCTTCGCAGGAGGCACAATGTCTGCCCCTCTGGAATGGTGGAGAGGTGAGAAGATCTTTAGTGCTTTCAGAAAGGGAGTGTGGGATGCTATGGATCATGGACTCTGGTTCTTATCTCTGATTGATGGGCTGTAGCTTAGACTTCCTGGGGGGAAGTGATATCTTAGAAGGACAAGAACAAGGGAGTGTTCCCAAGGGAGATACATACCTATGGAAGTGTTCCCAAGGGAGATACATACCTATGGAAGTGATCCCAAGGGAGATATATACCTATGGAAGTGATCCCAAGGGAGATACATACCTATGGAAGTGTTCCCAAGGGAGATACATACCTATGGAAGTGATCCCATGACTGAATGAGGCAACAGAAAGAGATTTTGGTTGACTTTTAAGCAAGCAAGGGAACTTCAACACTTTCTCAAGTGGTTTTTGTTGCATAAGGAGTGTCCAGACCCTCTTGATTGTCGTGTTTTAATTCCCCAAATAAGGACGAATGGGTGCTGGGGATGTAGCTCAGTTGGTAGAGCGCTTGTTTAGTATGCACAAAGCCCTGGGTTCGATTCCCAGATCACATAGACCATGTGTGGTGTCACACATCTGTAATCCTGACACACAGACGCAGAGGCAGAGGGGTCAGAAATTCAAGGTTATGTTTAGCTATTTAGCAAGTCCAAAGCTACCCCAGGCTATCTCAGACCCTGTCCTTAATAAAGGGGATGAATGATGGAGGAGGTCCACCTGAAGTTTGTCCCCGTGCAAAAGGCTCTATGCTGTATCAGGACTTGGGTCTACCCACATGCTCCAGCAAGCATACTTTTCCTTATTTATTTTCTTACACAGGTATTTTGCTGACTTCTCACTCTGAATCTTGCATTGTCTCTCGTCACTTACCATGATGGTGTTGACGGAAGTCGTGACTACAAGTACCAAATGGCTTCTCATAAAGACACCAGATCAAATCTCCTTCCTTATCCAGAACTTGCTGTCTTGAATGTCTGTCATTACTAAAGGGAGTTTGGTTTCCACCTAGATCTTTTTGGTTGTGCTTTCCCTGCACAGACATCATTGTTTTTATTTTCCTTTTTTTTCTTTTTACACTCTTTTTTCCCCACCTCTGTATTTGGAGCCTATCCTGGAACTAGCTCTTGTAGACCAGGCTGGCCTCAAACTCACAGAGATCCACCTGCCTCTGCCTCCCGAGTGTTGGGATGAAAGGCGTGCACCACCACCGCCCAGCTTTTTCTGTGTTTCTTAACTTGGAAGTCATAGGCTGACATTTGATCTGGAAGAGAGAGGGTTAAGTAAAAACAGATTGCTCACTTATTTAAAAGCTATGGAGAATAAGAAGTAAAACCATACAAGCTTTTACCTGACATCAAGCAGAGGTGAGCCACCATCTTCCTCTCAGAACCGAATGGCAGGAGTCCTTGTCAGTATACAACACATTCCTCTGAAGATAAACCCTTGATTGAGCTGGAAGCTTGGCTGCTTCCTGCCCCCTGATAGCTGGGTCCCCTTGACTCTTGGTAACCTTTTCAGCATTTCACTCAACAAGATCAATAGCTTTCCATTAATCCTTCTGGGCTTGGAGGGAGCAGAATAGATGAGAGAAGGCAAGTCGGGTGATAGATACTTCAGAATCACCCAAAGCTAAACGGTTATTTCATATATTGAATCCAGGAGAGAGATTGACTATAAATGTACACATTTCCCCAGGACAGGTGAGTGACTGCATGCTTCTCTGGAGCAAGGATGGATTGGTTGTCAGCATTTCTTTCTTTCTTCTTTTTCTTCTCTTTTTCTTTTTGAAACAGGATCTCACTGTGAAGTTCAGGCTGGCTTGGAACTCAATACATAGTCCAGACTGCTCTTGACTTTCTACCCTCCTGCCTTCACTCCCTGAATGCTGCTATTGTAGGCATGGTGCCCGACATGTAGAGAATAAGCTAATTTTTGTACTTTTTTTTCCCCACACAAAAGAAAATGTCTGTAGAACAAATCTCGCCCCAGAGAACTTTTTAGAAAAAGCTGTACATATGCACTGCATTCCTTTTGAAAAAAAAAACACCCATGTTTTGTTTTAGCAGAGAGTTAATTTTTCTGTAGATGTGGGAGATAGAATTGGGTTAGATGAGGATTTCTCACGAGAAGACAAAACAGTGAGGAAAACAGCAGGTTATGCGAGTGCTACAGGGGAGCCACCCCCAGAGCTGACCTGTGGAGCCTGTGGACAATGAGGCTCTCTGTTATTTGGATTTGGAAATTCCCCAAAAGCCCATTTGTGAGAACCTTTGTCCCCAGCCCACATACCATGAGGTGGTCGAGCCCATAAGAGGTGTCTAGTGGATAGTGGCAGGGTGCTAGAGGTTCTGTTCTTGGTTTAGGACTTTAGGATTCCAGCCTCATTCTCTCTCTCCCTCTTTTCCTCTCTCCCCCTCCCCTCTCTCTCTTTCTTTTCTAGGCTGTTGTGATGTGATCGCCATGTGCTTTTATACAAGCTCCCAACCAACAAGGGTTTAATTGGTTATGAGCTGAGGTCTTCAAAACTGCGAGTTAGTACGAAACATTCTTCTTTATGACTTCGGTACCAAAGGTGCTTTGTGTGAGAAAGCCAGCTAACAGAGGATTTAGCGAAAATGGAAACAACCACCCAGTAACAGCAGCGAACTTCAGCTGAGCCTTCGAGCAGAGTTTTCATCGTGTCTTTCTCGTGAAGACAAGGCCACTCATTTACTTAAATGCACCACAAGCCATTATGTAGGTCTTGTGTTTTAACAGCTTCTTTTAAAAACAGCATCTGTGGAGGGTGGATTTGATCAAAACATATTATAGGTATGCATTAAATTCCCAAACAACAAATTAAAAGATATTATTAAAATCAGCGTCTCTTAAAAATTACCAAAATAGTGTGCGTAGGTAACGAGAAGTACTAGGCAGCCTAAGGCTTGGAGTGGGAGGAGGTAGCGGAAGCTGCTCTCGGCTCAGCCCTCCATCTCTCAGAAACAACCGCTTTGAACCTTTGTAGCCGTTGCTTTTCAGTTTTTGCTGTTTTTAGGCTTATCAGTGTGAGGCATTAATTATTCTCTTTATGCTGTGTGGTCACTAACTTCACACTTTTTCCCCTACACCTTCGCATCCTGTCCTTCAAGAAAATTTTACTCAGATATGGAAATGATGTGCCTACATTCTGAATGCCTGCCTGTAGAAGGAATTCCTCCCTAGAGAACTTTCTAGAATGACTGACCGTGTGCAGTCGCGTCTTTTTTAGAGTGAGTGGAGGTCCATGACTACACTCTCTCCCATAGCAGTTCTTTTCACTCAGGTTTCCAACAAATTTCCCCGGGGGTTCTGTGCATTGTTTGTTCTTAAGACACCCGGCACAATTGTGTATCTAAAAAGTCTTTTATTAGCGCATATTGATGACATAGCAATGAGTTTCTATATGATAGTTCAGATATGAATATGTTGTATTTTGAGCATATGGCCCCCATGATCCTCTGTGGTCTGCATATTGAAAGAACACATCAGTCTATGGTCGTACCTCTAGAATGAATCCAATGTTAACTGATAGGGTGGATCATACTTTAGCTAGGTGTGTCCCCCTTCCTCAGTCTTCCATGCCGTTCTGCCTTCGTTGCAAATTCTCCACTAAGTGTCACATTCCATGAGCACAGCACTGGATCCCTCCCTCTGGCGTGCTCTAGACGGATGTTCATTAAGTAGTTGGTGAATGAATGGATGACTGTATTTCCACGGGGTGTTGAACAAATGAGTTTAGGCTTTATGTGCTTGAATGGGCTTACTTTCAGATGGAAAATATGGTAATATAATTGTTTGAATCCATCAATTTCCTTTCTCCTTGTCTTTACATTACACTCTTGAGTTCATTATGCAAATATTCATATGTTCCCAAGTATAACCTGAATCGAAACCAAAAAGTGGGAAGTACAAGTACTATCAATCACACCCAAAGATTAGCTATGAATACTTAAGTCTGGGTAAGAAATACCTGATATTTATTCAAAACTTTCAGACAATCCCTACACTCGAGCAAGCCATTCCATATGTATTATTATTATCTTGCATTCCGCCTTAGTGTTGAATCCTGACTGTAAATCATATGCAGGATCTACTACCGTGGTCTGCACTCTGACTGTCTGCCTGGAATTTTCCTCCCTTTGCCTCTCACTGCGCTTCTTCCCTCGCATGCAAGCCTAGTTCGTGCCTACGCTTTCTTCATGGCCTGGCTCAGTTGTCTTTGACCAGGGCTTTATTTTTTCCTCTATTTAAATTCTTACATTTTGTAGCACTTAGGCTGACTTAAACTGAATTCTTATCTGAGTGATTTTTTTTTTTTAGATTAGTGCCTCCATCCCCTCCTAGACAATAAGCATCCTCAGTGTGGGATCCCATCTGAATTTGCTTCTGTCTCATCCACAGCATTTACACCATTAAAACCCTCTTCAAGGGCTATAGACAGAGCTCAGGGGTCAAAAACTTGCCTGGCATGCCTGGGTTTGACCTCCAGTGTTGGGCAAATCATCACCACCATCACCACCACCACCACCACTACCACCACCACCAAAAGCAACAGCAAAACAAACCAACCTAAAACCATGACAAGCTAAAATGACCCACCATATATACATAAACACTTAGATTTATTTACTTATTTATTTATTTGTCCTAGCTTGGTTTCTGTTCCTGTGATAAATACCATAAATAAAAATAATTTGGAGAAAGAAAGGGTTTATTTAAGGTCATTCTGCCAGGACACTGTCCATCGCTGAGGGAAAACAGGGCAGAACAGAAACTGTGGAGGTATATTGCCTATTGGCTTTACCCTCTGACTGGCTCAACTGGTATTTTTATACAGCTTAGGTCTGACTGTGTCGGGATGATGTTGCTCATAGTAGGCTGACTCCTCTCTCACATCAACCATCACTCAAGACCGTCTCTCAGAGGCATGGCAGGGACCAATCTGGTCTAGACAATTCTTCCATTGAGGTTCCCTCTTCCCAGGTAACTCTGGATCGTGTCAAGTTGTTAATAAAAACTAACCAGGATATTTATTCATTATTTTTCTATTGATTTACTTAAAATAAATGTTCTATAGCTTTAGGCTTGTGGAAACTTTCTTTCTGAATATATTGGTGAAAAGTTGTCTTTTGGATGAAGGCCTGGGAGAAACGAGCAGAACTGGGAAGGCGAGATTTAGTGGAGTTTTGTTCTACTGGGTATGCAAAGAAAATATGAAAACTTCTATTCATAATGAGTTTATTTAAATATGATGCACTATAACACTTCATCTGTCGTCATGAATATTCAAGTCTTCCCACTTCAGTGAATTTTCTAAATAAACATCTTACCTCATTCAGTACAAAAACATTTAAAGTATATTTTATATTGAACAAAGTATTCCCACAGTGTGTAGAGAGCTTTCTATTCCTTTGAAAGAACACACGGACCTTAATCCTTTTTCTGGTGACACTGTCACTTCTAGGGACATTAGAAATAAAACGAACTTGTGATTGATTGCCTCGAACATGTATGATATCTGGGTTAAGGAAACAGGTCCACCATGAGTACCCTTTTTTTTTTAAATTTAAGAAATGAAATATTGAACCAATACTAAAATATATTTTCAGAAATGGGTATAGTAAACCCAAGTAATTGCACCATCATCCTGTGTCTATCTCCAGCTCCGTTCTAAAATCAGGATGTCTCAATGACCTTCATGATGTGTAGATGCTTCTTTCTGGACTCTTCACTCAATTTTTCTTCACGGTTATCTTTCATTTTGATGGCTTCATAATGTGTATTTGAAGTCCGAACAATGTTTTATTTCAGTTTGCGTATCTGTGGTCGTTCCTAAATGGGGCCTTCAGAAACACACTTTCATTTGGCTTAGTGTTATGCTCATAAGGACTATCGTCAGCGGTACAGCTGGTTTCTGCTTTTATTTCTCTGACGTTGACGTATATATAACACCCCATCCTGAGACTCATTTGTTTCTTGGCTGTGCCATTATACTGCTGCCATCAGCATGCTTGGTCTGCGTCCCTAGTGCACACCTCTGAGAGGTGACCTCTGGCTCTAGGATTGCTGTTGCTGAGTCACAGGTTATGGGCCTCTGAGACTAGATAAAGCCCCAACACTCTTCGTGGTAACTGCACGAATTCACACTCCCAGAAGCAAATTTAAGCATTTTAGCTCAACATTCTATCACTTTGTGTTGTCAAACCTCTAATTTTTACCAAGCTGGCAAGTGCGAAGCGGTATTTCATTATAGTTTTAATTTGCATTTCTCTGATTACTAATGAGGCTGAGCCTTTTCTACACATATTTATAGGCTATTCATGAGCTCTTTTCTGTGAAGTGCCTGTTCAAATATCCTGCCCATTTTTGATTGAGTTTTGTTTGCCTCTTTTGCGTGTTGATCTCGAGTTCTTTATGGTATATTTCATTGAATTTTTGAGATCTCTTATTATAAGAGGTACTGCTCTTTTATTTATTGCTGTGAAAGAAATACACTAACAAATACAGAAATAAACACAGTGGATTGTAGGATGCACCCAGATTAAAGAGCTGCTAAGGCAGAAAAAATTTGCATCTTATAATGATGAAATATTGTAAATTCTAGATTTTACTCCTTTGACAATTAATTGTATTTTAAAAGATAGTCTCTCAATTTGTATTTTGTTTCATTATCATTTTATATTCTCCTGATACAAACTAGTTTTTAATTTAATATTCCAATTTTAATATGTTTTCTTCCCCATTTTCCCCTTCTGTGTTTTAAGAAGTTTTCCCTGCCTTGAGACAATAAAAAAATCACCCTATTTAAAATTTTTTCTTTTATATGTTTTATAGATTTACCTCCCATGTTAACAATTTTTTAATTATCTTGGAATTGATTTTGGACTCTGTTATGAAAGAATCTGCAAAGTCATATTTAATACTTTGATATTGTTAAGTCCTTCCGTTTTCATCTGACCTGTAATTCTATCTTAATCTCAAGTCAAGGTCTGCTTCTGCTTGGGGCTCTTAAGTCAACTCCATTGATATTTCTTTTTATTTCAACATCACCACACAGTTCTGTGTGGATTTACTGTAAAGCGTGTTATGGTTTCAATGTGAAATGGCTCTCATGCTGATAGAACTTAGGTCCTCAACTACTGGTGTTATCTTGGGAAGCTCTGGAAACCTTAGGAGATAGGGGCCTAGATGTAGAAAGTAGATCACTGGACATTTTCTGCTGTGTAGTACTCCATGTGTAAATGTACCACATTTTCCTTATCCATTCTTCAGTCTAGGGACATTTAAGATGTTTCCAGGTTCTGGCTATGACAAATAATGTTGCTCTGAACATAGTTGAGCACACGTCCTGTGGTATGATTGAGCAATACCCAAAAGTGGTGTTTCTAGGTCTCGAGGAAGGTTGCTTACTAATTTTCTGAGAAATCGCCATACTGATATCCAAAGGGGCTGTACCAACTTGCATTCCCACCAGCAATGCAGAAGTGTGCCCTTTTCCCCACAACCTCTCCAGCATAAGTTGTCATCAGTGTTTTTGATCTTGGCCATTCTTACAGGTGTAAGGTGGAATCTCAGAGTTGTTTTGATTTTCATTTCTCTGATGGCTAAGGATGTTGAGCATTTCCTTAAGTGTCTTTCAGTCAATTTAGATTCCTCTGTTGAGAGTTCTCTGTTTAGGTCTGTACTCCATTTTTTATGGATTATTTGTTCTTTTGATGACCAATTTCTTGAGTTCTTTGTATATTTTGGAGATCAGACTTCTGTCTGATGTGGGGTTGGTGAAGATCTTTTCCCATTCTGTAGGCTGCCGTTTTGTCTTGTTGACTGTGTCCTTTGTTTCATAGAATCTTTTCAGTTTCAATGGGTCCCATTTATTAATTGTTTCTCTCAGTGTCTGCACTACTGGGGTTATATTTAGGAAGTGGTCTCCTGTGCCAACGCATTCAAGTGTACTTCCCACTCTTCTATGAGGTTCAGTGTGGCTGGCTTTATGTTGAGGTCTTTGATCCCTTTGGACTTGAGTTTTGTGCATGGTGATAGATATGGGTCTATTTTCTTCTATCCAGTTATGCCAGCACCATTTGTTAAATATGCTTTCCTTTTTTCTTTTGATATTTTTTGCTTCTTTGTCAAATATTAGGTGTTCAAAGGTGTGTGGATTAATATCCGAGTCTTTGATTCTGTTTCATTGGTCCTCCTGTCTGTTTTTATGACAATACCTGGCTATTTTTAGACTGTAGCTCTGTAGTAGAGTTTGAATGAAGTCAGGGATTGTGATGCCTCCGGAAGTTCCTTTATTGTACAGGATTATTTTGGCTATCCTGGTTTTATTTTCTTTTCTATATGAAGTTGAATACCGTTCTTTTGAGGTCTGTGAAGAATTTTCCTGGGATTTTGATGGGGATTGCATTGCTTTAGGTAAGATTGCCATTTTTACTATGTTAATTTTACCTACCCAAGAGCATGGGAGATCTTTCTATTTTCTGGTGTCTTCTTCAATTTCTTTCTACAAAGAATTAAAGTTATTGTCAAACAGATCTTCCACTGGTTTGTTTAGAGTTACTCTGAGATATTTTATGCTATCTCTGGCTATTGTGAAGGGTTATGTTTCTCTGTTTTATTCTCAGTTCATTTATCATCTGTGTAAAGGAGGGCTACTGTTTTTTTGAGTTAATCTTGTATCTTGCTATATTACTGAAAGTGTTTATGAGTTGTAGAAGTTCCTTGGTAGAATTTTTGGGGTTGCTTATGTAAACTATCATATCATCAGCAAATAGTGAAAATTTCACTTCTTCTTTTCCAATTTGTATCCCCTTGATCTCCTTTTGTTGTCTTATTGCTCTACCTAAAATCTCAGGAACTATATTGAATAGATATGGAGAGAGTGGATAACCTTTTCTTGTTCCTGATTTCAGTGGGATTGCTGTGAGTTTCTCTGTATTTAGTCTGATGCTGGTTGTTGTCTTGCTGTATATTGCCTTCATTATTTTTAGGTATGTTCCTTGTATCCCTGCTCTTTCCAAGATCTTTATCATGAAGGGATGTATTTTGTTGAAAGCTATTTTGGCATCTAATGAGATGATCACATGGTTTTTATTTTTTATTTTGTTTATATGGTGGATTACGTTGACAGAGTTTTGTATGTTTAACCATCCCTGCATCTCTGGGATGAAGCTGACTTGGTAATGGTGGATGATGGTTCTGATGTGTTCTTTGATTTGATTTGCCAGTATTTTATTTAGTATTTTTGCATCAATTTTCATGAGTGAGATTGGTCTGCAATTCTCTTTCTTAGTAATGTCTTTATGTGGTTTGGTTTTCAGGGTAATTGTAGCCTCACAAAAAAGAGTTTGGCAATGGTCCTTCTGTTTCTATTGTGTGGGACAATTTGAGGAGCATTGGTATTAGTTCTTTGAAAATGTAGAATTCTGAGCTAAAACCATCTGCTCCTCGGCTTTTTTTTTTTTTTTTTTTTTTTTTTTTTTTTTTTTTTGGTTGGGAGACTTTTGATGACTGTTTCTATTTCTTTAGTAGTTATAGGTCTGTTTAATTTGCTTATGTGGTCTATATTTAATTTTGAAAAGTAATATTTATCCAGAAAGTTGTCCATTTCCTTTAAGTTTTCCAATTTTGTGGAGTACAGGTTTTTGAAATATGACCTGATGATTTTTCTCTGTATTTCCTCTGTTTCTGTTGTTATGTCCTCCTTTTTATTTCTGATTTTGTTAATTTGGATATTCTCTCTCTGCCTTTTGGTGAGTTTGTCCAATGGTTTGTCTATTTTGTTGATTTTTCTTAAAGAACCAATTCTTTTGTCTCATTGATTCTTTGTCTTGTCTTCTTTGTTTCTATTTTGTTGATGTCAGCTCTCAGCTTTATTATTTCCTGCCATCTAGTTATCTTGGGTGAGTTTGCTTCTTTTTGTTCTACAGTTTTAAAATGTTTTGTTAATTCTCTAGTGTGGGATTTTTTCCAGCTTCTTTATGTAGGCATTTTGTACTATGAACCTCTTAATACTGCTTTTATTGTGTCCCATAAATTTGAGTATGTTGTGTGGTCATTTTCAATGAATTTTAGGAAGTCTTTAATTTCTCCCTTTATTTCTTCCTAGACCCATTGATTATTCAGGTGAGCATTATTTAATGTCCATGCAGTTTTGGGCTTTCTGAAATTAGTGTTGCTGTTGAATTCTAGTTTTAAGCCATGGTATTCCAATAAGATACATGGGGTTATTCCAAATTTCTGTATATGTTGAGTTTTGTTTTGTTACCTAATATATGGTAAATTTTTGAGAAGGTTTCATGAGGTGCTGAGAAGAAAGTATATTCTTTTATGTTTGGATGGAATATTCTATAGATATCTGTTAAGGTCATTTGAGTCATAACATCTGTTAGTTCCCTTATTCCTCTGTTAATTTTTTGTCTGACTGACCTGTCCTGTGGTGAGAGTGGAGTGTTGAAGTCTCCCGCTGTTAGTGTGAAGGGTTTAATGTATGCTTTAAGCTTCAGAAGTGTTTCTTTTACACATGATGGTGCCCTTGTATTTGAGACATAGATGTTCAGTGTTGAGATTCCTCTTGATGGATTTTTCCTGTGAAAAATATCAAATGTCCTTCTTTGTCTCTTTTGATTGATTTTAGTTTGATGTCTATTTTGTTAGGTATTAGAATATATACACCAGGTTGTTTCTTAGGTCCAGTTGACTGGAAGATTTTTTTCTCAACCTTTTGTTCTGAGGTGATATCTGTCTTTGAAGTTGAGGTGCGTTTCTTGTATGTAGCAGAAGGATGGATTCTGTTTTTGTATCCAATCTGTTAGCCTGTGTCTTATTATAGGTGAGTTAAATCCATTTATATTAAGGGATATTAATGACCAGTGATTGCTATCTTCTGTTAATTTAGTTTTCGTTGTTGGTGATGTTAATTTGTGTGTTTTCCCATTTTTTTGGGATTTGCTGCTGTGAGATCATCAATTGTCTGTGTTTTTGTTGATGTAGCCAACTTCCTTGGGTTGAAGTTTTCCTTCTAGTACTTTGTGTAGGACTGGATTTGTAGCTAGGTATAGGTTAAATCTGTTTTTTTTTCATATCTTGTTTTGTCCTTCTCTGGTGATTGAACGATTTGCTGGGTATAGTAGTCTGGGCTGGCATCCGTGGTCTCTTACTGTCTGCATTACTGCTGTCGTGTTGTTCTTCGTGGTGTTGTGTGTGTTTTTACCTTGTCTACCCATCATTTCCTCTATTTGGTGTATTTGGGGTTGTCTGTGATGTTGGTAATCAATCTTTCAGGTGCCGGTGGATCCAAGGCTCAGATGGTTGCTCTTTGTTGTGCAGCTAATGCCGTGGTTACAGTTACCCTGTTGGAGTGTTCCTGGAGGTAGCTCAGCACTCCCAGGGTTTGCTCTGCTCCCATAGAATTCAGTGTCCAAGCCTGCTCTGGCTTAAGTTGCCGACTCAGACCTGTTTCTGTAAATGTCCTTTGTCTGGATCTGCTCCTGTGGAGGTCCCTGGCTTGGGATTGGTCCTGCAAAGGTCTCTGACTTCAATCTACTCTCTCGGAGGTCCCAGACTCCGGTGTACCTGGACCCACACAGGTCCTGGCTCAGGCTTACTCCCGCAGAGTTACAAGACTTACACCAGGCCGGCAGAGGTCTCTGGTTCCTGCCTACTCGCTCAGAGGTCCCAGACTCATGCCAGGGCCCGCAGAGGTCTCTGGCTCTGGTCCACTCTCTCAGCGGTTTCTCCCCTGTCTTGCTCCTGTGGAGTTTGCTGTCTCAGGCCTGTTCTGGCCTAGGTTGCTGGCCCAGTCCTGCTTCTGCAAATGTCCCTGGCCTGGATCCGCTCCCACAGTACTCACTGCCTCAGGCCTGCTCCAGCCTAGATCGCCAGTTCAGTCCTGGGAGTGCGGCTTCTTGGCCAGCTCCAGTGTAGGTCACTGGCTCAGTCATCTTCCTTCGTTGTTTTACCATCCTGTTTAGACTCTGCAGTACAATGCTGAGCAGATAGTAGACTTGTGCTTCTTAGAAATCTGCTTTATTAAGTTATAATTCACATCCCATGAAATTTACCCACTTAAATGTTTCAGTATTTATTGTAAATCACAAAATGATTGAACTACTACTACAAGTTAATGTTAGAATCTCTTTTGGTTTACATAAAAAACCCTCTATATCTATGAAGTCATTCACTGTCTATCATAATACTGCTCCTCATCCAAGGTCTACAGAGCTGTGTGTCTAATTTTTGTCTATGCAATTCTACGCATTGGCACACTACATAAAAATAGACTATGTGAGATTTTATGATTGACTTCTTATGCTTAGTCTTAAAAATTCAAGATTCATTTATTATAATACATATTAATATTTTATTTTTATTAACAAATATTACATTTTATGGGTATGCCATATTTAATTTAACCATTCATCTATCTGCTGAACATTTTGGTTACTTCTGTCAATGTTTTGGCTATTATGAATAATGTTTTTATAAATAGTAATGTACAAGTTTTTTATGTGGACAAATGTTTTCTGTTTTCTTAAATTCTCTTCTATACCTAATAGTGGTATTCTGAGTTTTATCATAATCTTTTGAGGTCACTGCTTTCCAAAACGACTACACTATCTTCTCTTTCCACAAAGATTTCCATTTTGTCACATAACTGTCAACACTTATTGTTATTATTATTATTGCTGTTCAGTGTTATCTCAAAGGATATAAGGGGTTACCTCATCTGGGACGGTGACGGCCAATGATAGAGAGCATCTTTTTGATTTCCCCCCCAATTTGGATATTTTCTTTGGAGAAATGTTAATTAGATTTTCTTATTTTGAGTTGTGTTTGCTGTCTTTGTTATTGCCTTATAGGAGTTCTTCATGCAGTTGAGATACAGCCTTTTGGTAGACATATCTTTTCATATTTTAGCCCCTAGATGAGGTCTTCCACTTTCTTGTTTCTCTCTCTCTTTCTCCTTCTTCCACTTTTTAAAATTAAGTTTTTCATACAACATATTTTGATGTTTTTCTTTCCCTCAGCTTCTCCCACATCCTCCTTAACTCC